>NC_068302.1:11873458-12186867 GCF_025860055.1 Xyrauchen texanus | reverse complement strand
AGCGCCCTTCTCTATTAGTTTGAGCACCTCGGTGCGTAGAACATGTGACACATCTCTCCTCACTTTCGTCTCGACCACCGCTGAAAAGCGGGGTGGTCTGTGAGCGAATTGAAGCGAGTAACCGTGTTTTATTATGTTCAAAACCCATTTCAGCATGTCGGGGATTTTTTCCCAGGCTTTTGCTCGCACAGATATGGGCTGAATGCTGGCTGGGGGCGTGTCGCAGTGACGTATGGGCCCCACCGGCAAATTGCCTTGTGCTAACACTGAGCTTACAGCTGTCAGAGGCGCGGGCGCGCGCTGAGCAGCCTTGTTGAGTGCCGAGAGCAGGGGTATGTGTGAGATTACAGGCACGCGTGCTATCTCCGAAATGCTCGCAGCATGAGCTGGAGAAATGTTTGAAACTGTATGGACAGTGTTTTCGGGTGGGGGTGCATACATCGTAATAGGCACGCGCGCCACTGTCATAAAGCTTCCCGCTCTTAGCGGGGAGTTTCTTGGCTCGCACGTCGCATCCGTGATGCTTGCGGCATGAGACAGAGAAATGTTTGAAACTGTATCGACAGTGTTTACGGGTGGGGGTGCATACATTGTAATAGGCACGCGCGCCACTTTCATAAAGCTTCCCGCTCTTAGCGGGAGTTTCTGACTCATGCGTCGCATCTGTGATGCTTGCGGCATGAGACAGAGAACTGTTTGAAACTGTATGGGCAGTGCTTATGGGTGGGGGTGCATAAACCGTAGTAGGCATGCGCGCCACTTTCATAAAGCCTCCGCTCGCGGCGGGGGTTTTTGGCTATGCATACAGTGTTTGTGTGTAGGGGTGCATGCAGGACAGCAGGCACGCGCGCTACCTTTATAGTATTTCCCGCTTTTACTGGGGAAGTGTTTATAACTGTGGGAACAGTGCTTGCGTGTAGTGGTGCATACATGACAATAGGCACACGATCTACATATATGGTGCGTCCAGCTGGAGCTGGGGAAGTATTCGGCACTGTTTGGACAGTATTGATACGTGGGAATGCGCACTTTTAGTGTGGACACGTGACCCCTTAGTGATACAGGCTGAAAATGACTCTTTTTGTGATTTCTGTGTGTTGCCGTTAAAACGGCGTTTGATTGCAGTGTTTTCTGTGACTGGCCCATTGACTGCTGTACAGACATTTCCAGCCGCATGTAAGGGGACTGGGTAATGTTTCACACGTTTTAGAGAGAGTGGTCCGGCTTTTGCGAGACACGCACTTTCTCTTTTTCTTCCTATTGCTAGGAAGACTTACGAGGCTCCGGGTTCAGCACGATCTTGGGCCGAGGACCCCATTGCTCAGGCGGCTTCCTTCGGTTAGCGGAATGCGAGCGGCGTCGAGCGTCCGTTTCAGGTCTGCTCTTTGGCTGGGAGACGGGAGGCGCCGCCCTGGCTCGCTGCTGCTGCTGAGGCGGTCTCTGGCAACTCTGAGACGAGCTGGAGCACTTGGGCAGGAAGTGACGCATAGCCTGCTAATCCTTCCGAGCTTCAGTGAAGCGTTCAGCAAACTCTTTTACCACCGGTCCGAACAGGCCGCTTGGAGCGATAGGCGCGTCAAGAAATGGCGCCTTATCCGCGTCCTTCATCTCTGTTAGCGTCAGCCACAGATGGCGCTCAAGGACAGTCAGGTTAGCCATGGCCCAGCCGATGGATTGGGCGGTGGCCTTTGTGGCTCGCAGGGCTACGTCAGTGGCGCTGCGCAGGTCCTTGAAAGCCTCAGGTTCAGGTCCCGACTCGTCCATGGTGCGGAGAAGTTTGGCCTGATAAACTTGTAGAACAGCCATGGAATGAAGCGCTGACGCAGCTTGGTTGGCGGCGGCGTATGCGCGGCCGGCGAGAGCTGAGGTAGATCGGCAGGGCTTTGAGGGATGAGAAGCTTTGGATTTCCATCCAGCGGTGGAGGGTGGGCACAGATGGTTGGCCACAGCCTCCTCGAGGGGCGGGGTTCCCTCGTAGCCTCTTTCTCTCACGCCGTCCACCGAGGAGAGCGAGGAAGAGAAAGAAGGCTTCAGGCGAGCAGAGTGCGGGGCTTTCCACGACTTTGTGAGTTCGTCGTGAACTTCGGGGAAGAAAGGGGAGGGTCTCTGTCGAGGGGCCTGCCGGTGCCCCTGCAGGAACCACTCGTCCAGCCGGCTGCGGGCGGGTTCTTCCGGAGAAGACCAGTCGAGCCCGAGGTCTTCCACGGCTTTGGACAGGATGCGGACGATCTCAGAGTCCATGCTGGTGCCCGTGCTCGTGTCCGCTAATGTCGACGGCGCGGGGTCGAAGGCCGAGCCCGGCCAGTCGTCGGATGCCTTTTCACCGTCGTCCCCTGATGCGCCGAACGAGATGAGACCCACCGCTCTGTTGGAGGGGTGCTGGTCCGCCTGCGTGAAATGGACTGGCGGCGGGGAGATCTTGGGTAGTGTTGAAGCACGCGGGGACTGGCCCGGCGTGACGTCACTGAATTCCGCGTGCTCTGGCAGCCTCTGTGAGCGGCGCTTTTTCTTGCGCGGCTCGAACGGAGGAGACGGCAGCACGGTGGAGGCAGCACGGCGAAGGCGGCAAAGCGAGCGTGCAGCTCGGCGAGGCCCAGGGAGTCACATTCGGGGCATCCGCCCTGAATGAGAGCAGCTTCTGCATGGTCAGGTCCCAGGCAGCGAGTGCAGATAACGTGACGGTCCCCGTCAGGAAGAGGGCCTCTGCACGAGGCGCAGGTTAAAGGCATTTGGAACAACGCCTCGAAAATTGCTCTTTTACTTAAATCGAAAGCGTCGCAGAGGTGAACACTTGTAAGTAAAAAAGGATATCAGTGATGCGCGCCGGATGGCGTAGCAGAAGGCTTCGAAGGCAGCTGAAGGCGCCGGCGTCCTCTTAGCAGTCCTGCTGTAGGCTTGTCAACGGCGGGCGAAAAGACTCCAACAATCCGGAGGATCCAGAAAAATCTAAAGAACTCTCATGACGGGGCGCCTAATATATAGCCTTAGCCACGCTAATCTTGGCGGGCTCTAAGCGCGCGGGCGCGAAGCGCGCGCTCATTGGTCGTGCGTTCAGAGTCGCCCCGTCATTAGTTCGAGCAAGTTGCCGCAGCACAGCCAATGACCGAACTGCCTCGCTCATTGCTGTATGCTGTGCAGCTGCAATGCGTTTTACATAAAGACTTCAATATTTCTCGAGAAACTGAGTTTTCCCATAGCGTAAGCTACTTACGCAATAGGAGAGACCTCTCGAGAGGGAACTAAAATTTTCATCTGCTGTGTGCATTTTCCATTTCCGTTTTTCGTTTGTAATAAGTAGCACCTAATAAACAAGCAAAAAATAAAATAATTCTAGAGCAAATAGATTTCTTAAAAAACGCATGTCTACATATGTGAAAAATGGGACTTAAGTTGTGAAATTTTAAATAATACCAAGCTATAGAAATTCTTAATTTTTCATCAAATTGTTTATTATGTTTCCAGGAGAGTTGGTTATCCATGTTTTTGAGACATTACAGACATTAAAGCAGATTTTCTGTAAAGCTGAATGAATAATTCTTATTCAAAGTAATGTCCAGTCACTGCCAACCATGTTAAAATAAAATTATACATGATAAATTCTGAATCTATGTACTGATGACCAATTGTCTGCCAAACATTTTGACTGGTCCAATCATCATCTGCAGCCTGAAACTGACCTTTTGGTTGGATGTTAGGAGTGAACGCACTTAGCTGCATATAGAGCTACAGGATGCTCCATTGCTCCCAATTTAGTGGATGACTTAACCTCCAGTGTGCTGTCTGTCTTCACTGCTCACAGAATAGTTTGAAATGCACCTTGCTTTCAATCTATCTCCATATAAAGTCTATAAAAGCTATTTTTTATTTTTTTATTTAGGATAAACCCTTTTATTCTCAATGTGAATATATTAAAATGAAGCTAAATTACCAACAGAGTGTGTTAGAGTTGAAAGTTATTCATAATAACTAACTTGTTTTTTTGTTCTTTTGAGGAAATGCAGTGCAAGTTTCCACATATGTGGACATCATGTTTATCAGGGCGCTGAAGTGCGAAAAATGAACAGATTATTTAAAGTGCCATATAAAATGAAACTAGAGACTATTCTTTACAACCAAACAGGTTTCAATTAAAAAACGTAAAGAGATTTCTTACTAGAGGCACTTTTGTTGGTGCTGCATCTATAGAAGTGCTTCAAGGAAATCGAAAACGAAATTGTGTCACGTGAATCATTGAGGCAGAATTTAACCCTTTAAATTACAGTCTAGAGTCTTGTGAAAAGTATTCAGTTGGATTTTGTTCATTTGTATTATGCTTTGCATATAATGAAGCCAAAATACAACATCCAAGCATGTGTACACGGGGTCGCAGGAGGTTATATAACACTAAATAAAGGAGGAAAAAAAAATAAGAAGAAAAGAGAAGAGAGGATCATAGGCTAAGATTAATTCTGACAAATCACATGTTTTTTGTTATATAAACACACAATAGCAACACTCACACACACACACACACACACACACACACTATGATCTAAATGATGCCGGGTCGTGATTTTACACACCTGGCCCCTTATCAGGCTAATCAAGCCTCTGAGAGGGATAAAGGCAGACTGCGGATGGTGGTGCGACAGAGGGAGAGCGTTCACAGGCAGCTGTCCATCCTATGTGTGTGTTTGTGTCTTTTGGTTTTAGTTCTTTATTAAAAATATTATTTATATTGTCAAGCCGGTTCTCGCCTCCTCCTTTCCATTGAACTGCTTTACACTAATGCTGTCTGACTATCTCACATCTCTGTAAGACCACCATGTCCTCCAACACAGATGGATAAGCAAACCAAACAGCTTTTGTTCAAGGAGCAGCTATTCTCCCATATTATTTATAGCAGGATGGTCCCTTTGCTCTTGTATCTAGTGGAAAATCAAGTGTGCCCTCTGGAGAGAAAACAGCAGTCAGGCTCTTAGATGAATGAGAGACGCTTTCCAAAAATTATGCCAGTTCAGCTGTTCTATTGACTCACAAAGGTTTAGAATTAGAAAACAGCAGAAAAATAATGAGTTTTATAAATTCATCTATAGATGAAATTCTATATTCAGTTGTTAACATTAATTATTATTTATTACACTGTGTATTTTAATAACAAAACTAGAGAAAAAATATAATAATTTAACTAATTTCTGAGGACAATCAATGTGAGTGGTACTTATAAAAGTCACCACCATGATGGTAGCTTTGGGAAGTTGATAGGATGTTCTGACTAATGATAGAATGATATTTCGGCTAGGCTGAATAATAGGATGATAGTTGGCCATTTTGCAAATATCGGCATCAGTACATCTTTATACATTTTGAATGTTAAGATGATTTTAGTGTGATAAAATGAAGGATTTACTACTGTTAGGGTGTTTATCAGATTACAGAGGAGTCCTGTTCTTACAAATACAGCTGCTCATATAAATGCATCTTCTCTTCGATTTCAGACATATTTGTAAGTTTGGTTCTCGGGTTTGTGTGCAGCTGTGTTGTGTTATTTGTTCTTAATATCTTTGTAGTGGTCCAATTATGTTTGAACAACACATCTCGTGAGCAAAAGTGGCATAACTGCTGCTCTCGTGCACTCTTATGATCTTGCACAGGAGAGCAACAGTCGGTGAATATTTTCACTAAATGATAAGATCGATTTTGGTTTGTTTCTCACAAAACCTTATCACTATTGTATGACATCACTGAGCAGATTTTTTTTTAAATGTCTCCCTTTGTGTACTGAAAAAGAAAGGAAGTCATATTGGTTTAGAAAACCATGAGGGTGAGTAAATAACAACAGAAGTTTTATTTTTGGGTGAACTATCCCTATACTCAAGAAGCAGAGCAATTTCATAAACTTCATTGCTGGTGGTTAGTGAGTAAAACACTGTTCCCCTTCTGTCACTCACTCGATGTTGAGTCGATGTAGTGACACTAGGGGTCACTCTCGAGAGCCCCAAAACACCTCAGATCTTTGAGTAAAGGCCAATGTGAATTGGTGAGTGGAATTTGCATGCCACTCTCCCAGACACATGGGTATAAAAGGAGCTGGAATGCCCATTCTCGTTCAGATGTTTTCAAGCGGTTGTGTATCAGCAAGCTGAATCCCACTGCTGTTCCATTTACCTCTGAAAGAAGCGTATGCTGTTGGATATAGGGCGCATTCCAGCGGTTTTCTCTCCTACACGATTAGTGCAGATTTTGCCCCTGGTCGATTCGACAGTGCTACTAAAAGAGTATATATTTCTGCAAAGAGTATATTTTCCTCTATTAGAGCAGCACATTGACGTGAGCCTCTTTTTAAAGATGCCTTTCCATCTTTGTGTGATTCCTGGATACGGTCGTTATCTCTCTGCCTCTGATGGCCACGGGAGCTGCCTCACATGTCTGCAATCACACTGAGGCAACGTTCGTGGATGACCTCTGGAACCTCCATGTCTGGCCCTTGGACGTGGAAGACCTAAATAGCCTACCACCGGCAGTGGTATACAAGATCACTCAGGCCACGAGGCAGCTCTATGCCCTGAAGTGGCCTTTGTTCACGAGGTTGTGTTCTTCCCTAGCCATAGTGGCCCGAGGGAAGCACGAGGGCCTCACCTATTTCCCTCATGGGATCTCTCTGTGGTCCTCCTGGGCCTTTGGAGAGCCCCGTTTGAGCAGCTAGAGTCAGTTGAGCTGAAAGCCTTCTCTTTGAAGACGGCCCTCCTGATTGCATTCACCTCCATCAAAAGGGTTGGGGACCTGCAAGCATTCTCTGTCAGCAACACTGGAGTTCAGTCCAGCTGATTCTCATGTGATACTGAGACCCCGGCCGGGCTATGTGTCCAAGGTTCCCACGGCCCCCTTCAGGGATCAGGTGGTGAGCCTGCAAGCGCTGCCTTAGGAGGAGGTAGACCCAGACCTGTCATTGCTGTGTCCGGTGCATGCTTTGAGCATCTACTTGGATCGCACACAGAGCTTTAGATGCGTTAGATATAATAGCGTTAGATGGCCCCAGCCGAATCTAATACTCTGTGGAGAGAAAACATAGAGAGAAAAGGCCACGGCTAGCATGGCCTGCTCCCATGCTAGTTACGTCGCTTCCCTCCTCATCTTGTGGGGCATTGGGGGAGGTTGCGTGCAGACTGATGCACCTGCTGTTACGCACGCCTTAGCTTGCTTACACCTGCATCGATAGTTTATGTAACACGATTCAGCTGTTGTGGCAATTTTCTATAGGGACCCCAGTGTCAATAAATTGACACAATGTCGAGTGAGTCTCCCTCTTGCCGCTGAAATGGCCGGGACCTTGTCTCGGCTCCTCAGCACTAAAACCTGAATGAGAGTGAGCATTCCAGCTCCTTTTATACCCATATGTCCGGGGAGTGGCATGCAAATTCCACTCGCCAAATCTCATTGGCCTTTTCTCAAAGATCTGAGGTATTTTGGGGCTCTCAAGAGCAACCGCTAGTGTCACTACATTGACACAACGTCTCGTTCCCTCCATCAGGGATACAAGACGTTTTTTGCATCAAAATACCATGCTCAAAAGTGGTAAATTTGCCCCAGTGTTTATTTTAACACTTATGGACAGGCCCTATTCACAAGTGCCTTAGTGTTAACACAATTTTAAACGGATGAGTAGATGTTGTTGTCATTTGTTTTGTTTTTGTGGTAATCAACCTATTATGCCACAAATACTATTAATTGAGCTTAACTTGTATAATTGAACCTGGTTATATTAACAATGCAACTCACTTTATTTTGCTGAAATGTGATTGTAGTTAATTATACTAATATATGTTAAAGTTGAGGCCCTCTGTCAGAGACAGTGAATCGTGGGTAAGTAGACGTCCTAATCTTTATGTACATATGGTGTCATATTTACAACACCAAGACGCAGAAACAGATTAATTCTGCATGCACAGAGCCAAATGTATTCACACACATACAGTTTAGTGTGCAGCATATCCCGAATCTGTACTCAACTGCATCCTCCTCACATCACTTGCAGTACAAAAAAAGAAGAAGAACATGAAAAACTGAGACCTAAAAATATCCTGCTGCATCGCTAGACCTCTTGCCCTCTCCCTATTACTGCTGCATTATGTAACATCGGATCGTTGCTATGGCAAAAGAGACTTTAGAGTCCACACCTCCAAACAAGCTGAATCTAGTCAAAACTAGTCACTACTCAAAAGCATGCTTTTTAGTTGTATGTTTGGCCTTTTTACCACTTTTTAGTAAGAGGAGAGTTGATAGAAGACTAGAAATTATGGAGGTAACGAAGCAGAAATGTTGCCAGCAGGATTCAAATTTGTGTTGCTCACATGGGCACCAAAGCTCAATGTGTCAACCACTGGGCCATGGCTGGAACATGGCAATACCACCACTAGCCATTTCTTATTGAAGCAATTATCTTAAAATACATCTTATTAGGAGCCATATCAATAGGGTTTTGGGAGAAGTGGTTGCTCCAGAGTTATATTATGGTGATGTACTTTTATGGCTAGTGGAGCAGACTACTCTTAAA
Organism: Xyrauchen texanus; assembly: GCF_025860055.1. NCBI lineage: Eukaryota > Metazoa > Chordata > Actinopteri > Cypriniformes > Catostomidae > Xyrauchen > Xyrauchen texanus. The sequence continues at coordinate 12,178,334 of NC_068302.1, read as the reverse complement.
GGATTGATTCTTGCATGCAGTATCACTAATTCTTTGCAACTGCAACTCTAACCCGGAGACACCCAGCCAATGAGAACTTTCAATCATCCAAACAATCTGAGAGAGGAAGGACAAGATAAGTTCAGCCTTTCTATTATTCTTTCTGTAACAATGTTATGAAACAAAGACAACAAAAATTTGTATTGATTCAATTTTCTTTTCTAATAAATGCCCTGGTCTTATTGTGCATGGTAAATCAGTGAATGTTATTCTTCTGATATTTCTTATTTTTTAAATCATCAAAATGTAACTCAACTTTTATGCTGATATAACCAAGGCTGTGTTGGCAGGGCCAAGTAATATTAACCTATAATATCATAGCCCACATTTCATTTGATGGATAAAATTGTCATGTACTATATTATTTTCCTATTTATTATATTTGATTTCACTCAGATATATACATCTTTAATTGCACCCTTCAAGTCAATAACAGGATGACAATGTGGATGACTTTGTGCCCCCCTTTGGTACAGCTTGTAGGGAGTGAAAGCTTGTTAGTTTGTAAGCTGCTTTGATCCCTGTGTGACACAGATTTGAAATCAAATTGAACTCAGGCAAAGGACAAGCTACATTTGGTCAAAATTGCTTAACCATAAAAGGCCATCATTAGTTCAGGTCAAATGCAAAAAACAAAAACAAAAAAAAACTCTGGAAAAAAGTGTGCGTATACACTGCTGAGCCAAAACATTATGACCAACTGCCTAATATGCTGCCACAAATACAGCGCCGACCTACTTAGGCATGGACTGTACAAGATCCCTGAAGGTGTCTTGCGGTATCTGGCACCAAGACGTTAGCAGCAAATCCTTCAAGTCCTTTAAGTTACGAGGGTGAGCTGCCATGGATCAGACTTGTTGCTCCAGCACATCCCACAGATGTTCAATCAGATTGACATCTAGGGAACTGGAGGCCCTGAGGAAGAACACTTCATAATGTTCCTCAAACCATTCCCGAACAATGTGTACAATGCGTACTGAAAGACGCCACTGCCATCAGGGAATACCATTGCCATGAAGGGGTGTACCTGGTCTGCAACAATGTTTAGGTAGGTGGCACGTGTCAAATTGACGTCCACATGAATGGCCAGACCCAGGGTCCCTCATCAGACCAGGCAACCTTATTCCACTGCTCCCAAGTTCCAGTTCCGACGCTTGTGTGCTCATTGTAGGCACTTTCGATGGTGGGCAGGGTTCATCCTGGTCAGCCCCATATGCAGTGTTGTGGCACTTTCTTCCCGTAACCATCATTAACATTTTTTGTGACTTGAGCCACAGAAGACCTTCTGTCAGTTTGGACCAGACGGGATAGCCTTCATTATCCTTGTGCATCGATAAGCCTTGTGCACCCAACACCCTGTTGCCAGTTTGTCCCTCTTTGTACCACTGTCGGTAGGTACTCACCACTGCTGGCCTGTATCACCCCACAAGCCTTGCCCTTTCAGAGATGCTCTGACCAAGTCATCTGGCCATAACGATTTGGCCCTTGTCAAAGTTGCTCAGGTCTTTACTCCTGCCCATTTCTCCTGCATTCAACACATTGAATATGAGATCTGATTGTTCACTTACCATCTAATCTACCCAGACCTTGACATGTGGCCATGTTAGGAGATGATCAACGTTATTCGCTTCACCTGTGAGTGGCCATAATGTTTTGACTCATCAGTGTATGTATGTATATATATATATATACATACAGGGTTGGGGAGAAACGGATTACGTACATGAAAGGGATTACGTATTTGTGGCAGCGGGGGCGTGGTCAAGCGCCCGTCCGGGAGAGAAAAGCGGTAAGGGCGCTCACACCTAAGCTAAATGATGACTAACACCTGTCTCTGATTGCAGTAACATGAGGAGAGCGGCATAAAAAGGGCAGGAGCGACGGAGCACAGGAGGGAAAAAGAAGCAAAGACTGTCTCTGCATACCCTTTAAAGAAAAGATTAAAAAAAGACTTACCCTTTAAGTTGACGCTGGTTTCCTTGTCTTGTGTTACACTGGTGCCAAAACCCGGGACCATTTTTTTTTCTTTACGATGGAACAAGGTCGCCCCATAGAGTCCTCCCAACTGGTGGAAATCCTCCAGTCCCTCGCTAATCTCCATCAAGGCCACCAACAATCCCTGCTTGAGCTCCGGCAGGATCAAGATCGGCGGTTCTTCGAAATCATGCGGGCTCAGGCAGAGGACCGACTCGCTATCCGGAGCCTCCTCAGCCAGGAGGCTGCGTCAGCCCCAGCCGCGACCCCGGACACCCACGCTACGCTGCCCCCGCCCATGTTACAGAAGATGGGGGTGGCAGATGATCCTGAGGCCTTCCTCGACCTGTTTGAGAGGACGGCTGAAATCTGGGGCTGGCCGCCCGAACAGTGGGCAGCCCGTCTAATTCCTCTCCTGTCCGGGAAGCACAGCTCGCGGCACAACAACTGCCAGCGACGAACCTCCTGGCTTACTCTGACCTGAAGAGGGCCATTCTGCAGCGGGTTGGTCGGAGCCCGGAAGAGAATCGCCAGCTCTTCCGGAGCATGAAGCTGGAGAAGTCCGACCGCCCGTTTGCGTTTGTTCAACGGCTCCGGGACGCTTGTCGGCGGTGGCTGCTCGCGGGGGACCGCGACGTCGAGGGAGTCATCGATCAGGTGGTACTGGAGCAATTTACGCAAAGACTGCCCAGGAGAACGGCGGAATGGGTCCAGTGCCACCGCCCGGCGTCGCTGGAGGCAGCTGTTCAGCTCGCGGAGGACCACCTGGCGGCGATGCCGAGGGCAGATGAGCCCTCCCCCTCTCTCTCTCTCCCCTTCCCCTGTGTCTTCCCCTGTTTCCCCCCCCTGTTCCCTCTCGCTCTGCTCTCTCCCCAGGGCCCGTTCCTGCCCCCCGCAGGCGTGGAGGATACATCAGGCCAACTTCCCGGCCGTGGGAGAACCCGCCTAACCCTTCCCCGTCCTTCAGCCGCTCTCCTCCTCAGGTGGTGGCGCCCGCCAGCACGGGTGCGGCCGTGGCGCCTGGGCCGGTCTGTTGGAGGTGCGGAGACCCGGACCACTTCCGGGATCAGTGTCCGCTGATGGAGGTGGGGACGGTGGTGCGGGTCTCCGATGTCCCGCAGGCTGCCCCCGGTCGGGCTGGAGCGTACCGGGTCCCGGTAAGGATCCAGGGGGGTACATACCAAGCATTGATGGATACCGGCTGTAATCAGACCACCATCCACCAACGCTTGGTTCAACCCGGGGCTTTGGGCACAGCTAAACGGGTGAGGGTGAGGTGTGTGCATGGGGATATTCACAAGTACCCCATGGTGACTTTAGCAATCAAATTCCGGGGAGAAAAACATAGTGTGGAGGCAGCGGTTAGTTCCCGCCTCACCCATCCGCTAATCTTGGGTACTGATTGGCCGAATTTTAGAAATGTATTAGAGGGAGTTTGTGCGGATGGGTCCTGCATGAAAGTGAAGAGGTGTGTGATGTGCGATGCTTTGGCAGGGGAGGCGGAGCCGGGGCCGTCCTCGGCTGCTCCGAGTGACGAGGGAAGGGGCGAGGGGGTCACCCCTCCTCTCAGGGAGTTCCCTGAGGGGGACTTCCCCTTGGAGCAGTCGCGGGATGAAACCCTTAAGCACGCCTTTGACCAAGTGAGAGTAATCGATGGTCAACAACTCCGGCCGGGTGTCGCCATTTCATATCCGTATTTTTCGCTTATTAAAGATCGGTTATATAGAGTGACGCAGGACGCTCAAACAAAGGAGGAGGTGACACAATTGTTGATCCCACGGAGCCGCCGGGAAATGGTTTTCCAGGCGGCTCACTATAATCCTATGGCCGGTCACCTAGGGGAACGGAAAACACTTTTCCGTCTAATAGCCCGTTTCTATTGGCCGGGCATTGGCGGCGACGTCCGCAGGTGGTGTGCGGCGTGCCGCGAATGTCAGCTGGTAAACCCACCGGCCACCCCAAAAGCGCCTTTGCGCCCCCTTCCGTTGATCGAGGTTCCCTTCGAGAGAATTGGAATGGACCTCGTCGGGCCATTAGAACGGACGTCACGCGGACATCGCTTTGTGTTAGTCCTGGTGGATTACGCAACGCGATATCCGGAAGCAGTGCCTCTGAGCAACATCTCAGCACGCAGTGTTGCCGGGGCACTCTTCAAGATAATCTCCCGGGTGGGGGTTCCGAAAGAAATCCTCACCGACCAAGGCACTACGTTTATGTCACGAACACTTCGCGAACTTTACGAATTATTGGGCGTTAAGTCGATTCGCACTAGCGTGTACCATCCGCAGACGGATGGGCTGGTGGAACGATTTAATAAAACACTCAAAAATATGATTCGTAAATTCGTGCACGAAGACGCTAGGAATTGGGATAAGTGGCTGGACCCCCTGTTATTCGCAGTACGAGAGGTCCCGCAAGCCTCCACGGGATTTTCCCCATTTGAGCTGCTGTACGGACGACGCCCACGCGGGGTCCTCGACGTCATCCGTGAAACTTGGGAGGAGGGACCTTCTAGTGCCAAAAATGAAATTCAATACGTTCTTGATCTTCGAGCAAAACTCCACACACTGGGGCAATTAACACAGGAGAATTTGCTCCAGGCTCAAGAACGCCAACGCCGGCTGTATGACAGGGGTGCTCAGCTACGGGAATTTGCACCGGGAGATAAAGTGCTTGTATTACTCCCAACATCGAGCTCAAAATTACTCGCCAAGTGGCAAGGACCCTTTGAGGTCACACGACGAGTAGGGGACCTCGATTATGAAGTTAAACGTACCGATAGAGGGGCGCGCGTCAAATATATCACCTCAACCTCCTGAAATTGTGGAGGGAAGAGGCGGCCTCTGTGACGTTGGCAACGGTAGTTCCGGAGAGGGCGGAGCTCGGACCGGAGGTAAACAAAGCCTGCGATCCTAACACCCCGGTTCCTTGTGGAGACCACCTCTCACCACGCCAACTCGCAGAGGTTTCCGAACTACAAAAGGAGTTTGCAGACGTGTTCTCTCCTCTACCGGGCCGTACAGACATCATACAACACCACATCGAGACCGAGCCGGGCGTAGTGGTACGTTGCCGCCCTTATCGCTTGCCCGAGCATAAAAAGAAAATAGTTCGGGAAGAATTGGACGCGATGCTGGACATGGGAGTAATAGAAGAATCTCACAGCGATTGGTCCAGCCCGGTCGTCCTTGTTCCCAAGAGCGACGGGTCTGTACGTTTCTGTGTGGATTATAGAAAAGTCAATGCGGTGTCTAAATTTGACGCGTACCCAATGCCCCGTGTTGATGAACTGCTCGATCGGTTAGGTTCTGCTCGGTTTTATTCGACCTTGGATCTAACGAAGGGTTATTGGCAGATCCCCTTGACACCAATATCCCGTGAAAAAACGGCCTTCACCACGCCGTTCGGATTACACCAATTCGTGACGCTTCCTTTCGGTTTGTTCGGGGCACCAGCCACGTTTCAGCGCCTCATGGATAGGATCCTCAGACCGCATACTGCTTACGCCGCTGCTTATCTAGATGATATCATCATTTATAGCAATGATTGGCAGCGGCACTTGCAACATCTGAGGGCCGTCCTGAGATCGCTGCGGCGGGCGGGGCTCACGGCAAACCCGAAAAAGTGCGCGGTTGGGCGTGTGGAGGTACGGTATCTGGGGTTCCACTTGGGTCATGGCCAGGTGCGACCCCAAATTGACAAGACCGCGGCGATTGCGACTTGCCCTAGACCCAAGACCAAAAAGGAGGTGAGGCAGTTCCTGGGGCTGGCTGGCTATTACAGACGGTTTGTACCTAATTATTCGGATGTCACCAGCCCGCTGACTGACCTTACTAAAAAGGGGGCTCCAGATCCGGTCCAGTGGTCAGAGCAGTGCCAACAGGCGTTTACAGAGATTAAAGCTGCACTTTGTGGGGGGCCGCTTTTGCATGCACCTGACTTCTCTCTCCCTTTTGTTTTGCAGACGGACGCTTCAGACAGAGGGTTGGGCGCCGTGCTCTCGCAGTTGGTGGAGGGAGAGGAACGCCCGGTGCTGTACATTAGCCGGAAGCTCTCCTTGAGGGAGACTAAGTACAGCACCGTAGAGAAGGAGTGTTTGGCCATCAAGTGGGCGGTCCTCACCCTCCGATACTACCTGCTGGGGCGGGCCTTCACCCTCTGCTCGGATCACGCCCCACTGCAGTGGCTCCACCGCATGAAAGATACGAACGCCCGGATCACCCGTTGGTATCTGGCCCTCCAGCCTTTTAAGTTCAAGGTGGTCCACAGACCGGGGGTGCAGATGGCTGCCGCTGACTTCCTCTCCAGAAATGGGGGGGGAGTGGTAGGCAGGCCGGATGACGCCCCGGCCTGAGTCGGGCGGTGGGGGTATGTGGCAGCGGGGGCGTGGTCAAGCGCCCGTCCGGGAGAGAAAAGCGGTAAGGGCGCTCACACCTGAGCTAAATGATGACTAACACCTGTGTCTGATTGCAGTAACATGAGGAGAGCGGCATAAAAAGGGCAGGAGCGACGGAGCACAGGAGGGAAAAAGAAGCAAAGACTGTCTCTGCATACCCTTTAAAGAAAAGATTAAAAAAAGACTTACCCTTTAAGTTGACGCTGGTTTCCTTGTCTTGTGTTACAGTATTTAAAATACAAAATATAAGTAACTGTCTTCCACTGCAGTTACAATTTAAATCATTGGTAATTAGGATACAGTTACATTCAAAAAGTATTTTGATTAGTGAAGAGATTACTTTGAATTTTATTGTCATTTGTTTCATTTAATATTTTCTTTCAGATGGAAAACATTTATACATATGATGTGATCCAATGTGCAATGAAACACTTTCTTATGATGTAATTTTTGTATTGTTTAGATATTTCAGAATATCTACAAATCCTTAAAACAAGATCAATTAGACTGATCTTGTTTTAGAAACAACACTGCATATGATATTTCGGTTTTTCAGAGAATGTATTTTTTACATGTGTATTTTGTCTCACTGTACTGGCAGAGTTTTCTAGTCAAAACAAGTGAAAAAAATCTACCTGTGCTGAAGAAGTAATCCAAAGTATTTAGATTACATTACTGACCTTGAGTAATCTAACGGAATACATTACAAATGACATTTTACAGCATGTATTCAAAAGTAACCCTCCCAAACCTGTATATATAAATTAAAAACAATCTGTCTATGGTGGTAGTTATGGCCCTGCCTAATACAATACCAGTTCTAATTGAATGACTTCATGTGTCTATTTGTGTTATGCATACAAGTACATGTGTGAGTGGTATTTTAAAACCTCTTTAGAATGATTATTACAGAGATAAGACAAACATAGAGTGAGAGGTTTTGAGAATAGGTTTGCTTTCTACCATCTCAGCTGCACAAACTAAACTGAGTATAGGCACTCTCAATTCAACAAGTTTAATTCAACAAGTTTAATGGTCAAAGCACTCATTAGGTAGTGTGTCTACTCTTTCATATGTAAGAAGGAGGACATGTCAACTGGGAGGAAGGGTCCAGACATGTCTTGATTTCCAAGAGAAATAACACACATTGACATACACATCAATGCACACACACACACACACACACACACACACACACAGTGGGGGATTAAGTGTTTTGAGCCCAGCCATTGTGCTGTTGCCCATGGGCGACACATTGCATAGATTTATTGGATGAAGCTTGGCTGCATGCATGTTATTTTGTGTGTGGGTATGTTTGTGTTTATGAAAAAAAAAATTAAGATACGTACATTTGATTTAAGTATAGATGCATTAAATGCATTGTCAGCGACTTGTACTGTATTTGGGCGTGTTTTTTTTCTGACTTATATTTATGAGACAAAGTGAAAAGCATGAGTGCGGATTTGAAGGCTAATGGCCTCACTGATGGACATTTATGGGACTATTCATTTAAGCTTTATTGTGTTATTACGCTGCACTGGCAGCATGAAGAAGCATTAAACACTGAAACACATTACTGACCTCAGCACAGCAGCACCATGGGATACCGGCTGCTGTACAGTTTCTACAGAAGAGCCTTCAAGACATACCTCAGGCTTAACTACAGAAACAAGTGCACTTTAGATGCTGTATATGACTATACTGGTCACATAATAAGCCAAGTATATTTTAGTAACCTTCATTAATCTACAGCATGTGTGAAAGTGTGGGCTTGTGCAATACAGTAACAAAGTAACCCAACATGGTTATCAGAAACTTGTATTTGCTTAAATTTCAGCGTCTTCTGTTCTGATGTTCTTGAAAAGTCAGTCATTATAGTAACTGAGTAATGCAAAGCGTTTTTTTTTTCAAATATCATTGTGTTTTTATAACATGTCTGTAAACGCGCTCACTAATCAGATAAAGAATTAAGAAACCCGCGTTTACGTGAGATTTGAAACAATCAGATTATTCTCTTCTTTGATGTCAAAATTTTAACCAGTCACTCGTGCATTTATTGGATAAACTTGTAAGAATGGCAGTAAATCAGGGTAATGACCAAATTTACAAAATCAGGTTAATCACAAAATCGGGGTTATTAGCAAAAATCTACCAGTGCCAATTGGTTTATTCTTAAACCATTTATGACCTAATACATTGTCAGCTTATCAAGCATAATCAGTGTAAGATTTAACTCATTATTTGTTTAATCTAAACTGACATTTAAAAATGTATGTATTGGAAAATCAGAGTGAATTTTTTAATATTGTGTCAAATAAATGTTTAATTTCAAAAGTATCGTGTACATCTGATTTACTAACATTACAGTAAACCATACAGTACGCCTATATGTTAACATATGTGTTTTATATCAGCCACCTTGCTCTGTAGATACTGGCATTACTGACATTGAATATCTCATTTCATTTAACCACTAGTTACTTCTGAAAGAGCAGTCACAAAAAAATTTTCAGATTTTGCACAACTCAGTTGTTTAACCCTGTAAAGCCTGACATATGAAAGAACTGTCAGAAATGTATATATATATATATATATATATATATATATATATATATATATATATATATATATTCACATTAAACAGTTTTTAGTACTGTTAGGCAAACTATAAATAGAACTTATGGTAAGATGACATAATCTTTATAATGACAGAGCAGGCTGCATATATGAAAATACACAGAAATATTAGTTCACACTTTTTTCATGAATGTAATGTAATCTTGATTGAGAGATATACCTCAAAAGCCTGTTGTATCATATTTGATACATGGATTTCATAGGGGGGTTTTCAGTAAAATAATAAACAATATTTTAACAAATACTCATTTTAAAATATTAGTAACATTAAAATCATCACTTACTTTTACTTTATTAAAATAAGCTGTAATTTATCCTAACATAAGAGTCACTTTTTGTGCAAGTCCGCCACCATTTTAAATAACAATATAAATATTGAAACCACTTTTTTTTTTTTTTTTTTACAAATAACCACTAGATGGTTCCATAAACATGTCAAACATACATACTAAAGGTTGTTTGGCTCGTCAGCTTGAAGAGAGATTGAAACAGGAGCCGTCAAACATTGTGTATCATATTTGATACACACGGTGTTATATTGTTAAAGTAACCATAACTATATATATTAAAATGTACATGGTATCTGCTTACTCTGCATCATATAATTGTGGCCCAAAATCAGGCTAGCTCCAAAAAAAGAAAAGAAAAAAATATTTTTGCTGCTTCTTCAATTTACTTAATTAAAATGAGCTAAAGCAACACAATTCTAGAAGATTTTGTCACAACTTGATTACACTGTGTTCTGTCCATTTAAATTTGTAAAATGGAAATGTACTTAATCAATTTGAGTTGGGACTACATGAATACATTTTGTGGTGTTAATGTAGCATTGATGAAACTTGGGAGGGGATATCTCTTTCCCATCATGCTTTGCATTGACTCGACAGTGAGAGTAAATATTAAAATTAAGTGAACTTTTAAGTGTGTTTGTGCAAGATGAATATAAATGGGGATACTTGTAAGTGATTAATGTTTTGTTATGTTGAGATTTAGAAGAGTTTCTGTTATGTTTGAGTTTTTGGGGTTACCATTATGGTGAAGAGTGGACCTTGAGCTAACGAGGACAGGAAAATAATTCATTTGAAATTGATTGCTTGATTCATAGAGCAAATGCTGTTCTAACCATTGCATAGATATTAAACTATACTCTATAGTGCTTCCACCAAGCCTATATTTAGCATGCTAATATTCGCTTTCACTAGTTAGTATATAAAGAAATAAAATATTTAACTTACTTACAATGACATGTCTAATTTGTCTGGGTTTAGTGTATGTGTATGACATTACATAGTATTTTAAGTTAAGAAAACTAATTTCAAACATATGGAACCACTATTCATGACTGAATCCTGTTCAACCAAAGAGCTAATGAGAGTAAACAATGTGCATGTGACATATTGTAGCTGTAACAATAACTTTCTTGAAGTTCTACAAAAAATCCTGCTGTCACATGAGGTTCAGGGACAGTTCTGTTAGCTGTCTGTCATACTCAGTCCAGCCTCCACATCAGATCCTGGTGTCTTGTCTCATAGGGAAATGTACTTTTCTCAGTTCAACAAAAACATATGACCAGCAAGCTGCTGTGAGAGATAAGACAGGGTACAGTGAGCTGCTCTCTCAGTCACACACACACACACTACAAACAAGTCTCAAGCAACATTCACTAACAAACCACCATTTTTTTTTGTCATGAAACCATAGTAATACCATGTTTCTTTACATGAACTTGACTATGACCATGTAAATAACATGGCACAGGAACATGGTAATTATCAGGTACCATGGTATGTACAGGGTTCACACACATCTTTCCCAATGATTTCCCATGATTTTTCAATTCCAGTTGTTTGTGATTACTATGGCTAGGTAATGATATAGCTTTCCCAATTTGATTCTGATTCACAAGCTCGTGAATAGATTTGATTTGATTCTGATTTATTCATATGGGTATATTTACGTTATAATGTCACTTTTTTCTTACATATGAAATAAATGATCTCTCAGCTAATGCTGTTAATTATACAGGGGACCTTCTAACTAGGTACAATGAAAATATGAATTTGACTAATTATATTTTATTCATTTTTCACTACTTTAGTCACATTTTAGCTTTTTAAAAATTAACAAATCCGTGTATTCATTCAATAAATAAGATATTATATTTCATATATTATTAGAGTATTTACAATGATTTTTGAACATGTGATAAAACCATTACTGTCTCTTTAACAAAACCGGCATTTCTGGGTATTAAAAGAGACATTTTTTAATGACAAATGTATTGTGTGGATCTCGTCTTTGGAGACACAAAGAACAAATTTTACACCTGAAATGCTGTGAAACGATCTCGCTGCTGAATACTCCACTACTATACTACACTATTACTGGTGAGTGAAATCTAAACATTAACCAACCAGTTGCCAAATATATATATATATATACACACTCACCTAAAGGATTATTAGTGAAGGGTGAGGGTCGAAATCCCTTGTCTCTTCATATATATCAATACATATATATATCCTTTTATATCAATATCTATATATATTCTGTTGCTTAACTTCTTTAATAAAATTATGAATTAACTATATGCATGATCACATAATCAATTCTATTTTCTTATGCATATTTGAAATATACTTTGAATCATATGTGTGTTGAATGTTAATTAGTCTCTTTTAGGAACATTCCAGAGTCTCTCTGTCCTGCACGTCGGCTGAAGGTCTTTTGGGGGATAAGCTTATTTGTGACGCTCTCCAGCCTCTCAGGGGAGGGGTCAGGGGGAATGCGTTAAACATGTGTTCCAGATGTATTCTGTGTTTGATTGTTACCTTTCCATGACTAATTATATGGTTTAAAGTCCTATGTAATAATACCTGAATAGTAGAAGTGTGATTTTCTCTTATTATTTCTTTAGGGAAGAAATGTATGTTATTTCAACCCTCTCCTCTGCCCGAGGAGTGAATATTTTATCTCTCTGTTTTGGTTCAAATGGCCTGATAATGTGTGCTCTGGCTCTCTTGTGCCCAGAGAAGAACTGTCGTTCGTCAGTGTTTTGTGTGTGCGTTTGACCTTCTACCTAGGTTTTGAACCAGGGATGCACACCAGGCCGACTCGAAGACGCCCCGCGACCATCTGCGAGGTCACTTCAGACGTAAATCTCGGGCGCGGACGACAAGTGCGCTGATTAATGTTGATAGGCCATTTAACTATCTATATGTTGTGACTTTATGTTCTTTTAGCCAATCAGGAGTAAAATAATGGAATGTACGTCCTTGCAAATGGTATAATTGATGTAAGATTTTGTGTAAGGTACGAGTTAGCTTTCGATCTCCTCGTGAGACTTTGCCGCTGGCTCTACCAATTTCACTGCAAACTATTCTTCAGTAAATTTTGATTCTTTAATTGAATTTCTCGACTCCTAGTTTTCTTTCTCCATATCTGGTCCGGGTCACAACTGTTATACCCCTAACATTAGGAACACCTCAATTTTCTCATTAATGCAATTATCTAATCAACCAATTACATGGCAGTTGCTTCAATGCATTTAGGGGTGTGGTCCTGGTCAAGACAATCTCCTGAACTCCAAACTGAATATCAGAATGGGAAAGAAAGGTGATTTAAGCAATTTTGAGTGTGGCATGGTTGTTGGTGCCAGACGGGCCGTCTGAGTATTTCACAATCTGCTCAGTTACTGGGATTTTCATGCACAACCATTTCTAGGGTTTACAAAGAATGGTGTGAAAAGGGAAAAACATCCAGTATGCGGCAGTCCTATGGGCGAAAATGCCTTGTTGATGCTAGAGGTCAGAGGAGAATGGGCCGACTGATTCAAGCTGATAGAAGAGCAACTTTGCCTGAAATAACCACTCGTTACAACCGAGGTATGCAGCAAAGCATTTGTGAAGCCACAACATGCACAACCTTGAGGCGGATGGGCTACAACAGCAGAAGACCCCACCGGGTACCACTCATCTCCACTACAAATAGGAAAAAGAGGCTACAATTTGCAAGAGCTTACCAAAATTGGACAGTTGAAGACTGGAAAAATGTTGCCTGGTCTGATGAGTCTCGATTTCTGTTGAGACATTCAGATGGTAGAGTCAGAATTTGGCATAAACAGAATGAGAACATGGATCCATCATGCCTTGTTACCACTGTGCAGGCTGGTGGTGGTGGTGGAATGGTGTGGGGGATGTTTTCTTGGCACACTTTAGGCCCCTTAGTGCCAATTGGGCATCGTTTAAATGCCACGGCCTACCTGAGCATTGTTTCTGACCATGTCCATCCCTTTATGGCCACCATGTACCCATCCTCTGATGGCTACTTCCAGCAGGATAATGCATCATGTCACAAAGCTCGAATCATTTCAAATTGGTTTCTTGAACATGACAATGAGTTCACTGTACTAAAATGGCCCCCACAGTCACCAGATCTCAACCCAATAGAGCATCTTTGGGATGTGGTGGAACAGGAGCTTCAGTGCCCTGGATGTGGATCCCACAAATCTCCATCAACTGCAAGATGCTATCCTATCAATATGGGCCAACATTTCTAAAGAATGCTTTCAGCACCTTGCTGAATCAATGCCACTTAGAATTAAGGCAGTTCTGAAGGCGAAAGGGGGTCAAACACAGTATTAGTATGGTGTTCCTAATAATCCTTTAGGTGAGTGTATATATATAGATATATACCTTTTAGATGCATAGCACAACATTTGGTTCAGAGTAAAAGATCGATCTTGGGATTTAAAATTCAATATCAAATGAAGATCAAAATGCATCGGAAAATCAATATTTTTACCCACCCCTTGTGGTAACTGGATAAGTATCTAAAAAAAACAAAAACAAATTCTATTGATTTACTCGCAAAAAATAATATTGAATATAAAAGTAATATTAACCAGTCTGGCCATTCTCTGTTGACCTCTCTCATCAACAAGGCGTTTACATCCACAGAACTGTCACTCACTGGATGTTTTTTGTTTTTGGCACCATTCTGAGTAAACTCTAGGGACCGTTGTATGTGAAAATCCCAGGAGATCAGCAGTTACAGAAATACTCAAACCAGCCTGTCTGGCACCAACCTGCCATGGTCCAAATCACTAAGATCACATTTTTTCCCCATTCTGATGGTTGATGTAAACATTAACTGAAGCTCCTGACCCATATCTGGATGATTTTATGCATTGCACTGCTGCCACATGACTGACTGATTAGATAATCAAATAAATAAATAGGTGTACAGGTGTTCCTAATAAAGTGCTCACTGAGTGTATGTATCTTCTCTAGGACACGCACTGGTAATTCAGCTATAATACATGTTACTAAAAAGGAATAAGCTACCAGTAGTTTGCCAATGCAAAAACTCTTTTTTACTTTGTTTCACCCTCAAATAATTATTTCACCCTCTAGCATTCAATTTTCTGCTCAGGCTCTCTCTCTCTACCCTCTAGGTTTTCCGCAGAGATAATTTGCTCTCTTGCACCCCCCACTCCCATCCCATCTGCTTTCCCCAAACTCAGGTGTTTGCCACCATTTTTCTACTCACTTCAGACACTTTCAAACCTCTGAGATCCATTTCATTATACCAGGATTTAAGCTTGACACCGGTCAATCAAAGTCAAATCAAGTAGCCAATAACCCAGTTGATCAGTCTCTACAGGCTGAAATTGTCATCATTATTGAGTCTGTCCCAGTCTGTCAGCATCTGTTCTCCTGTTATATCTCCCCACTTTCCTCCTCTCCGTCTCTCCCATTCTGATCCATTCATCCTTGCATGGGTCTATCAGATTGCAAAGGGATCAGTCACATTTTAATTAAAATCCTATAGAAGGACCCTATATAATCCCTCCCTGGTTTAAGAAGCTTGCCAAAGAGACAGCACAAAAGACTCAAACATAAATCTTTGTTTTATTCTGTCCTTAGGCTGTAATCTAATCCATCTGGTGAATGAATTTGTCAGGCAGGCTCATGTCTCTTCAAACAAATCTTAATCTAACACCAAACACTGTTTACATTAAACACACTATTTACACAATATTATAACTCTAAATCATGAAAACTATGATTATGTATAACAATAATGCTTGTTGATGAGTATATCGATTAACAAAGTAAATCACATTGTATAATCAGAAAAGAATAAGTGATCCTATTGTCAGGACAACCTGTTGCTGTGAACTGTGGTGGTCCCTGTTTTAAGGGATGGGAATGTGATATTTGCATATTTTATCATGCAGATTTTAAGTGAGTTGTCTTAATCCTTATAATTGCATCCTGACACATATTGTACATATTAAGCAGTAAGCTAATTGTCTGTGATAAATAGTCAGGATTTCAGAGGCTTCTTTATCAAACAGTAAGAAACAGGATGATGAGTCATCACACAACAGATGGAAGGATTTGAAAAAGCAGATGGACTGCTACATGTGGTCAATTAATCCACAATTCTCAATTATATTAGCCACATATTTTTATTCACTCAAAGACAAAGTTTGGTTTAGCACATAATATGGACCTGCTTAAAGAGATAGCAAAAATATGTATTTCTCATATAGAGCAATTTTACTTAACAGATTCTTGACTGAAATGCTCTGCTTGGAAGAGCTCAGGCTACACTTTGTTGGTATTAAGGGCCACTGATTAATTGGATTCAAAAACCTGTTTACAGGACTAAGAGAGTCTCTATTACTTAGGGTGGCCATACGTCCTCTTTTTCCCAGACATGTCCTCTTTTTTGGACCTTAAAAAAGGATCCTGCCTGGATTTTGAAATTTGCTAAAATGTCCGGGATTCAGCTTTAGTTGCATTATGATGTGCGTCTTTGAGTGTGCATGCATATTTGCATTGCTTTAACCCCTCTTTGTAAGTCCCACCTTCTCACACACCAATTGGTCTATTATAAGAGGCTTACAGCAACTATTGGCCAAATTCCTGCCCGTCAATCTCTCCGTGAACGCGCAAAGTGCTGTTGTGTTCGGCATCAAACCGTTGCTTGACAGTTGCAGCAAATGACAGCTGAGTGGAAACAATACCCAAACGAAAGTGCAAATTTCAAAAGACTTGCACAACAAATTCCCATGTTTTCGTCCAAGGTCGAGATCTGTGATGAGCAGAATGTATGACACGTAAAGCTGGCACTTATGTGTCAGTTGCTAATGAGGTGCAAGTGATTTAAAAACACACATTAGCTCTGCCAACATAAAGGGCCATCAAAAGGTGAAAGTTTATCAGGTAAATTAATGGACTAATTTTTGTGACGAGGTAAAATGATCACATTGCTTCATTTTCCATGGCCAATCAAAATAATAGTAATAGTAAATGAAGATACATTCACGGCATTAAATATTTTATTTTAGTACATGGACATTCAAAAGAATGTTGGACATTTATATTTATTTATATACATTTATGTTATGCTAATAGAGTGTTTTCACTGTATTAAAGTTTGCATTCATAGTAACACTCTTTTGAACCCTATTATTCCACCACACCCCTGCCAAAAAAAAGGTGCCTCTTTTTGGAAAACCAGAATATGGTCACCCTATATTACTGCACATCAGTAACTGATATTTAAGAGCTCTTGTGATCAGGAGGTTTGATGGAGACGCCAAGATTTCAGGGAAACGTTTAAAACAATAGGAGCACCCAAACCAACTGCACTATTCTAAGTCATTTTGTAGTGTTAGTACGATAACACTGAAAATGCAACAAAAAGTGTACTTTGAGTCCCCAGGTGATGTACTTCTTCAACCGTAAAAATAGAGTGTATAATGTTGGACACTTAAAGGTGTACTCATTAAAAAATGAGTACACCACCTTTTTTTCTCATTAAAAAAGTTTTACTCCAGAAGAAATTAATTGTAATTTTGAAACATATCTATAAAATAATGAACTCTCACATGAGATGAATACTCCAATTCTACCAGTAACTTTATGAAATCTGTGTTATATTCCACATGGATGGGGTTCCCTCATGGGGGCTGCCATGTTAGAATCACTTGTCCAGCCGAATACTTCTCGCTTAAACTCAGTAACAACACTGTTATTGGTCATTTTACTTTTGGATTAAATTAATTGTGGTTTACTGGGAATAGTGAATTTCTACAATGGCATCTGAAAATAAAAACGATTGATTTTGAATGATGCTGCAGCTTTAATGCACTCAGCGCTCGCGGCTTGCCGTGCGCAGCGCATAATGGAGAATGTAGCAACTAGTGGAAGTTCAGTGAAGACAGCACCTAACAAATGTAAGTTGAATGCTTTACAATCACCCCACGCTGTGTGAATATGTACATTGTTTGAGATACAATTTTACTGCTCAAATAATGCACAAGTTTTAACATAAGAATTCATGTAAGTGCTTTTATAAAATTATAAGCTTCTCGTTTCTGCTTTTAAAACTTCCAAAAACGGGCCCATTCACTCTCATTGTAATTGCCTCATTGTAGCTAATCTTGATTACAATGTTTTTTTTCTTCTTCTTCTTTTTTTTTTTTTTTTGAAAAGTAGTGACAGTTCGAAGTTATTTTTTCAGGTAATCAACACTAAGCCACAAATTACAAAAAAAAAATAAATAAATAAATAAACATTGTAATGTCGATTGACCTTGTTTTGAACCCGGAATTTTCTTTAAAAAATAACTGCGATAACTAAAAGCGCCTCGAGACACCTACAGTTTTATTCGTTGCGCTGCGTCCTGCTTTTTAACGCCCCCTAGGACTTTTACTGTTGACTGAAGACATCTAAAAACAAATATACTTTCTGAGCGTGTTTCCAAAAGCAGGTGTTGAGCTGGTCGAAAATATTCCCTCAGCTGTGTATAACAGCGCCAGCATCACGCACCTGTTCTCCGGTTTCTGTCGCCTCATGTTATGTAAAAGCATCTCATCATCCGCATATCTCACCGACTACATCAGTCCTTGGGCGATTTGTGATTTTAGTTTGACGAAGGACCAAATACATCACGTTTTGTCATATGGTGTAATTGCTCGGATTACTTTTATATTAACGGTCGATTTAGATAGCAGCACAAATGTATTTTTTATAGATGTTTACTGACAGACCAACGTTATGCGCTCGCGACCAAGCACTCGTGTCAGCGTCACGTTTTAATCCCGGAGGATATCCAGCGCAGGTCAAAATAATTTCACACACTTTTATTTGTCTGAATAGACACAACATGTAAATTATTATCTTACCCATCCCACAAGAAGATACTCCTTCAGCAGAATATACAGCCTCCACCCCGTAATCTTCTTTGCAATATAATCCTTCCGTTTAACTGAACAAAAATAAATTCAGGATTTTTACGAAATTACTTTAATGAACGGGGATGGCAAACCGAATTCAGCGCGTCCTCGGTATTAGGACCAAGTTGTTGCCTAAAAGCAGCAACAAATATTTATCTGTCCTGACGCCGCATGTCGCGTGACAGATAGCGCAAACGTGCTCGCGCTGTTGTCCGCTGTTCAATCCAATCGCCGCACCGAAACATGACACTGCACATTTCCACCTCCACACCGTGATTAACACACACACACACACACACACACACACACATACACACACACACACTCTTGTTGTGTTTCCATGTTTTATGGGGACTTTCCATAGACATAATAGTTTTTATACTGTACAAACTTTATATTCTATCCCCTAAACCTAACCCTACCCCTAAACCTAACCCTCACAGAAAACTTTCTGCATTTTTACATTTTCAAAAAACATAATTTAGTATGATTTATAAGCTGTTTTCCTCATGGGGACCGACAAAATGTCCCCACAAGGTCAAAAATTTCGGGTTTTACTATCCTTATGGGGACATTTGGTCCCCACAAAGTGATAAATACACGCTCACACACACACACACACACACACACACACACACACACACACACACACACACACACACACACTAAAGAATAGCACATGCTCAAGCTCTATTAACTTCTGCCAGGACTGTAAGGGCACGTACTTACCTGGAATAAGGCAGACATTAAGATGTTTTTGCACACTTCAGCCACACTTAAATGCATGAATATCTTTGCATTATATAACCATATATCAAACCAAGTGGTATTTCTATTAAAGAAAAATAGCACAAGCACAGTTTTTAACAAAAGTTTGCCATAAAAAAGTTTGTTAAATTTCAAGTGATAAGTAATAAATATATTATATATTTAAAATTAAGACAAAAGTATTAAGCCACTTTCTGGTTGTAAGACGTTAGTGAAACATGCCCATATTTAGTGTGTCTACAGCTATAATTGACTATAGTTAACTTGAACTTCACATGTGATTACTCTGCTTGGACATATCTGTGAACTTTGTGACTTCATACACTGGCAGCCAACATTTTGGAATAATGTAAAGATTTTGCTCTTATGGAAAGAAATTGGTACATTTATTCACCAAAGTGGCATTCAACTGATTACAATTTATAGTCAGGACATTAATAATGTGAAAAATTACCATTTTAAAATTTTAAACTACTCCAAAGAATTCTCATCAAAAAATCCTCCACATGCAGCAATGAAAGCTTTGCAGATCCTTGTCATTCTAGCTGTCAGTTTGTCCAGATACTCAGGTGACATTTCATCCCACACTTCCTGTAGCACTTGCCATAGATGTGGCTGTCTTGTCGGGCACTCCTCACACACCTTAAAGTCTAGCTGATCTCACAAAAGCTCAATGGGGTTAAGATCCATAACACTCATTTCCAATTGTCAGTTGTCCAATGTCTGTTTCTTTCTCTAACCTTTTCTTTTAGTTTTTCTGTTTCAAAAGTGGCTTTTTCTTTGCAGTTCTTCCCATAACGTCTGCACCCCTGAGTCTTCTCTTTACTGTTGTACATGAAACTGGTGTTGAGCGGGTAGAATTCAATGAAGCTGTCAGCTGAGGACATGTGAGGCGTCCATTTCTCAAACTAGAGACTCTGATGTTCTTAACCTCTTGTTTAGTTGTACATCTGGTCTTCCACATCTCTTTCTGTCCTTGTAAGAGCCAGTTGTCCTTTGTCTATGAAGACTGTAGTGTACACCAATGTATGAAATCTTCAGTTATTTTGTGGCAATTTCAAGCATTGTATAGCCTTCATTCCTCAAAACAATGATTGACTGATGAGTTTCTAGAGAAAGTTGCTTTTTTGCCATTTTTGACCTAATTTTGACCTTAAGACATGCCAGTCTATTGCATACTGTGGCAACTCAAAAACAAACACAAAGACAATGTTAAGCTTCATTTAATGAACCAAATAGCTTTTAACTGTGTTTGATATAATGGCAAGCGATGTTCTAGAACCAAATTATCATTATTTAAATTATTTAGCATGATTACTCAAGGATAAGGTGTTGGAGTGATGACTGCTGTCTAGATTTGATCAAAAATGACTTTTTTCAAATAATGATGGTGCTGTTTTTTTTACATCATTAATGTCCTGACTATACTTTGTGATCAGTTGAATCCCACTTTGATGAAAAAAGTACCAATTTCCTTCCAAAACAGCAAAATCGGTACATTATTCCAAACTTTTGGCCGTCAGTGTACATCCACACTAAATTACCTTGGGACAAGAAATGGCAAAAAAGTTAGTCCTGAGATAAAGTCTAGTATCATTTATATGCAAATATCAAACCAAATACAATTGGTTTGATATTTTCCCTAATGCAGTGACGTTTATAAATTTTAATTGTGACTTAAAGGTGCTGTTTTGTTTTTTTTAGGGGATGGTATGCAGAAAATGATCCCTGAAAGATATCACTGAAATAAGTAACCTGAGATGTCTCTCCGGTCTCTATGACGGAACCAAACTGTGTAAACTAAATGGCAAAAGCGGACCATGGACATGTTCTTTAAACAGCCAATCAGAAGACTTGTGCTTTCTGCCTGTCAATCATTTTGCGTGTTCTCATAGTGTAGTAGTTGAAGCTGATCATTCAGTTTTCAGATACAGATTCATGACAGTCATCAGCTGAGGGTGCTATATTGCTAGTGTTGTGTTTGACAGATATGGAGCTATATTTGTGCCACAATTCTGCATAAGCAAGATGTTAGTTTGAGCACACAAATGGTGTTTTGCACATGCGTGAGCTTGGTTTTGTAAAGCAGTGTCCATTCTTGCAAAGATTTATTTATTTGATGAAAATCAATTTTGTGCTCAAATAAAGTTTATTTGAAACATAACTCCAATGTTTTTGCGTGTGCAAGATCTCACTTGCTCTGTCCTCATACTCACTCTGTATGTGCTCATAGCTTTGACTGCTCGCTTGCTCAACATGGTCACTGCATGTTGTGCCAGAAATTCAGCCAATCAGAGATGATGGGTAAACTTGGACCCACTGTATATTAAGTGTCTTTAGCTACTTTGTAGTTAAGCATATGTTTTTGCATTGTACTTACATTTAAAGTACCTGCATGTAATTACATCTGTAGTTACACCGTTATCCTTAAATCTAACCTAACACTAACCCTTACCCTAAACCTACTTCTAAACTTATCTGTACCTCAACCTCAGTAGCTGCAAATGTGAATCTTGTGAGAATTTTGTAGAACTACATGTAGTTACACAATAATGAAATTGTATTGTATGCTTTTAATGTTAGTGCATAGTAGTTAAAAACACCTAATATAAAGTGGGACCAAATATTTTGATTGGCTAGATCACAGATCATACTTCTAACTAACTAGGTTAAGAAGTTACACTTACTGTACGTAGCTACTAGCTTGACCATGTTAGCTACCACATTCATCTGAAATGGTATTAATTTAATCTCCCCATGTGAAAAACTCTTTAAGGCCAATGTAATAGTGTAGTTTTGGGTGAGCTTTATTTGACTTCTATCTATTCCACAGGATATTCTGAGAGAGCAGTTTATTACAATAAATGTAATCAAATTACAATCTGCCATGGATCAGCAGCAACTGAACCTTCTTCTTTTTGTAATTATTTAATGAAATATTATTTCTTAATAAACATGTTATTTTGTATACCTTCTTTAATGTGTCTTCTCCCATTTTCTTGTCTAATAGCCAATCCTGATGTAGGAGGCGGGACTTGTCAAAATACGGGTGGAAAAGAAAGTGAGCAGTCTAAATTTCTCAACGAATACATGTACATGTGTGCATGTACGGAGAGAGAGAGACAGAGAGAGAGAGAGAGAGAGAGAGAGAGAGAGAGAGAGAGAGAGACATTGCTCAAGCAAAAAACTGAATAGCATAAATGTCAGAATTCTGTGCAAATGTTGACATGAGCACACATTCAAAGTTTATTTGAGTGCAAATTTGAGTTTCGTTTACTTAGTAAGATACATTGCTTTACAAAACTGTGTTCAAGCATGTGGATTTTTTTGTGCACTAAAAATATAATGTTTTGTGCTCAATATAACCTTTAGTGAACTCAAAATAAATTTTGTGCACTCAAAATATCATCTTGCTTCCTCAAAATATTATCTTGCACGTGCAGAATTGTGGCACAAATATATCTCCATAAGAAGATGCACTGTTTGGTCCCAGTCCCAACGCTATCTTTGGAGGGTATTGTTTATGAAAAAGGGGGCTGTGACGAGGAGGAGGGCAGGGCCGGGCCGTGACTATGCACGCCC
Organism: Xyrauchen texanus; assembly: GCF_025860055.1. Lineage (NCBI taxonomy): Eukaryota > Metazoa > Chordata > Actinopteri > Cypriniformes > Catostomidae > Xyrauchen > Xyrauchen texanus. The sequence goes on along the minus strand of NC_068302.1, from coordinate 12,155,685 downwards.
AGCTCCCAATTGGGCTAATCAGCTGAGGAGAAGGATAAATGCAGCAGAATGTGGCAGTTCGGGAGAGAGAGAGAGAGAGAGAGAGAGAGAGAGCCACATGCAGCTGTCACGTGTGCATTTATGTTTTTGTGTCTATTTGTTTAAGTTCCTATTAAAATATTACTTAGATTTTTCAGCTGGTTCCCGCCTCCTCCTTTGCCATTTCACTGCATTACAGGGGCCTTTCTAATTCAATGGCTCAATCTCATGGAAGGTCCAGAATGGCTAAAATAGAGCTCAACAGGCCACGTTCACACAGCAGCACAATACGGTTGTCAGTCCTGTTTTGTGTGCTTAATGCAGTTATGTTCACACACAAGTCGGTTATTTACGAGTGTGACAACCGTATTCAATAACTGAACTGACACCCGCAAATTTTCAGGCCTCACAACTGCATTTTTAGCAAACATGTGGTGTGTGAACAGAACCGTACTGGACAGCTAGTTGTTAGTCAAATCATATAATGTGAGAAAGCCACAGTGCTCTGTACACGGCAGTGTCTCGTTTTAATCATGAGGGGTTTCTTTAACTCAGAGATGGAGATATGAGCTGCATGTCATCTGAAGATCCAACCACTGTCTTTCACCAAAGCTGATTAATATTGCGAGCCGCGCAACAAATGCTGCACACTGTACTTGGTTAAAAAACATTCAAAGCCGCTGTCGGTTAATTAATATCTGATGAATGAACTTGCGCCTCATATGGACTTGTTTATTTAATAATGTGGTGTCAATTGTGATAAGACATGAGAGTGTTATGGATGTTGCCATCTTTAATATTTACTTCAGTCACTCACTATGGATACAGCTGTTAGAATACAGATGTGACTTCGGTTGTTCATTCATACAGGCATTATACAAGCTGCAACTATAAGATGTTGTATGAACTGGCCATTTCAAGACTCATACCTGTCCAGTAAATTTAGTTGTCAATCCCAAACACTGACTGTGTGAACGTAGTCACAGTCTGGTTACAGAAGTAAAAAACTGATGAATTTTAAAATCCACGACAAATTGATTTTCAATGATAACTTATAAACCTTTGAAGTCAGACATACCTTGAACTCTGAGGTTGTTCATCGATGGTATATGGATCCGTTGAAGCCATCCGTCTACGTTATTTCAACTTCATTGTTTAAAAATCGTTTTTTTGATAGCGGAATTCATGGTAAACAACTAAATTACCCATGATCCAACAGAGAAAGGTCTACCAATCAAAGAACCATGATCAACCAAGCAGCGGAACACGCCTTGGAGCGACAGCCCACTCCCATGATGCACTGTGAATAACATAATCGAGTCGGTGACTCTTCACCCTTAAACTACTTATCTATTTGTACAAATCAGAATATTTTTCAATAAATGTAAATGTATATTGTTTCCATACTTATGATCAACAACCTAAAATCAATAGTGTTAGATATTTCCATAGAGTTTTATTCATCGACATCATTAGCAATGCTTCATGGTATTGTAGTCTCGTGCTCTCTTGTACCTTTGTCTTTTTGTCCAATTTTTAAATACGTTTTTCCTACAAAACAAAGTTCATTATGTTGTGATTCACCTCAGGGCTGGTTGGTTTGGTTAATATTCTGTGGCTTAAAACACCTTTAAGTGTCCAAATAATTATTTGTAATGTTAATGTACTGCACTATATATATGTCATTGTTTCTAATTGAGTAATATTCACCATTAGATGATTAAAAAAATGTCTACATTTTAAGTTGAAACATGCATACACCCCGTATTTTGTGTGCTACACTAAATATAGAACGCCATAACATGTATCCTTTTTTGTTGTTGTTTTTTTTATGCCCTTGGGAAAGTAGAGCGGTGACAGGAAATGAGTGGGAATGGGATTGGGAAAGGACCTCATGAGCTGGGACTCAAACTCGGGTCACCCACGATGCATCAGCACCGCATTTCATGAGCGCAGCCCGCCAGGCTACAACTCTGATGATAACATCTATCCTTCACCATTAATAAGGGCGACCTCCCTTTAGCTGGACCATTTTCACATATCCCAGTTTGGAATGCGTTAAATGATTGCAGGGTAAACTTGTATAGTGGTGAATGGAAGACCAAAGCAAATACAGTGTTTGCTACCAGTTTGCTCCAACAGCAAAATAAATAAAATGCACTATTAAGCTTCACAGCTTTCCAAAAGAAGAAAAATTAGAGAGTGGTGAATTACGACAGTCAGAAAAAGAGAAAGAGGCCAATATTCTGTCACTCTCTCAGCAGCTGTATTAGAAACCTCATCGCAGCTATGGTAACTAGTTTTTCTTAACTAATTCCAGGTTAAAAAACTACAAAATGTAATGTCATAAATTTATACTAAACAATAAAAAAATTGCAAATATGAAACGTTTGCTAGATATACGCTGCTAAATTAGGCAAAAAGGAGTCATCGATGTTTGTGTAAAGTGTCCATTAAATGTTGTGCTGACCCTTGGTGATAACAACTGTTCGTAATGGTTCCTGCAGGATTAACGACAACCCCTTGGCCATCATCCAACAGCAGCTCAACCAACATGGGCAGAAGATCCTCCTCACACACATTCATCTCGTCAGACACACTGATAAAACAGGACAGAAATTCAGACTTCTTATTATAACAGATCAAGGGAAAATGCAGTTTCAGCTTTTTTTTTTCCTCTCATGACTCAATTCGATTGTCTTTTACAACTAATTTGTGAATTGAATTCACCCTCACACAGCAGCCTAATGTGGAGAGAATTAAGCATGGATGCTCTTTTCTTCAACTGGGACCTTCAGCATCAGTGTGGGCACCAGACCCATTGACACCATAAATACTGCTCCTGTAGAAGAAATTACAGAATGTGAGAAAAAAAAACAAATCATCTTTTTAAAGTATTTACCCGTCCCCATGCGTCCTAATCTTGTAAGTAGAATCCATCTGCTCTGAAACAGACCTATAAAACAAATGTGTCACCTGAGGGAAATTCGGCTATCTTTTTAAGTGCTTGGTGCACGTTTTTCGACAGGCATCCAAAGGGTCCTCCAAAAGGTTTGCGAGGGGACCATCACATAATATTTTAAAACAGCCTCCCTGTGTGAACACGAACATATCGATGAAGTGAAAAGCAATCTTTTTTTATGGACTTGACTGTCCTAAGTAGTACTCTAAGATTTTAAAGGTACACTTTTTTGCCACCTCGTGACATCAATGTAGCATCATGCAAATGTTTTAATTTAGTTTATATGCCATTGTAGACATGCACTATTCACAGTCAGGTGCTGTTAATTTATACCATGATTGAAAGTGTCAGAAAACAGGAGGGTTACCAAGATAAAGTGAATAGTATTCGACTAGTTATGTAATCTCAAGATGTCAGCCCCCATGAGGTGACCCGTACCATGTCAAATAAAACAGGATTTATTTTTCCACTGATAAAAGTGTACATGGTTTTAAACATATTTTTCAGATAAAAATTTGTATTGGTTGCTCCTGAAGCATGACACATAACCATTCCCCCCCTTAAACCCCATTACTTCCCTTCCCCTCTCCCTATCCCCAACCGCCAACAAATATCCCTGTGGCCAAGCCCGAGTACACATGCAGATTAAAAAATAAATAAATAAATACACACACATATATATATTTATATATATATATAAATAAAAAATACACACATTTAAAACTTTAAGTCCCTCTCCATTGCCCCTCCCCGAGAGCCCTCCAAAAATACCAAGTAACTGCCCCACTTTTTTTCAAACAACTCCCAGTTGCCTAGCCTTCTATGCAACACCTCCTCAAATGCTGCCACCCTGCCCATCTCTATGCACCGCTCCAGAAATGAGGGCGCTCCAGTCGACTTCCATCCCCTAAGGATGGTCTGCCTGCCAATCAATGTTGAATAGGATACAATTTTTTATTTGCTTATCCCCTATATTAATGACTGCCCAGTTGCCTAAAATACAGAGGCTGAGGCTAAATGAAATCTGAGTGCCCAATATGTCACACGTAAAACTTTGAACCCCCAAAATTCTTGGATCTTACCATCCCACCAAAAAACATGGGTTGTGTCCCCCATCTTCTGATTGGCATCACCAGCAGATGGGTGTGTCTTTAAGACCAAGCCTATACAAACTAGAGGGGGTCCAATAGAATCAATGTAAAATCTTAAATTGCATCAGACCCACCCTTGCATCTCTAGATGTAGATTTTATGTTTTTAGAAACCTAGCCCACACTCCCTCCTCCGATACCAAGTTTAAATCTTTCTCCCATAATCTCTTGAGTGAAGTTATAAAGCTCTATCCCCAGATTCAGAATTAGTAGGGAGTAAAACACTGATTGGGGGGGAAGTTATAAAGCTCTATCCCCAGATTCAGAATTAGTAGGGAGTAAAACACTGATTGGGGGGGGTATTCTACTCTCAAAAATAGTACAAAGTTCTGCCCTTTCCAGCAGAAAGGGGGCTTATTAATACATCATTTTGGGTTCAGCCATATGATTGAGGCAAGATTTTCATAAATGTCCGAATTTGTCCATACCACATGCAAATGTGAGATAACAGGGTGTAACTTCAATTCTCCGATTAGTTTGATAGAAAGGCTTTGAAATGGCAAAATAGGGGCAAGAACTTCCTGTTCAATATAAAACCAGGGAGGGGCTCTCTCAGGTGGAAGCAACCAATGAGCCAAATGTCTGAGACCAAATGCAGAATAATAAAACAAAATCTTTGGTAGGCCTAGCCCAACTCTCTCAATCATCCTATGCAGCTTACTGAAATGTAATTTTGGATGTTTACCATTCCAAATGAAGGACTTCGCTATGTTATCAAATTGCTTGAAATTAGAGAGGGGGGTCATCTACAGGGAGAGATTGTAGCAGGTAGTTGAATTTTGGAATACAGTTCATATTAATAACATTAACCTTCCCAATCATAGATAAATATAATGAAGCCCACCGGCCCAGATCACTCGAAAACCTTTTTATTAAAGGGTCAAAATTAAATAACTAAATCACACAAATTTGCTGGGAATAAAATACCCAAATACTTAATGCCCTGTTTTGGCCACTGGAAGGTGCCCGGCTGAAAAGCCGATACTGGGCACGCTGTTAGAGACAAAGCTTTGGATTTAGACCAATTGAATCTGTATCCTGAGAAAAAAATCAGTATCTGAGAATGAATAATTCTGTGGAGGCAAGGCATAGATCTAGTAGAATAATAAAATATAATCTGCGTAAAGCAAAAGCTTATGCGCCACACCTCCTGCCACCACCCCAGGAAAATTATCCTCCTTTCTTAAAGCGGCTGCTAATGGTTCCAGGGCAAGACAGAACAATAATGGGGAAAGAGGGCATCCCTGCCGGGTGCCCCATCCAGAGTAAAATAATCTGAAATTAATCAATTTGTTTGTACCACTGGTACCGGGTGTCTATAAAGTAACTTAATCCAACCAATAAAAGTATTCCTGAACCTGTATAATTCCAAAATCTTAAAAAGATAATCACATTTATTTAGACTTTATTCATATCTTCATTCACTAGACCAGGGCTGCTAAAATTTGGAAAGGTCAGGGGGGCAAAGCTGGATCCCTGTACCTTCGAGGGCCGCACTCTTAATTTGTATTATATACACTGTGTGTGTGTGTGTATATATATATATATATATATATATATATATATATATATATAAATAATTATAAGTTAACATTTTTATAATAAGAATGTTGGAATGTTCGTTAATGGCATAGTTCATCTAAAGGTTAATTGTCTTCAGACTGAGTTTATTGAATTTGAGTGGCTACATTATGTTATCCAATCAGAGCAGTACTTTGTCATTTAGGTCTAAATATCATGTACTTTGACATTTTGGGGAGGAGCATATGCCAAAACCGAGCGTTTCAGACAGAGGGCCAAAAACAGGGTGGAAAATGATCATAGAGTACTAAATTGTAACTGTTTTGGTGCAAACATTCATAACATTATCAGTGGACCACAGGGAAGATAATAAAATAATAAAAAATAGCACTTCATGACCCCTTTAACTTGATAGGGATAACTCGTTATGATAGCTTTTGGGATAAAGACCAATTTCTTTTCTTGTGAGAAGTCTGCAAGTGAATATCTTCAGTTTTTACAGGCAATCTACTTCTCAAAATAGATAACAGAAGAGAAGCTAGCTATACATTTAAATAAATATGTTACCTACTGGAAAGTATGCTTTGAAAAGACAGCACACTAATTTGAATGTCTTAAATTTTAATATGAGTAACCCAACAGTCAGTTGACCTTATTCGGTCCTAAAACATTATAAACAGCCCCCTCTTGTGTTCAACACATGCATTACAACAGGGACTCAAGCAGGCAAGATTTGGTCCTTATTTGGAGTTTCTGTGTTTTCAGTACGTTTGTTATACAAATATACACTTTTTGTTCTTAACACAATTTTTTCTGTAAAGATTAATCTAATAACAATTTCAGGTATACATAAGAGATCATTTACAGAAAGAGAGAGAACACATAAAGATAAACATTCAATTTGAGACTTCATGCTGAGCTCAGTTGATTTGCAGTTTTGTGTGTGTGTGTGTATATTAGATATACAGTACTTTAGTTTTCTCATATGAAAAAGCACCTGCTGATATTATGGCACTGTTTTTCCTTGTTACAAAACAGTCACAAAATCCTTGCGCTAGGAGGAAGACCTGTTGAACGGTCTATGATGCAAGTGACTTTGGTGCAAAGTATTATATGTAGTGACGTTAAAGGGTACACGTTTTTTGTTCCATTCCATGATGAAGATGGTCTGTCCATAATCCATATCCCAACTCCAGACCTTCAGCTATAAACTGTACATTATTCCATAATGTCTTTTGTTAAAAAAGCCTCATGCTGGACTCTAAACAATGTATTGAGGCCCACAGATTAGTCATGATACTGGCCACCAGCACCCGTATCAGCTACAGAGCAAGTCTTTCTAACAAAAGAAAAGGAACAAACAATCTGCAGAACAACAGGATGTTAACAATCATGTTAATACAAAGGCCAAATACTAAAACGTAAATCATGATGCAGGTTTACAAAGGAAGTGACAACAGCATAGAAAAACAGCAGCTGTTTGACGTGATTATGTTTAGGCTCCAATGAACTCTAAATACAACCAAAAGCCAGAAAACTCCCAATTTGATTTCACAGAGTCTTTAAAATCCAGGTGCAGACCTAAGAGAGAAAGATAACTTGAAAACAAAGAACAAGACTAGCAGGGGAAAGGAACCAACGGCGGTTTGAGTGCTAGACATAGATCTGTCCATGCTGCGGGGATTGTGACACTCAGTTTGGACAAGACAGATTCATGATCAGGTTCAAAAATGAATTGTGTAATCTGATTAGTTAAACATATATTTCCATGAAGAAGTGGACTAAATGAAACAAAAGAAAAGAAAAATGAGTCAAACTGAAAGTGATCGAGAGGGAGTTGACAAAAGACTGATACTTCCTTTATTTAATATTCAAGCTATTTTTCAATCAAATAAAAATTATTGGTATAATAGCGGTGGTAAACAATAAAGTAGTAATCAAAGTGCAAAATGAGAGATGGACGATCTAAATCTAGTAAAAAAGTATTTGTGCTACCAAAAAACCCTGGAAATATTAATATGCAACTAAGTTAGCTCTTTTTTGTCTGTTTTTTTTTTTTTTTGCCTGAATAGACTCAAGAAAAAAACCATAAGAACATCTTAAGTCAGTGTTATGCAATGACATGCAAGTGCAGAGCAGACTTCTGTTTAATTCTGAGTAGATGTCAGAAAGCCACTGCTCTTTGTTGGATGGCAGATCAGGTTAGAGTATGGCACTGCAATGAAAAGGGATGCCTGGATTTGGAATAATACATTATCATATTTAGGGTACACAACTCAAAAATAACACATTTAAAACTGCCAAACCTAATCTGTGAAAAAACAAGTCTAATCAACAAATAACCCAGACAATCAACCACATATACGGCCAGAACCAAAATCAATCCACCCTATTATTAGAAAGCCTTTTTCTCAAGACGGTCCAAGATTGCCTGGATCTTTTGAACGGCCTCTTTACGAGCCTGTCGAACGACGTCCAGGCCGTTTGTCTCCACTGAGTCCAATTCCAGCAGCTCTTTTGTCAAAAGCTCCTCCAGGCATCGGTAGCTCTTATCCATCTTTTTCCCCACAAACTCGTCCACATCCTCCTGGAGGAGCTGGACTCTGGCCAGAACCTGCTGGACTCGAGCCAGGCTGGGATTATCGCTCAGCGGGGCAGGGGTGGACGAATCATAGCGGGAAGACGCTGGAGGTTGCTCACTCTGAGCTGGTTTGGGATCAGCACTCCCCTTGGATCCTCCACCTCCAGAGGGAGTGTTGTTGTAGATTTGAGGGGGAGCGCAGAATTGGGCAGGTTTGGGCAGGGTTTGATTTGAGGTGCTGGCACGTGGTTTGGGGCCTGTAGGCTGGTTTCGAGAGTGCACATGAGGTTGACCGTGATAAGGTGGATCCTAAGAGAGAGAAATATTTAGTGTTCATATTAGTAATAGATCAGTGTCATCAGATCACCGTTTTAATTAGGAAATCTTAAAAAAAAAAATAATAAAAAAAAATAAAACAATAATGGATTGGGTCTCTTTTAAAGAGATCAAAAGTGAAATATAATAACAAGATAAAAAATAAATAAATATGATAACATGATTGACATTTGCACTTCTAGAAAATATTTGCTCTGTTTTTGCTGTTTAAAACGCAGTCTTTTAAGGTTTAGTAATCGCACAAAGCCATACTGCAATTTTAATGTTAATTAAATCAATCATGTAGCATTAATAAATATCATACCGATGTCTCAGAAGTCAAAGTCTGCTGGTTTCAAAGCGCTTTGGATGGTTTCCCGCATCGTGTAGCCTGTAAGTAAGTGCCGTTTTCACAACTGTCATGTCCGTTTATGGATTTTTTTCCCACATTAAAATCAGAACGAGAAAGAATCCTAATTAAATATTCTTACGAGTGCCAAAGCGTCTATATATTGTTGTTATTATTATTTCTGGATTGTGCATTTGAATTCACAGAGTTCCATTCCATTTGTTGGGCTGCGTCCAGCTGTTTTTAATGCCTGAAAGCATTCTGTGTGAATGACCCCTTAATTGCTTTTATTAAACTGTATGCATGCATAATATATGAACAGGTCAGGAGCTTCAGTTAATGTTAACCAATATAGCATAATGTCAGGGTGACTGTGTGCCAGCTGAAGCTCAGTAGAAATTGGGCGATGCAGAAGGACAATGACCATAAGCAGCAAAGTAAATCCACTACATAATGGCTTCAAAAAATTAAAATCCATCTATTGGAGTGACCCAGTCAGAGCCCAGAGGGGGGGTGGGGGGGTGTCCTCAATTATTTGGACCGTGGCATGATTGTTGGTGCCAGACGGGCTGGTTTGAGTATTTCAGTAACTGCTGATCTCCTGGGATTTTCACAGACAATAGTCTCTACAATAAGTGGGATCAACACAATATTAGGCAGGTGGTTTTAATGTTGTGGCGGATATGCTGCATTTTAACTTGGAAATCCAATTGGGAAGTGTAATCTTTTTGAAAAACTGAAAGTCATGTTACTGGAATTAAGATTTTGGAATTAGCTGGTTTTCTGCATTAATTGCTCATAAAATGTGATCTCATCTTCATCAGTCACAAGTATATACAAACACAATGTGCTTAAGCTAACAACACATAAACAATTCTAATCTTTCATATCTTTACTAAACACATCCCATGAAACATTTACAGTGCTGTGGAAAAAGTATGTGAACCCTTGGATTTAATAACTTGTTGATCCTCTTTTGGCAGCAATAATCTCAACAAAACATTTCCGGTAGCTGAAATTAGACCTGCACGACGTTTAGATGGAATTTGGTCCATTCTCCTTTACAGAACTGCTTCAGCTCAACCATATTCTTTGGATGTCTGGTGTAAATGGCTTTCTTGAGGGTCATTCAACAGCATCTCTATTGGGTTAAGGTCTGGGCTCTGACTGGGTCACTCCAATAGATGGATTTTCATTTTATGAAGCCATTATGTAGTGGATTTACTTTGCTGCTTATGGTCATTGTCCTTCTGCATCGCCCAATTTCTACTGAGCTTCAGCTGGCACACAGTCACCCTGACATTATGCTATATTATATTTTCCCTCAAGCAGTGCAAGCCCTGAATCAGCAAAGCAACCCCAAATCCTGATGCTCCCTCCACCATACTTCACCATTGGTATGCTATTCACTTATTAGGCTATATTTAGTGCTGAGTGTTCTTCCCAACCAATTAAACCTTAGATTCATCAGTCCTCAAAACATTTTCCCAGCAGCGTTGTGAAATGTCAAGGTAGTCTTTGGCAACATTTGTGTGCGCACAAATGTTTTTTTTTTTGTAAAGCAGCGGTTTCCTTTGTGGTGTCCTGCCATGAACACCATGCCTGTTTAAAGTTTTCTGTATAGTAGACTCATTAAAAAGGTATTAACCACTTCCAATGATTTCTTCAAGTCTTCAGCTGTTTATTGTTATTTTTTTTTTTGGCACCTGAGACTCGTAGTGACGGATTAATTGACAGCTGCTGTCAGACTCTATGTTATTATTATTCCTCACACGGTCGCAAGACGACATGTACATGAATCTGGCGTGGTGAGCTGGAACCTGCTTATGTCAGCTGTCACCGCTTACGTCACGAAGTACCGCAACAGCCAATAGGAAAATTCAACTGCAGTAGCCACCATTCAACCTGAAGAGGGCAGCACTCAGACGTTTTTACACCATATATTGTAGAATTAAAACACTTTATACACAAATGTCAAAAAAATTACTTGAATCAATGACCAGTACTAATAAAGCCCCATGCTTACAGATCATTAACTAAAAAAAGTTGGTTTAGGGTTTAGTTACCCTTTCAATTCCTTTTTCACAGCACTGTAAATGTTTAATGGGATGTGTTCAATAAAGATATGAAAGATTATAATTGTTTGTGTGTTGTTAGCTTAAAGGTGCTGCCAGCGATTTCAACCAATCTACATCCACGAGGCTGAGCCGTTGGGATTAGCCACACCCCCTCTTTTAAAAACTCCAAAGATCCCAAAATGAGATTTATTGAGACCAGAAAATAGCGCCCTCAACTGACAACGGTTATGAACAACATGGCATAAAAATGCATTATGCCTCAATAATTCGCTGCAACTACAATACTATGAAAACCTACAAAATGATTGACAGACAGAAAGTGTCATAATCCGTGGACACATTTTTGTTTGCTGTTTGCAGAGTCTAGAGTTATCACAGAGACTGGTAAAATATCTCAGTGCACTTATTTCATTAATATCTTTCAGGGAGTAGGAAAATGTTTTGCATACTTTCCATGAAAAATAAATAAATAAATAACTTACAGAACCTTTAAGCCCACTGTGTTTGTCTATACTTGTGGCTTTGATGAGGATGAGATCACAGTGTATGACCAATTAATGCAGAAAACAAGCTAATTCCAAAGGGTTCACATACTTTTTCTTGCCACTGTATATGAAAGCAGTCTGATGTACAGTAAAGCCTTTTGATAGTGGGAGAATTAAGCTCCATTATGTAATCAGTTTTGGAGAGGGTTACAAGAGGTTAACACAGCACTCACTTCATGAAACCACTCTTGGAGCTCACTGTATCCATGCATGACACTGCGTCACTTTGTTTACATAGTATGTTTACATTTACTGTATAATGTACCATCCAAACATTTTATAATTTTGACAAACTATATATAATTTGAAAGGTCTAAGTGTTCATTGCCGATATTTGATCTCTGTTTAACGATTGGAACATTCCAGCAACAGTTATAAGCTTCTCTACTGTGTGTTTGCTAAAGTGTCAGGGAAATGTAAATCACACACTTTTCCTAACTAAGATAATTCAATCTTAGATGCCAACATGTTATAATTCATCATGTCATTTTTATGATCTACCATAGTATCAATTGTATTTTTTTTTCCAATAACTTTTCCTTGACTCCTGATAGAGATGAATGATAAACCTTGACAGAGATTAATGTCTTTGGACTCATGACCTTTTACCACTCGTACCAGTTGCTTGGAAACTACAAGAAGACATAAAGCTACCACGATATTCACAAAAGGACAGGGGGAGTTGCTCTCTCATATTTTGCTGATTACTTATTCCCCCCTTAATTCATATAATTAAATTGGCTTCTTAAAGTGGCCATTGAATTTTTTTTGAATGCAAGAAAAACCCTATAATTGTCCTTTTACACCCCTGACAAACAGTACATGTATAGTTCACCCAATATGAAAATCCTGTCATCATTTACTCACAGTTGTGTTATTCCAAACCCTGTGGACCACAAAAGATGTTCATTGAAAGATAATAAGTCAAATTGAAAATGTCAAAAATGTTTGGAGCAGAATTTTCATATTGGGTGAACTATCCATATAGGTTGCAGAGATTTTAAAAAAAATTTTAACGATTTCGATTTTAACATAACTATTGGCCAAGACAGATATTTAGCCACTTACCTTAGTTTGTAATCAGATCACTGTTTTGCTCAGGAATTGTGTTTTTAAAATGTACAAAATGGAACAAAAGCTTTTGTTCTAATAAGTAATTTCCATTGAACATGGATTGGATCTGTTGAAAGCGTTTGGATGGTTTTACTTCTTCATGTATATGTAAGTGCCGCTTTTACAAGTGTCACTTAACGATGGTTTTTCCTCATTAATGTGAGAACGAGAAAGAATAAAAATGAAATATTACATCTTCTTTGGAGTGCCAACCTTTCTACATTCAGTGGAGCCCTTCTACATCATTATTTCTGGATTGTGCATTTGAATTCCTAAAGTTTTTAAAAAGTGTGATAATTAATTATAAATGAACCATTATTTTTCATATCATCGTTTTCATACTTAAACTGATTAGCCGATGGTTTTATTTTTGGTCATTAATTGGCCGGCAGCTGATACATTGGTGCATCCCTACTATCCGTATAATAATACATTTTCGAAACATCGCAAATACCTTGTGTTCATATGGAGGCGGTGCAGGTCCTTGCCATGGCGGGGGGTGAGGCGGTCGCACATGGTTACCATAGTGAGGTGTCTGGGTATTGGACGGCCATTGCTGTTGGGGGGGTGCAGGCCCATACCCTCCAGGGTGGGACCAGGCCTCATGCTGGGGTCTTGAAAGCATGGGCTGCTGGTTGGGGTAGGAGGGGTTCGGAGGACACCCTTCTCCATAGTGTGGGTAAGATCCTGGAGGGTAGCCAGGAGCCTAACAGGAAAGACCAGATGTAATGTACTGTAATACTGCAGATTACACGTTAGATATGTATAAGTTAATTAATATCCTTTGTTTTTGTTTCAGTAAGACAATATGCAGTCAAGTTCAGAAGAACACTTCCTATGTAAACACTGCAAAGTTTGGGAAGTGACAACCGAATTTAAATGCAGGAGTGAATCCCCTAAATTATCATTCTGTGTGCACAGAAAACTGAGTCACTCCCAAAATTGCGATGATTGATATAGAAAAGAAGTAATAAACTTGATAGCGTCTCGCACCTGTGAACAAGAAACATGGATGAACCTGAATTTTTCTGGTGTGAACAGTTGTTGCAGTTGTCACTCCCCTAAATAACTAAACTCCGAAGAGGCAATCAGAAGAGGATTGGTAAATGTATTTAGCTACAGTGTGTACATAGAAAATGCTTATAACATTCTTTAACTTATAACGATCACATTTCATTACTAATAACTGTTAACATTAGGATTACTTTGAATGGGACAATGAAAGTATTTGTATGAGGCAAAATATTCAAGCATGTTATGCCCATATTTGATTCCATTTACCCCTTGACAGTGTGGCACAGGGTAGGGGGGAGGAGCTGCGACCCCTGCATTTTGATCAGGACAGGCCTGGTTGTGATACTGAGGTTGTCTTGAAGGAACCTGATCACTGCAGTAGAACGGATTGGAAGGATGTAGCATATTCGTGGAGTATTGCCCTGGATTGTACACCCCATTGGGATAGGCTGACATTGCCTGAAAAAGGCCACAGTAGAGTGGAGCGAGATACGTCTGTTATGCATTTAACTGACAGAGGGTGTTACATAAGACCAAGTGTTGGCAGTACCTGGGGATTATATGGCACTTGTCCGCTGACCTCTGTTCCAGCAGGGTAGGTATTGCCGTAGGGTACTGCCGCGTGCGTCTGGGGATACCAATAGTTTGAGTAACCAGGATACGCAGATTCCTGAAATAAAAATTGGACAAAGAGATGTGTAAAATTTTGTATGCGCATTATCAAATCACAAACCTGAATCGTCAGGATATCCACTGCAGAACAGCCCTCACTTACATCCTCCACCCCATGCATGTTTGCTTGTAATATTTTAGCTAATTTGAAAATGCTTTCACATTTCACTAAGTATAGTGTCCTATAGTTTAGTACTCTCAACACCATTTAACACATTTTACTAATGTTTAACCTTCAGAGACCCAGCGAAGCAGAAATGCAAACTGACTGTTATGATAAAATATTACACATAACATTAGCTGAGACTTTGAACTGTCTTACATAAACAGTTTTGGTTGGGCATAAATCGCATATTGAATGTTGCATCTTGCTAAAATCACTCAAAATTCACCTCAAAACAAAATATGCTTAAAAAAAATCTAGATTTTTAAAATCTGTGGCTTCCTAAAAACACTTTCAAAGAGAAAATACATAATCAATGTCAAAACGTAAATCTCTGCATGTTAAAGGAATATTCCGGGTTCAATAAAAGAATAGCTCAATCGACAGCATTTGTGACATGATTTTGATTACCACAAAAATGTATTTTAACTCATCCCTACTTTTTTTTTTAGTAAAATATTGAGGTTACAGTGAGGCACTTACAATGGAAGTGAATGGGGACAATATTTAGAGGGTTCAAAGCAGAATTTGAAGCTTATAATATTATAAAAGCACTAACATTAATTATTCTGTTAAAATGCATGTATTATTTAAACTGTAAAATTGTTTATATCATTTTTACAGTCGTTTTAGGGTTTGTTGACTTCGTCATGGCAACAAAGTTGTAAAATTGGCTACAACTTTACACAGAACAGTATGTGATTTTATCAAACTACAATCATGTTAACATCCATAACACCATCTTCCTGATGTAAATCAGGTTTACATCTTGTGGCTATATTTTTTTAAAAAGTGAGTATTTTAACGTTTATGGATTGACCCCATTCACTTTTATTGTAAGTGTCTCACTGTAACCCAGATTTTTACTTTTTTAAAGAAAAGGAGGGACGAGTCTAAATAAATTTTTGTGGCAATCAATATTATTTCACAAATGCTGTCAATTGAGCTAAACTTGTACTGAACTATATTCCTTTAAATCTTTTCCACTCCACAGATTAACACAAAAAAGTCTGCAGACTCAGTATGGGCCTAGTAATACTGAATACCACTGGTTACCAGAGTGATAACGGACACTTTCCATGATCAAATCTATTTAGAAGTTGCACAGAGACTCAAGAGTGCCTGAGATCCTGCTCTATCAACATTGTGTCCTTGAGCCAGATAACTCTGTCATACAGTTGATATTAGAAGTTTACATACATCTTAGCCAAATACTCCGTTTTTCACAATTCATGACATTTAATCGTAGAAAACATTCCCTGTCTTAGGTCAGATAGGATCACTACTTTATTTTAAGAATGTGAAATGTCTGAATAATAGTAGAAATAATTATTTTTCAGCTTGTATCTCTTTCATCACATTCCCAGTGGGTCAGAAGTTTACATACACTTTGTTAGTATTTGGTAGCATTTCCTTTAAATTGCTTAACTTGGTCAAACTGTTTGGGTAGCCTTCCACAAACTTCTCACAATAAGTTGCTGGAATTTTGGCCCATTCCTCCAGACAGAACTGGTGTAACAGAGTCAGGTTTGTAGGCCTCCTTGATCGCACATGCTTTTTCAGTTCTGCCATCAAATTTTCTATCAGATTGAGATCAGGGCTTTGTGATGGCCACTCCAATACCTTGACCTTGTTGTCCTTAAGCCATTTTGCCACAACTTTGTAGGTATGCTTGGGGTCATTGTCCATTTTACTATAACTACCTGGCTGATGTCTTGAGATGTTGCTTCCATGTATCCACATAATTTTCTCATGTTGCCATCTATTTTGTGAAGTGCACCAGTCCCTCCTGCAGCAACGCACACCCACAACATGCTGCTGCCACCCCAATGCTTCAAGGTTGAGATTGTGTTCTTCGGCTTGCAAGCCTCTCCCTTTATCCTCTACATATAACGATGGTCGTTATGGCCAAACAGTAAAATGTTTTGGTCGCATCAGATCAGAGGACATTTCTCCAAAAGTAAAATCTTTGTCCCCATGTGCACTTGCAAACTGTAATCTGGCTTTTTTATGGCAGTTTTGGAGCAGTGGCTTCTTCCTTGCTGAGCAGCCTTTCAGTTTATGCCAATATAGGGCTTGTTTTACTGTAGATATAGATACTTGTCTACATGTTTCCTCCACCATCTTCACAAGGTCCTTTGCTGTTTTTCTGGGATTGATTTGCACTTTTCGCACCAAACTACATTCATCTCTAGGAGACAGAATGAGTCTCCTTCCTGAGCAGTACGATGGCCGCGTGGTCCCATGTACTACTGTTTGTACAGATGAACGTGGTACCTTCAGGTGTTTGGAAATTGTGCCCAAGGATGAACCAGACTTGTGGAGGTCCACAATTTTTTTTTCTCTCTGAAGTCTTGGCTGATTTCTTTTGATTTACCCATGATGTCAAGTAAAGAGGCACTGAGTTTGAAGGTAGGCCTTAAATTACATCCACAGGTACACCTACAATTCAGTACACCTCCTATCAGAAGCTAATTGCCTAAAGGCTTGACATAATGTTCTGTAATTTTCCAAGCTGCTTAAAGGCAACTTGAACTTTTAACTTCATGTATTTATGCTTCTGACCCACTGAAATTGTGATATAGTCAATTAAAAATGAAACAATTTGTCTGTAAACAATTGTTGGAAAAGTTTACTCGTGTCATGCACAAAGCAGATATCCTAAATCACTTGCCAAAACTATATTTTGATAATATTAAATCTGTGGAGTGGTTAAAAAACGAGTTTTAATGACTAAAACCTATGTGTATGTAAACTTCTGACTTCAACTGTATGTCACATAATCGCTTATTAGTGATCCAATGACACGGTTCAACGGGTTCACGTGTCACATTCATGTTAAATTAGAGTTGGAGTTCTTCAATAATACTCCATCAATAAACAGCAGTCATACAGCGGTAGACAACAATACTGCCATGCAAACAGTCAGCGTGTGTTTACTATGAAAACTCGCGGGCCATACAGTTGAGTTAGCGACGTTTATCTTGTTGTTTTGCCGATTGAATAACTACTGTTCCAGCTATTATAGGCTATTCTTTCAGTATGTCCATAGACTCACCATGCCGTTGTTCCAGTTATTGTTTTCGGAGTTGTAGCTGGAAGGCCAGGATGATTTGGGCTCAGACTGCATTTGCTGATGCATGATCCACGCAGCCTCACCTCTGTCGCTGCCAACTGAATCGAAAGCCATTCGTGACTAAACCACCAACTCTTCGTTTCTTGAGTTCTCGTTCCCGCCTGTCAATCACAGTTCAATTTAGAATTAAAGAAATATTCTTTTCAAAACCCCTCTTTGATGATGACCTCTGCCACGTTTTCCATTATGCTGTAGTTTGAGCGCTTCAACTGGATATATTTCCCATTTTGTCTGGTTGACACGGAGCTCTCTGGCACGGCGCTGTCATTCCGCTCATCCCGTCCGTCGACGCGTCGTGATTGACAGCTCAACTGTCCAATAGCAGACGAGCAGAGGCTGTGACGCCATAATGACTTAACAGACGTGAAGTTACCTGTTCTGCCATTCTTTGCTTGTCAAAATATTTAATGTAACCAAATACATAGGTAAAGAGAGACATTGAAGGCATCGTTTAAAATATTTCAAAGCTATGTTTGACTGTGCCCCAGCACATCGCGTCCAGCGATAACGAGCGAGAGCTTAAAGGGTTAACCTGAACCGGAAACACTTTGTTCTGCGTTACGTCCTGTGGTTACATATTTGAAATGCTCCATGGCTCGATACTTTAAATTAAAAAACTCCCAAATGTGAGCAAAATGAATTACATGCCAGGGACTGCGAGCCTCATCGAGGATATTGATAGTAAGTTAACTACAATTTAATTCGGTTTAATGTATGTCAGTTCACAATAGTGGATTCACAGTTGGCGTTGTGTAATGATATTCGCTATTTAGGCATGTAAAAGTCACGTTGAAGGCACAGGTTTGAGAAAACAATTGCCACTTGGCTCTTGTCCGACAGGTTTATCTGGCCTAATGAGTCAACTAAAGCAGATCTTGATCTTTATCTTGAATAAGTGTGAAGTATGTGAGTGATGGCCTCAATGCAGGTGTTCGTGTCATCGCAAAAGACTTAATCTAGCCTTATCTCAAGTTCAACAGTATGCATGTGACTAACATTGCATTTTTTCCCTCCACTTTCCAGAAAAACACCTTGTTTTACTTCGTGATGGCAGAACGTTGATTGGGATCCTAAGAAGCATAGATCAGTTTGGTATGTATGAAGGGTTGGCATTGTAATTTTGCAAGCAGCCTTCCAGTGTACATGGCGGAGCCATTGATTAATTTATTTGTATAGTGTTTTTCACAATACATATTGGTCCAAAGCGGAACCACTAAGGCATTCTTCTATCTCTGTTTATAAACCAAAGCCATACCTCACAGCTGCTGCTCAATCACATTTTGAACACCGTGTTTTATATATTAGGAAATATCAGCTTCTCTAAAAGGGATGGTTCACCCACAAATTACACTTCTCATCATGTACTCGCCCTCACAAAATCCCAGATGTGTATGACTTTCTTCAGCAGAACAAAAACAAAGATTTTTAGAAGAATATTTCAGCTCTAGGTCCTTACAATGCAAGTGAATGGTGGCCAGAACTTTAAAGCTCCAAGAAGCAGCTAAATACAGCATAAAAGTAATCCATAAGACTCCAGTGGTTAAATCCATGTCTTCAGAAGCCATATGATATGTGTGGGTGAGAAACAGGTAAACATTTCAGTCCTTTTTTTACTATAAATCTCCACTTTCGTTTTCATCATCTTGTTTTTGGCGATTCACATTCTTCATGCATATCAGGGCAGGAAGGAGAATTTATAGGAAAAAAGGACTGAAATATTGATCTGTTTGTCACCCACACATATCATATGGCTTCTGAAGACATGGATTTAAACACTGTAGTCATATGGATTACCTTAATCCTGCGTTTAACTGCTTTTTTGCACTTCATAGTTCTGACCACCATTCACTTTCATTGTATGGACCTACAGAGCTGAAATATTCTTCTGAAAATCTTTGCTTGTGTTCAGCAGAAGAAAAAGTCATACGCATCTGGGATGGCATGAGACTGATTAAATTATGAGAGAATTTTATTTTTGAGTGAACTATCACTTTAAATTGATGAAATACAATAACTTCAGACCTATCAATCTATATTGGCTTAAAAGTATTTTACCTGATTTTTTAACTTTATTGCAAAATTACCATTACATTTAACAATGAACCTGTTACATTATTTCTCCACAGCTAATTTAGTTTTGCATCAAACGGTTGAACGTATCCATGTTGGTAAGAAATTCGGTGACATACCTCGCGGGATATTCGTGGTCAGAGGAGAAAATGTTGTCTTGCTTGGTGAAGTAGTAAGTACAGGTGGTCAATATTCTGTTTGGGATGATTTTTTGACATTGTGTAATATTTGTAAGGCATGTGGCGAATGATGAGAAGACAGAACGTCATAAGGAAACAAATACTCCGCTGAAACCTTCCTACCACTCAAGTTTAACCTTGTGCTGTTTCTCCTTTTAGGATCTGGATAAAGAATGCGATCAAATCCTCCAGAGAGTTTCCATTGAGGAAATTCTTGAGGAACAGCGGACCGAACAGCAAGCCAAGCAAGAGTCAGAGAGACTGAAGCTACAGGCGGTGAAAGAGCGAGGGTTGTCAATCCCTAAAGCTGACACATTAGATGATTTCTGAAACAATTTCAAGTTTAGGATTTCGATTTTTGGTTTTATTCAGTGGTTATGTTTGGTATGAGACAATCTAGCTTTAAAATTATGCTATGATTGTTTAATAGAGGAAAGACGAGAGACATTTTTGTTTTACTAGTTGCTCTAATGGCAGAATTTTGAGAATTGACCACCATCTACATATTTGTAATGCCGATACCATAGTGAAGTGGATGATGGCCCAAACTGAAGCACTTGGCCTGTTGGCTTTTAGTTTAAAATGAGTAAAACCGTGATATAATATACAAGAATGGTTTATTTCAGTGTTAACTATGTTCAAGATATGACGCTATGGTTATTAAGTTGGTAATATTATGTGAAGCTCATGAAACGACACTGAAAATATTTTTGTTCTATTAAACCTATTTTATATTGATGCAGATATTTGTACTTTAATTTACATAGTTCATTGCCTCTCAGAAACTTCATATATCAAACAGAATTTAATGTACAACTTTGATGTATTTTATGATGAGTATTTCAGAAGTTCTCTTAGAAACCAATCAGCACAGAGGGCACATTAAATATTTACTAACCAATTAGTATGTTTTTCCCCTATAGATGTAGAATTAACTGTATTGCCATAGACTTCCTTGATATATAGAAGTTTTGTATGTGCCTGAGTGCCTTACTGCCCAGATTCAAAGCCTTTCGTGTTAAACATGTCCTTGCATCAATTGGTAGCTAGGGGGTGATTTTGTATTTGCTTAGTTTTGAGGCAATCGTTATTAGAGAGGAGGGCATTAGAATCTACACTTGTGTTAGACATTATGTTTGACAAAAGTTACAGAGAACAAATTTGACTAAACTGCAAATGCATTATTTTAGCTTCCTTAAGTTAAAGGTTGAGCTTAATGGTAACTCTAGAGGTGTTGATGTTTATATGACGCTAAAAAAATCTTTCCTTGTCAGCTGTGTTTTTATTTTTATAAATACCTCAAAAGAAGAGCAATATTACTACAGTAATACACTAAATTAATTTGATTATAAAAGTTTACCTTATTTATTGTAAAAAACAAACAGGTGATTATCACTCATAAATAATTTAATCCTAATGAGCAGGTGCTTTTTTATCATCATGAATAGTGATACTTATATCATGATAATAGATCTGTCTGAAATACAGTTGCTAAAATACTATTTTCAGTTTGTTTCAGTGTTCTTTGGTCCAGAGCAGTTTTATTTTTATATTATATTTATATAGTAGTTGGCCTACTGTGTGTGCATTTTGTTATGTTATAACACTTTCCCATATCCCTTAATATATATAAGAACTATAAGAAAGCAGTTCGTAAGTTTATTTCCTCAAAAAAAAGTGTAAAACTGTGGCTCAATTGCGCTTACCAAAATTGCTGTTTGTTTTGTAGCAGCCCAACTAGACACAGCAACATCGGCTCGACCGATGCCATGAGTTTGGGGTTGGATAATTTATTTTTTCTTGACTAGTGCCAGATGGAGGGTGTATTTGAAAAGCTGTTGGAACAGCATTTATTTTTTCAATGCCGTTTGGTGACGCAGAAATTAAACACTTCAGCTTTAATGCCGGTGGCCAAAACAGCTTTGGTTTTGGTAAAATGTTATTGGTCAGTGAATTTCATTGCTGGGCGAGTAAAACAATAATAATAATAAAAAAAACCTGTTCCAAATCTTGCTTTGTCAAATGTTCGCGACCATTGTGCAAATCTCCATTGGAATATATTGTTTCTACTTAAAATTTTTATCGCAGTTTGAAATTGCGTCATAAATTCGCCTTTAGTATGAAAAGGCCTTAAAGGAATAGTTCACCCAAAAAGGAAAATTCTCTCATAATTTCTCACCCTCATGCCATCCCAGATGTGTGTGAAGAATATCTCCACTCTGTAGGTTCATATGATGCAGATGAATGGTGAAGAAATCTTTGAAGCTCCAAAAAGCACATAAACACAGCAAACAAATTATTAATAAGACTACTGTGTCTACAGTGGTTTCCATGTCTTTTTTTAAGTGATCCAATAGTGGGTGGGAACAGGCCAAAATGTACCTCCTTTTTCACTATAAATCTTACCAATGCAGTCCAGTTATGATCATGATTTCAAGCTCGGTTTTACTTCCTAATGCTTGACGCATGCGCAGAGCGCTAGATGGCGCTAAGAAGTGTAATCAAGCTTGAAATCATGATCACCAAAGGAGAATGCAGGTGTCTCGATTTATAGTGAAAAAGGAGTTACAAATTTTGGTCTGTTTACACTCTGTTGTTTTCATTAAAATTGCCGTTTAGGCCCTGTGTGTGTGAAAGAAAGATAAAAACAGGCTGGTCATATTAAACATTTTTATTTCTGGACATTCAAAGCAATTATATTGTTATATAAAGTTGTAAAAAGTTATAAATGCCATGTAAATATGTTTTCTTGAGTGTGGATTTGTAATGGTCACAAGTTCAACTAAAAAGTAACTGTAATTCGCCTTCTATGCAACTTATTTGCCTTGACTTTCATTCCGAGTGAATGAGCTGGAGCGGCTTGAGTGCACTGCTATCAAATAGCCTTTGACAGCCATGCATGCTTGTTCTTCAAGGCCCGTGCGTCACAGCTGCATTTAAACACGCCCCTTCCAAACGCTTGTTGAATAGAATGACAAGGAAACATGCCAACCGCTGAAGACGAATCTCATCGTTATAACCGCGCGCAGGCTCATTCTTTCGCGTTATTATGCCGTTTAAGCGCCACTCCATCGCGGTGCATGCTGTGAATTTGAAAGGAGCCACGGGGAAAGCCGCTTGGGTGCGAGCCAAAAATTACAACTGAAAGAAGAAACCCAACCCTGCTTCGATTACGCACCGAGAGAGGGAGCACGCTGAATGTGACAGCCTGTATCAGGGGCACTTCAACAACTCATCTGCGAGGCTGAGATCGACCGTGTACGCTACTTTATCCGTGTTCTGGTTTGTGCACCCTCAAAGGATGTAGACGTCGGCCTGCTATACTTCGCTTTGGCATGCTCGCTTTAACGAGACTTGTCGCCAGTGGTTCAACAACGCGTTTTTGAACAGGCAATGCATTCCCTACGTGTTTTGTGGCGCAAACTACGAAAACCATGCGCTTTTCTCAGTGATTCGTCCTCTTGCGTAGGTATACGTGTGTTAGTAGTTGAAAATGCCTAGGTTTTGATACATAATTTTTTTTTACGTACGGAAAATATCAAATTCGTCTGGGAGGAGCAACTCTGTCTACACTTCGGCTTCCACGACAATATCCTAGTGGGTTTTTGATGGAGCTGGAGAACATTGTTGCAAACACGGTACTCCTGAAGGCCAGAGAGGGTAAGTGAGGAAAATTAAGACATTGTAATTTGGATCATGTGTTTTGTTTAATCGTATGAAATTCGCTAGCACGCGCGCCGATTTTACAGCAGGAAAAGGCATGAAACCGCTGCTCGCTCGTGCACCTCTCGTGATGATGTAATCGCAGCACTCCAACGAGTGATGAACAGATGCTGTGTGAACATTTTCTCAAGCACCACCTGTATGTAACAGTGTTTCCAGCATCTCCAGCGGTTCTTTCCTCTGCTGGCGTCATATTTCTGTATCGTTTGACAGTTCACCCTAAACACGCCAGAAAACATCAGCCTCCTACATCCGCTCTGAAAAGCGAGTCGTGAATAAAAAAACGACTTGTTCTAACGAACCGACACGCTATTTCACGTTATAAACACAGAGCATCCACATACTTGTTGATTTAATGCATTTCAGATTTTCTGACTGAGGTACATGACGTGAACAATGTAAGGAAATGGCAGATATGTTACAGATGGGCACCGCTACGCTGCCTAGCTTTAAACGATTTACCGCAGACACACACAATTAGCAAATATAAATGAGGTAGGACCGCTATTAGTTGGAAAGCAGATCAGCAGTCCATAAAACGTTGTGAAAAAAGATTGTCTTCGTTGCCGCGAAAACCACAGTAACCGCTACTTCCTTAACTAGTCTTTTGATGAAAGGCCTCGTCATACGAGGGTTATTCCGCTATACTAAAGTTTCGTTTGCTGAAGTTGTGGTGATTTAGACATATATGGTAACAACTTCAGCCAAATTCAACATAGAACCACAGTTCAGGAAAAGAGGGATTTTAAAGGGATAGTTCACCCAAAAAGTGAAAATTCTCTCATCATTTACTCACCCTCATGCTATCCCAGATGTATACAACTTTCTTTCTTCTGCTGAACACAAATGAAGATGTTTAGAAGAATACCTCAACTCTGTAGGTCCATACAATGCAAGTGAATGGTGACTAGAACTTTGAAGCTCCATGAAGCACATAAATGCAGCATAAAAGTAACCCATAAAGCTCCATTGGTTTAATCCATGACTTATGAAGCGATCTAATTGATTTAGGGTGAGAACAGACTAAAATATAACTCCTTTTTCACTATGGCTGTGTCTCGTTTTGAAGGCTGTGTGCTCCGGAGGTCGCATTTGTTGGCGGTATATGTCATAGGGACTGTCTTGTTTCAGAAAAGCGGGACATTAGGACTCTCCGAATGCAGCCTTCGAATGTGACCTTTCACTGGAATTCGGAGGATGCAAAAGGTGTAGGCCTATCCTTCTTTGGCACTCACAACCCATAATCTCAATCTCAAGCTGAGGACGCTCAGTAAACCACTGCCTACAGAGAACATGTACTACCTATCTACAGCCTTCATAATTCGACACACCATACAAACCTTGACATCTGCAGTCTCCTTGGCGATTGTGATTTCAAGCTGTTACACTTCCAGCACTAGGAAGTGTAGTCAAGCTTAAAATCATGATCGTGCCTAGAGACTGCAATGGCTGTACAGCGGAAAAGGAGTTATGTTTTGGTCTATTCTCACCCAAAATCTATTAGATCTCTGAAGTAGTCATGGATTGAACCACTGGAGTCTTATGGATTTTATGCTGCATTTATGTGTTTTTTTTTTTTTTAGCTTCACTGTTTTGGTCACCATTTACTTGTATTTTATGGACCTACATAGCTGAGATATTCTTCTAAAAATCTTCATTTGTGTTCTGCAGATGAAAGAAATTAATAAACATCTTGTTTGGCATGAGGGTGAGCAAATGATGAGAGAATTTTCATTTTTGGGTGAACTATCCCTCTTACATGTGTTGTCTCTTTGTATGACATAGCATGGGATCAATACATAATGGACGACCTCCCAGATTAAATAGCTAATATACAAGAAATTAACATATTTAAATTCACACTTTTCCCTCTAAGAAGCAATTTAGAAATGGTTAGCCATAATACTCTTGTCAGAGCAAAACTGCTCTATTCCCCCAAGTGTGCATCATGGAAAATTATAATGGAATCCTGATGAGTCTTGAGAAGGAAAAGCAAGGATGAGGGATTTATTTTGTTCTTGCAGTATTTTATCTTATAGTTTGTTTGGAAATAATGAGGCTCTCAATATCCAGTAACGTCAGCAATTCATTTGGACCATCCACATTCCCAGTATTGATACAGTGAGATAGTTGTACCATGATTCTTTTGTTTTAATTTCAAGGAGCCAACCTATACATCATGTTCTTTTCAAAAAGAACATGATGATACTTATAAATAAAATTCCATTTACGATTCACACATCTCACTGTGAAAGTGAACCTCTTGTGATCTTACAATCCAATGAGTCATTCAGCTTTTGTTTATTGTTGTGATTTTATTCTCCAAATACATCTCAACATGCCTTTAGAACTCAAGTTATGACATTGTTCAACTTTAAGTACAAAATGTGGAGGCAGTGAACCTTGTTAGCCACAAAACATTTTGCACAATTTGGGCCTTTTAATAACCCAAATTCTCCTGTGGTCTGGAGGCACAGGGCTGTAAATTCAGTACTTGTGCTCTTTGTTGCCCAGAGTTTACCATAAATTATCAGGTTTTGACAAGCATACGATTTACAGTGTACCGCACTATGCTGTGGAGCAGAGAGTGTTGGGCTAGGCCAGGGATGTTCCTGGTCATGTATATAAGTGAAATATACACTAATGGTAAAGAGAACTGAATTTGAAATTGAATTACATTTGTAATTAATTTAAAGGAATATTCCAAGTAAGGCGCAATCGACAGCATTTGTGGCATTATATTTATTATGACAAAAATAAATGTCCACTTGTTCCTCATTTTCTTAAAATAATAAGCACAAATCTGGGTTGCAGTGAGGCACTTACAATGGAAGTAAAATTGTGACAACTAAACAGAAATATGTATAAACTACCATTTAAAATGCAATATAATTTTGTTTTGTGTGAAATTGAGAAAATAATAATAATAATAAAAAACTCTTATTTACCACTAGATTTAAAGCAATTTTATGTTCATTATTTACTATTATTTGTGTGATATATCGGCATCAGCCATTAAAAAAAAACATATCACTTTTTTAAAAGAAAAGGAGGGATGATAATAATATTTGGAAATGTTGATTGTGGTTACTTAATTTGTATTGAATTTCGGAACATTCCTTTAAGAGATTAGCTTTATTTAACTTAAGGCATTGAAACTTGAAAATCAAAGGACAACTTGCGTCACAGGGTGTTTTTTTGTATGTACAGGAATGTGGGTGAGTGTACTATATTGTAGTTTACTAGTTGAGGGGACATGATAAAAGCCATTAAAAAAAACATGTCATGCTACCGCTATAATTCAAGATAAAATACTTGTGCGTGCATGCATGCACAGAGGGCATCAGGAAATGTGGCATTTAAAAGTAGTCTTGTGTTTATTTTTTTGTGCTGGCCTCGTGTATGTGTGAGTGTGTGAGCGATAGCACTTTTTCACTGTGGGTTTGCTCTATGTCCTCAGACTGTGTTACTCTATGTCCATGTGTGTGACTGCAAGCCATTTGTTTATCATGCCGCATTTGGAGAAGAAATTGAGGCACAAGGCATGCGTCCAAATGTTCGACTAGCAGCAGATAACAGGAAAAGCCGAGTTTACAGGCCACACAGTCTGTTTACATGGCTGAAGCCACGCTTCCGAAATCATTAGAGAAGCTGGCTGGAGCCAGGCAGCCTAAACTAAATAGAAAACCCATCTTTGTCTGCTATTACATTTTGCTTTGCTATTATGTAGAAAATATATTCAGCCGGAAACATCATGTTGACATGGAAAGGGTAGAACCTGATGTGTAGTGCAAATCTGTGACATTTATGCAGTTTGTAATTTATTTCATAGCAATAGTACTGACTTTTAGGGTTCTTTTATCATGCTCAGTCTTTCTATACTGCTGAATGCAAGGAATCTATTGTATGTGTTTTTCCTTTAAAGGAATATTCTGGTTTTCAAACATGTTAAGCTCTATCGACAGCATTTGTGGCATAATATCGATTACCACAAAAATTAATTTGGATTTGCCCCTCCTTTAATTTAAAAAACAAAATTCGTGGTTATAGTGAGGCACTTCCAATAAAAGTGAATGGGCCGAATATTCCTTTTAAGAGAGGTGTGTGCACTGCACTAGTCTGTTGTATGTACTGTTTATCCATTACATTTTTCTGTTTTGTTACTAACTAATTGAAAGAGTGGTATGCGCCTGAATTAACGTGGCATTATAACACTTTACATCCATCCACCACTAGTGACATCACTTCCTACTGTAAGCTTCTGTATTGATTGCAATAACTGGCATTGAGTACAGTAGAATCACTCTGTGGACCCAACATTACATTATGTCCTAAAACACATAAATTATGCAGTTCTACAAGCCTGGTAAATATCCACAAATGTTACCTGCACTGAGAATTGTTTGGATTTATGAGGGACACTTGGTAATTTTCAGGCCCAGATGAAATCTGGCTCTATTTTAATATTTACTTAACTGATTTTGGGAGGAAGTCTGCAGAATTGTGCATTTTCATTGGATTTAAATTGATTTACACAAGGCAAAAAAAAAAATGTAAATGGAGCTGAGAGTACAACACTCTCAGTGATGCCTGATAGCAAAATCAAATTAGTAAGGGACCATGTACAGTCAGCTGGTCATTATTCAGAAATATTTGACAACTGAATGCCCAGATGGACTAATCAAAATCAAGGATTCCGAGAGCTGTATAATATGCAAAAATATCTAATAAAAGAACATTCAAGGGGTGGAAGACATGTACAATTTTGTTAATTGTGGTCGTTTCAATTTAATTATGCAGAAATGCTGTGTCCGTTCTGGGTCTGCTCATTGCAGTAGGAGAGCAGAATTATCAAGGTGACACAAGAAAACTTTTCAGCCTCAATTCATTTAATGTGAAATGAAGCCTCAAAAATATGTGATAATGCTGTCATAATCACAGGCAGATAGGACATACAAAGTGGTCTCTTTGCCCAGTGTCAGCCCAGTGAAGAATTGAATGCATTCTGATTTAGAGGTGGAATACAAAATACTGTATGTCAAACCCCTTTTAAAAGATATTCATAGGGAAGAAGTTGAGGTTAGGGGTAAAGTTTTCCCACTGCTGTTTATGTTGGGGTTTGTTCCTAACCTGTATGACTTACTGACTTCCATGGAACACAAAAGGAGATATTTACAGAATCTGTTGCTGCTTTTGTCATACAATAAAGTTATCCGTCAACTGCTTGTGATGATGTATATAATTTGCATCTTTGCAGGCTCTAGATCGCAAGTATTATGGTATAATACATTTCTCATACCTGCTTGTCTCCAAATAAATCACCTCCAGAGAGCACCTCACATGCTTCACATCTCTTCCAATACATCCACGGGCTTGTGGCAGACAAATGCTCACATGAATCACATCTTTGCACATTCAATTAGGGATGTGCATGAGTAATTGACTAATCGAGTACTCATTCTGCGGCAGCTATTCGACTATTAAAAACACTAAACGAATAGCGCAAATTGATTTTTCTATGCCTGCTGTGGGCAGTGCTGAATTATCCTGATCCTCACCAAATCTCAGTTACAACAAACTCCTCTGAGGATTAATGTGGGTGCATCGTCGAGGTGTTGGATTAGAGAAGACATGATATCGTCTTTGTGTGCTTTCAAGCAAAGCCAAGTGTAGCACTAGCAATACTTGTAATATTTCGATTCATATTCAGTTTTACTCTATTGGTATTGGGTTCTTGTTGGAGTCATGCATACCAAAGGACAAGGATCTGAGTTTATAGTGGAAAAGAAATGTGAAGCGGCACAAAAAAACTCTGAAACTTATCATGTGCATTAAACATTTGAACACAGGCAGAGCGCATTTTCTTTAAAAAGCCAACTTTCACCACTTGTTTTTCTCGATTTTTCTCGCCAATTTCGTATTAACAATGCGCTCTAGGTCCTTGTGGTGGCGTAGTGACGCGTCTCAATTTGGGCGGAGGACGATGAATCCCAGTTTCCTCCACGTCAGAGACTGTCAATCCACACATAACTTGTGCACAACTCACCGTGCGCCCCACTAAGAGTGAGAACCACATTATAGGGACCACGAGGAGGTTATCCCATGTATCTCTACCCTCCCTAGCATCTGGGCCAATTTGGTTGCTTAGGAGACCTGGCTGGAGTCACTCGGCACGCCCTGCATTCAAACTCGCGACTCCAGGGGTGGTAGACAGCGTCTTTATTCGCTGAGCTACCCAGGCCCCCAATTATAGCCTTTTTAACTTTTCCCAAATCCTAGTTTGTTAAAGTTTAACGTACGTGTCTTGCGTGTTATTTTTAACTGACTTTTTAATTTACGAGTAATCAATTTATTTGATTTTTGTGGGTTAGAGTACTCGACTACAAAATTACTTGAAAATGCCCACCCCTACATTCAATACAAACGTGGCAGTTCTGTGCATGGCAAGTTTTGGTGGTAAATCCAAAGAGAGAAACTTTAATACTTCACACAGTGAAGCTGAAATCTTCTTGAGTTGTTACCTAGTTACAGTGGTGAACAGCTGCAACATTTGTACTCTCTTTAATGACGCAATTGAACTGTGGTTTGGACCCAAGTAATATGATGTGAACAGAGACCTGAAAGGGGAGTAAAGGAACTCCGGTTCGGTCCAGAAAATTGAACCATGTGTGAAAGCACCTTAAGTGGAACGAACATTCCATACCATCAAGCAACTAGACAACCTAAAACAAACCTGCAGTTAACCAGGACCTCTTATGGATTTAGTATTGTATTGGTTTCTATTCAAAGATTGAGTTAGTGAGTGACTGTGTCTTCTTGGAGAGGTGGGGGAGAATTCCTAAGCTAAGGTGTAATTCGACCCCGGCCTCCTCTGACAACTTTGGCGATGTGGAGTGCATGTCGTAACCCATGAAGACTGAGAGGAGCTCTCCTTCCCATTCAAGAATTCTAGAGTTGGCTGACTGCTCCACTTCACTGGAAATTGTGCCGTGTGAAAGTTTTAGGAATAATTGTCATCCAGCTTCATGTGAATGAAGTCCCAAGCAAGAGGAGGAGGAAAAAAGTACAGAGCGAGTAACAGAGTGAGGATAAGTGATGGGGTGGGAGAGAGACAGACGAGTTCTGTTGCACTTAATACAGACATGCTGCCACTTTGGCCAGATGCTGAAAAGTTGAATCACTGCACTGAAATATTACTTTCAAGTGCCGAGACTTTATCGTTATTGCTTCAGGAATGTTCTTCTAAAAACGAGCACACTTGAGCATTCTTACAGAACTGTAGAAATGTACTCAGACTTGAAGTAATAGTTTACCAAAAAAAAGAATGTATCATTTTCGGTTCCTGCTTCTGCAGAACACAAAAAGAGAAATTTTCCCTCCTTTCAATAAAATTTCAGCCCATGTGGTGACATATTTCATGTTTTCTAAAAGCATATAATATGGTTTGGTAAGAATTGACTCAAATTTCAAGTCATGTTTCAGTGAAAATCTTTTTTTCATTTGAGGATGTTCATGAGAATGCATGCACACAGGCTCACATGTTCCTGTGAGAAGTTGCATTGTTTAGTGCTGTGCCTTTTGGTTATTGCAAAAACAACACTTGTTGTGTGAACACTCCCTGGCCACTGACATTAGCAGTTCGGAGCAATGTGGAGCCAATTTTTTTGGAACAGAGTTGCCTTTGCTGGTTTTGAAATGCATGGTACATAGCCAGATTGGTGGAAAAGGGGTATTTGAGAGAAGCAATAATTTAACAAGCCTTCATCCATTAAATCTAGTTAAGTAGGGCCATACACATGGCGTCTTGTGAACGATTGTTTATCCATACCCAGTCTAACTGCAAATGCCTAATTTAATGGATCTACAGTGGCACAGCTTAATGCAACTGTAGCATAAGTGCTGACGCTTGTATGGGACTAAGACTGATAGGCATGAAAGTTTAATTTGACTCGTTGTAAATGGACGGTTGCTTGCGACTGGATGTCTGTTGCCTTAGCTGGGGTCAGTTTTGTCTGATTTAATTCTGCTCAGTCAATATCCATACTAACTTGTTGACTGACTTGTGGCATTGGTTGCAGTTGGAAAGGCCATGTTAGAAGTGGTCAAGGGAAAGCCAGTCGTCTTACTGAAAAGGTTATATTATGTTTGAAGTCGGGCTTTAATGTTTTTAAGTCAAATGTGAAGATGACGGGGTTTGGGAAATGTACATTCCTTAAAATCCAGAACTGAGATTGTAATTATGACTAGTTATTTTTAAGAGAGCATTACCTGCCTACTAAATATTAATTATTCTGTACATATTGAACTAGATTTCAGAATGTGACTGGTTCCGGCCCATGCCAAGTCACTGTGATGGTGTTGGGGGATTTTGCTACTGCTAGGTGGTTTCTTGGAGTTCTAGATAGTAAGCAACCACTATGAAAACTAACCCAAGTCTCTATTATATTCTGCTCCCAAGATATGGTACCTTTTTCAATGTTAAGGCTGGTTTACTTCTGTGTTTAACCTAACTTTGCATAGTGGCCAACGTGGTGGTTTGCATTTATAGTTATGCATTTATAGTTCTGCATTGGTGTGTCTGCGCCATTCCTCGAGTACATGCCAAAATGCTAGTGTATTGAGAGAAAATGCCTTCATTTCTGAAATAAATATACATTTCATAAATAAACAAAAGCAATGTAATTCATGGATTCAAAAGTATTTATTAAATTATGGCATTAAAAACAAGTTGGGTTAATTATATGTGCTTGCCCTTGAGTTGCTTAAATCATAATAAACAAATATTTTGGCATACTTTGACACTGTGCTGAAAAAAATTATCATTAAATTAATGAATTACTAATCGCTTGACCAGCACAAAATGGATTTCATTTTAAAGCTTTAAAGCTGATCTTTACAATGCATAGGCAATATTACCAAGTTTGAATGGGTGCTTTTTACTTTGCTGACAAATTTGAAGTGTTCCGTTTTCAGAAATTATGAAATGTGATTATTATACCATACACTGTAAAATCTAATTGGTTGAATTTAGATTTTTCAAGGCAATCGGTCTGCATGATTTTAAGTAATCTTACTTATTTAGACTCAAGATGTCGCCGAGTATGGCTGCTGCGTTGCAAGCTCCGTTACAACACTGCTGTTTATTGTTTTTGTTTACAGTTCTTTGTTTTTTTTGTCTTGGATGTTGTCTGCCTTATTGTTTATGACAGCCAAACGCTTTTGGACATTGGTTTTACAATTTCACATCGAAAACCGGACTTCAAATTCCTTAATGCCGACCCGCTGTTTACAAACACGCCGGCGGAGCCCTTTGTCTGGGCTGCCCGGCCGCGGAAACACAGAAGGAAAAGAGGAAAACGAGCCGGTGTTCTCATCAGAGTAAGACGTCGTGCAAATCGACCCCCGCTACCCAGTATACTACTGGCAAATGTTCAGTCTCTGGACAACAAGCTCTGAGAGCACGGATCTCTTTCCAACGAGAGATTGCTGTGTTATCTGCCTTACAGAAACCTGGCTGGCTGCGGAGATTCCAGACTCGGCCATCGAAATCACGGGCTTCTCCGTGCACCGAGCGGACAGAGCGAAAGAACTCTCCAGTAAAAGCAGAGGTGGTGGTGTATGTTTTATGATCAACAAATCATGGTGTGATCAGAGGAACATACATTTCATCAAGTCTTTCTGCTCTCCTGATCTGGAATATCTCATGCTTCTGTGGCGACCATTCTGGCTACCGAGGCAATTCACAGCGGTCCTCATCACTGCTGTGTACATCCCCCCCACAAGCCGGCACAGACCGGGCACTCAGGGAACTGTATGGGTGTATAAGTGAGCAGGAAACCGCGCACCCTGAGGCTGCGTTCATTGTTACCGGGGACTTTAACAAAGCCAACTTCAAAACAATCGCTCCAAGATACCACCAACACATAAAGTTCAACACACGAGGAGACCAGGTTTTAGATCATTGT
This sequence comes from Xyrauchen texanus, assembly GCF_025860055.1. Lineage (NCBI taxonomy): Eukaryota > Metazoa > Chordata > Actinopteri > Cypriniformes > Catostomidae > Xyrauchen > Xyrauchen texanus. The sequence continues at coordinate 12,122,131 of NC_068302.1, read as the reverse complement.
TACTCTCCTTTCCGGGATGGCTACAAATCCCTCCCCCGCCCCCCATTTGGCAAATCGGACCACTTTTCCGTTCTGCTTTTGCCCGCTTATAGGCAGAAGCTGAAACGGGAAGCACCCACCCTCAGAACGATCCAGTGCTGGTCGGACCAATCAGACTCTGCGCTACAAGACTGTTTTGATCACGCGGACTGGGAGATGTTCCGGTCCGCCTCTGATGACGACATCGAGGTTTACGCTGACAGCGTAACGTGTTTCATCAGGAAGTGCGTAGAGGATGTTTTTCCGACCAAAACATTAAGGATATACCCCAACCAGAAACCATGGGTTAACGGCGAGGTTCGCGCGGCACTCAATGTGCGGTCCTCCGCTTTTAATTCTTCTAACACGGAGGAGCGTAAACAAGCCAGTTATGCCCTCCGTAACACTATCAGTGAAGCCATACGCCAGTACAGGCACAAACTTGAAGGTCAGTTCAACACCACTGACTCTAGAAAGTATGTGGCAGGGAATTAATACCATCACGGACTACAAACGGAATAAAGACTCTGCTGTGAACACCGCTGCATCTCTCCCGGACGAACTTAATACATTTTATGCTCGTTTCGAGGACAACACCACCGCCCTCGCGGAGAGAGCACTCGCAGCTGACGCTACAGAGGTTGATTCACTCTCCGTCTCTGTTGTGGATGTAACCCGATCCTTCCGACGGGTGAACAGCCGTAAAGCCGCGGGTCCAGACGGCATTCCGGGCCGCGTCATAAGAGCGTGCGCGAATCAACTGGCTGGTGTTTTTACGGACATTTTCAATCTGTCCCTGTCTGTAGTCCCCACATGCTTCAAAACATCAACCATTGTGCCTGTACCGAAGCAAGCCACAATCACTTGCTTAAATGACTGGCGTCCTGTTGCTCTGACCCCCATCATCAGCAAATGCTTTGAGAGGTTAATCAGAGATCACATCTGCTCTGTTCTGCCCCCCTCTTTGGACCCATTGCAGTTTGCCTACCGCAACAACCACTCCACTGATGATGCCATTGCATCTACACTACACACTGCTCTCTCCCATCTGGAAAAAAGGAACACACATGTGAGAATGCTGTTTGTTGACTACAGCTCAGCATTCAACACCATAGTGCCCTCCAAGCTTGATATGAAACTCCGGGCTCTGGGCTTAAACAGCTGGATCCTGGATTTCCTGTCAGGCAGACGTCAGGTGGTTAGAATGGGCAGCAACATCTCATCACTGACCCTCAACACTGGAGCCCCGCAGGGCTGTGTTCTCAGCCCCCTACTGTATTCACTGTACACACATTACTGTGTGGCAACACATAGCTCCAATGCCATCATTAAGTTTGCTGACGATATGACGGTGGTAGGTCTGATCACTGACAATGATGAAACTGCCTACAGAGAGGAGGTGCACACTCTGACACTCTGACACGCTGGTGTCAGGAGCACAACCTCTCCCTCAACGTTAGTAAAACCAAGGAGCTTGTAGTGGATTTCAGGAGGAAAGACGGAGAACACAGCCAAATCACCATCAATGGAGCACCGGTAGAGAGTCAGCAGTTTCAAGTTCCTCTGTGTCCACATCACTGAAGAACTCACATGGTCCGTCCACACTGAGGCCGTTGTGAAGAAGGCTCACCAGCGCCTCTTCCTGAGACGGCTGAGGAAGTTTGGAATGAACCACCACATCCTCACACGGCTCTACACCAGCACTGTAGAGAGCATCCTGACTGGCTGCATCACTGCCTGGTACGGCAGTAGCACCGCCCACAACTGCAAAGGGTGGTGCGAACTGCCAGAAACATCATCGGATGTGAGCTTCCCTCCCTCTAGGACATATACACTAGGTGGTGTGTGTGAAAAAAGCTCGGAGGATCATCAGAGACTCCAGCCACCCGAGTCATGGGCTGTTCTCACTGCTACCATCAGGCAGGCGGTATCGCAGCATCAGGACCCGCACCAGCCGACTACACGACAGCTTCTTTCCCCAAGCAGTCAGACTGTTGAACACTTGATCTATCACGATCAATAATTAGCACTGCACTGTATTCATCTATAATCTCACACTGGACTGTCAACATATTCTCCTCAATATACTACTTATATATAATTTCATATACTCCTTACTTATTGTATATTGTGTGTATTGTTTACTGTACACTGTATATAATTATTGTTGTGTAAGTATGTGTACATTTTATTTGTAAATTGTTTTGTGTAAGTATGTTGTTTATTGTAATTGGTATATGTCTCGTCACTGTAATGACTGCTATGTTGCTCGGACCTGCACACAAGAATTTCACCTACTGTTGCACTTGTGTACATGGTAGTGTGACAATAAAGTGATTTGATTTGAAGTAAACTGAACCTTTTTTTTTTTAAGTAACATTAAGTAGTTACAAGTAAGCTTAACTCCTCTATGATTAAAGTATCTTTGTTTTAATTTAATTATTTAAATTGGGTTATAACATGCATTATACAGTATAAGGGAAATTATGACTACATTCTAGGTTAGCCATATAGCACTCTGGAATCTTCTCCGTACTAAAGTACAGTTGATTAAAGAAGAATGGCTTAAACTTAACAGGCTCCAAGTCACCTCATGGTGACTTCACAAAAATCTCAATTATAAACCAGCTACAACAAAACAACAATGGTCATAAGAATTAAAAACTAAATAAATTTTTAAATAAAAAAATTATTATTTTACTAAATGCACCTATCAGCCACAACATTAAAACCACCTGGCTAATATTGTGTAGTTCCCCCTTGTGCCGCAAATACAGCGCCAACCCACATATCAGAATAGCATTCTGAGATGCTATTTATCTCACCACAATTGTACAGAGCGGTTATCTGAGTTACCGTAGACTTTGGTCCGAAAGGTTCAAACTGACATTCTCTGTGGACTTGTGTCATCAACATGGCATTTCCATCCACAGAACTGCCACTCACTGGATGTTTTTTGTTTTTGGCAGCATTCAGAGTAAATTCTAGAAACATTTTTGTGTGAAAATCCCAGGAGATCAGCAGTTGCAGAAATACTCAAACCAGCCCATCTGGCACCAACAATCATCCATGCGACTTACCTAATCAGCCAATTGTGGGGCAGCAGTGCATAAAATAATCCAGATATGGGTCAGGAGCTTCAGTTAATGTTCACAACAACCATCAGAATGGGGAAAAATGTGATCTCAGTGATTTGGCATGATTGTTGGTGCAAGATGGGCTGGTTTGAGTATTTTTATAACTGCGGATCTCTTGGGATTTATTATAATTAGAGTAAAAATTAAGTTGAGGAAATAATTTGAGATTACTATTAGTATTTACAATGTACTGTCCAGCATGCCGTCAAAACATCATACAGATCAACAAATGTACATGGAGCTGTTCAGCCATGATGTCAATTTGTAGGCGAACACTGAAGACTGATGGGTATTTATAAAGGGGTTTTTCAATTTGAGTAAAATAAGCTCTGTGGTATGGATGGGCAATATGACAATGTAATCGGATATCGACGATGTCTTACAAAGATCCCTATGCTGATTGCGAACAGACAATGATCGATCAATTTTGGAAAATGCCAAACCCATGGATCTGGGATGTCCCCAAATATAACAGTGGCCAGGGTATGAAAATATCACCCGCCACCCGCAAAATGTGATTTGGGTGAATCCAGTTTGCAAGCTCCTCGTCCAAATGCATTTCATACGAGAGTAATTTTGCTCCTCAACTCAACATGTGGGTGACCTGTAAGACGTCTCGGAGTGACACATGACAAGAAATGCTGTTAGTCACCAAGACACGTGCTTGAAGAAACGCACTTTATTATATTTTTAAGAACAGACAAATGAAAAGCCATCAGTACTTGTGTCTGATTTGCTGTTTGTTAAGAGGCGTGCAGCACCAAGCTGTTTTGTGGAACAAGCTCATGTAGAGTTTTCACAAATTTTTTTCTGTTTCATGCGTCTGAAAGCTGTTTGCAAGAATAATGTTATCTATGAGAATACTGCAAATGATCCCTGTTCATCTCAGGAGGTTCTTTCTGATATGTTTTCATGCATTGTGAATGCAACTATGCAGGTTCAGTAATAAATATCTTTATACTAAACAAGCAAAGACAAAAGTGATTTAAATCATAAAATCAAAAAGACACGTTCACCTTGAACCTAAAGTTTAGTTTTTATTTTAGCAGCATAAACCATATCATTAAAATGCAATACAAAGCACAAATTCGATAAGAACACACATTTGACACCATTATTTTGGGAACACAATGGAATTTATTAGGCTATTTTGATTATTATTGTCTTTACATTTATAATTATCTTGAGTTCTTAATCTGTAGGCTATTAGTAATTTTCCACATGTTGTCGTTGAGTGATGGCAAATGGGGCGGTTGGAGACGATAAATGTTTGGATTTGGGGAGGTAGTTAAATGCGATTAGTTTAAAGTGCAATTTGAATTTAGAAATGTCTTTTTGGTTATGTTTTTCGTGTTTCAATAAATTAATTACATTTTTAAGGTAAAATATTCACCAACCCTCGACGGGGGTTGACGAAGTAATTGGATATCACAATATTTAAGCTGATTATCGATAAAATAATATTTTCATATTGCCCAGCCCTAGTCTGTGGTAAACATTACTTGACGATACGTGGACGTTTTGTTCTAGAACATAAATTACTCACTTTCGTACCTCGAATGTGAATTCTGTTTTGTATTTATTTATTTTTTGTATTAGTCTTAAGCAGCTTTTTCACAATTAAAGACGGTCTGGTGTCCATGGAAATTAGCTCAATGAATTGAGGACATGGCAAGGGAATGCAAAGGTTAACTGAGAAACTAGGTCAACACTAGTGTAGCACAATGTAATGTTTAATTTTCTCAGTGGATGATTAGGGGGTTCCATGGGTTGGCTGATCGTCTAGGTGGGAGCATTGCTGGATTACAAAGTGTTGATTTGGCATGCTAAGGTGGTTGTTACAATGTGGGAATTGTAAATGGGTTTTGTTCACTGATTGTGTACAAGTCACTATTAGTCTTTGTGTTAGTGATGTCTGGGAGCCATAAAATGGGATGGGCTGCTAAAGGGGTAAAGTGGCTTATACAGAATTGAGGATTAAAACCTGCTGCCTTTCTTTTATGTGCAGATTACTCTACAGATAATTGATGTCAGTTTGAATCCTGAGAAATTATTAATGAAGTGATGAATATTGCAGGAAAACTAATTGAAGTCATTGTTTAGGCTACTTTTATTGGGTAGACTGAAGACGCAGTCCTATTTACCTTCGTACGGCACAATTTTGAGGGTGAAATAGTCATTTCAACGGGAATTCGCACAATCGAAATTTTGCATGCTGGACTTCCGGTGGCGAAGAATTTCCCCTCGCAGATTTTGTGTGGTGAACTTTGACATGCGAATTTGCAGTGTTGACCAATAGGATGTTTTTTGGTTTGGCAGTGGCCTCTGTGGGCGGTGCTTGGTACACTGCTAATTAAAGCTAAATAAGCTAATTTTCCCAGAATTTAAAGTGCCGTATTAAAAAGAGGCTGCTTGGCAATTCGTTTATTGCTGGTTTCACACGTTTCTTCACCCACGGAATTTCGCAGTGCAAAGGTAAATGTAACTACCATTTTAAATATTTTCCAAAATGGTAGGAAGGAAATACTTTTTCTAAGCATTTTATTCAGTGGCTGCTGTACCTGATTATTGCTGGTAGCTTCTAAAAGGAAGTGAAACTGTAAAATAGTTTTTCATAATAGATTTCTTGCATTTCTACCATGCTAGTAAAGAGCAAATATCTTGATAAAACTACAATGCATGTTGCAGCAGGTTATGGATGCTTTTAGTTGACGCTCCATTATGAAGAGAGGCACATCGTTGCATCATCAGTGAGGGCATTGGCCTACAGCTAAGAATGCTTAAGCCAGAGAAGTCGAACCTTTATGACATTAAAGTCCTGTAGAACTGCAGGAGCACTCGCTTACATTTTTCCTTTCATGTAAGGCACATTATAATATCCATAAGTTCTGCAAATTATAAGTAGGCTCATTTACTTAACTGTACTTAAAAGGATAGTTCACAGAGAAATACTTTCTGGCATAATTCCCCCTCATGTTCTTTCTTTCTTGCTTTCTTTTTTCTTTCGGTTGGTTGGTCTGTCGTCCAGTCTGCTTGCCTGTCTGCCTGTGCATGATGTAATGTACTAAAGGTTTTAAAGTTCTTCTTAGTGAAGAGACTAATAAAAAAGAAGCTATATCATCATGTTGTCTGAACCTCTCCTTCAACCCACTCATTCACCATGGGAGCATGTTTGTCTGAGAAAAGTGCCAACTGTGAAATCACCACACCAAATATTCTCAATCTGGACTGGCTGTAAAAAAAAAAAAAGAAATACAATGCATCACTCTGTTAATTATCTTCTTTATATTTTTTTGCATTGTAGCTTATAGCTAACCCTGCGGATAATGTGCTTCACAAATGTCATTTTTATGTACTAAAAGAGCATATTTCCAATAAATGACTCGTATGTTATCTCATTTCATAGGTCTTAAATTCTGCTTTGCATATTGCAACCCATGAGATTGTCCATGAATAGAACAACATGTCCTGTTGATGCATCATTTGAATAATTTCAAATATATTTATACAGAAGTTCTTAATAAAGAGCCCTGCATCAAATGCAAATCTAATGGATATTAATGTTGATGGCAGAGAAATGGAGATTCTTATGTCTTAAGTTACTCTTAAATAAAACCACCTTTGACAGTCTGCATTCTATCTACACCCATGTTCGAATGTGAGTAGATTTTAGCTAATATTGTTTTTTTTTGTTTTTTTGATTTTCACTGAGGGAAAACGAACCAACAGCACAAACTAGATTTTTATGTGAGGGGTGCTTGCCCCTGGAAAACTGTAAAACTAAGGTTCTTGCAGGGAGGTTGCTAGGTTGTTCTGGGTGGTTGTTAGGGGTTTGCTAAGTAGTTGCTTGAGTGCCCTAAATGGTCGCTTGCTGGACAATCTAAAGAACCCATCTCCATGTATCTATGGGATCTTTCTGCCATTTTTAATGGCTGCTAGGTGACATTCTGATTGTTTAGAAAAGTAATTGAAAAGGTCTTAAGCATTATTTTAGATATCGTTCATGTACATGGCACAAACATTGAGGGACAAGTTACAAATTATATTATGTAAGTGTAGGGTAAGACATAACCCAGTAAAGCCTGACATATGAAAGAATTGTCAGAAAATTTTATTTTTTTTTTATTTATTTTTTTACATTAATAGTTTTTTAGTACCATTAGATAAACTATTAAAATATATATATGTGTGTGTGTGTGTGTGTGTGTGTGTGTGTGTGTGTGTGTGTGTGTATGTTTCAAATTTAATACATTAGGCTTTAAAGGTCATTAGCACTTTGTTTTTGTGTAGGACATTAGGGCTAGGCGATATGTAAAAAACTTTTTTTTGAGATTACATCGTCCACCCTCTGCCATTTTTTTGCTTTATTGTTTTTGCTTTAAAATCTTAATTAATTTATTGAAACATGAAAAACATAAACAAAAGACATTTCTAAATTCAAATTGCACTTTAAATAAAAAAAATCATTAAAATAACAAAGTGATCAAAACATATTTATCCACCTTTCCAAATCCAAACATTTACAGTCTCCAACAGCTTCTTTTGCCATCACGCAAGCATCTGTCAACGAAAACCGTTGGAAAATTACTAATAGTCTACAGATTAACAGATTTGAACTAAAGACAATCATAAATGTAAAGATGATGATGATAATAATAATAATAATAATAATAATAATAATAATAATAAAGCCTAATAAATTCCCTTGTGTTCCCAAAATAATGCTGTCAAATGTGTGTTCTTATCGAATTTGTGTTAGTATTGCGTTATGGTGGTAGTCAGTGCTGCCAAAATAAAAGTAGGTGGAGCTCCAGGTCACCCCCACTGATGACTTGGACCAGTGGCAGTAAGGTTTTTAGCAGTCTGTACAAAGATTTCCTAAAAGTCTGCACTGGCGAGCTGTTACGAACCACCAAAACTAACTCCAAAACAAAGGTTTTGTTTGAAATGACTTCACCCATTCGTTCTTCGATTTCGTATAACGTGTACCTGGATCTTTACTGCTGAAAATAAACTCCCCTATGGAGAAAATGTATGGAATTTTTACTGTTGCACTTTATAGTAGATCCGAATAATTAGCTTTTCCGGAAACCTCTTTATGTGCGCAAGTGGAAATGCAATGCGTATACCCAGTTGGATATCAATCAAGATGCATGTAGTGGGGGGCTTGGGTAACTCAGCGAGTATTGATGCTGACTACCACCCCTGGAGTTGCGAGTTTGAATCCAGGGCATGCTGAGTGACTCCAGTCAGGTCTCCTAAGCAACCAAATTGGCCTGGTTGCTTGGTAAGGTAGAGTCACATGGAGTAACCTCCTCGTGGTCACTATAATGTGTGGGGCACATATTGTGTGGGTCACTACGCCACCACGATTACTTAAAGCGCATTGAGAATTGGGCATTCCAAATTGGGGAGGAGAAAAAAGATGCATTTAGTGACTAACCCATTTTCAAATGAAAACTCTGTCATGCCACTGCTATGTTTATGCCTCTCATGCATTCTAAAATGGTGTTTACTTCCACTGAAAATGGAGACATTTGAAAATGCTATTTCATACAGCATTCTAGGGCTAATCGATAAAATTATATCGATAATTATCGGGGAAAATACATTTTCGATATTTAAAATTCACGGTCTAGCTGAAGATGATGAAATTGACAGTTTCGTCAAAAAGAGGTCACACCTTATGTAGGATTAAATCCTAAACTGAGTGTACTTTTAAAGGAAGCTTACCCTCTGGAGTTTACTTGTAAGCAAACAAGTTATGTTTCTTTCTTTCTTGAGGTCTAACAAACATGTGGAATGCAGTTCTTGCCCTATCAATGGTATGAAATGGATATCGTGATAATTATCAATATCGAATGATATATGATAATACGTTTTTAAGCCAAATCTAATGTGTGTGGATGTGGTCTAACTATAAAAAGGCCTTAAGAAGCTTTGGAGAAAAGTGTCTGCCAGATCCATATATGTAAATGTCCTGTACATGTGAGTGCACTCAGGTGGTGTCTGTGGGAGAAAGATGAGGGGGAAGGGGCTGAGGGAGCAGCAACGTTGTTGAGGAAATCAAGAGCAGCTTGCGAGGAAGTTGGGGGCTCTGGGTCAAAGCTGTTTCGCTGCTCCTTGCAGTGTATGACGCAACCACTTTAAATGCATTTCTGCTCAGGCCTTTTTGAGTTTGATATCGAAACCACTTGGTGGTCAGATTACTTCATGGTATTTCATAGAACCATTAAAGCCAAACATACATAATTATAACAGGCCTTTTGTGTTATCATGCAAAAGAATGAGGTGTACGAGATAACCAAATACATGCTGCCTCTCCCTGATCTTTCATGTCGGGACAGGTATTGTGAGGTAACCGGCCCCTCCTCCACTTCTTTTCTCCTTCACTATCTATTCTCCTCCCGAGGACTTTATTAGACAAGGCATTGTTTGCTGTACATCCAGTGTGAGTCCTCTGCGGTGCTTGTTTGTTATGTAATTGTAGCACAAAGCATGCATGATGACAGTCTGACCGGAATACTTTCTCACATTCCACGCAGGAGCTATTTATAATGCCAAGGAGAGATACAACACCTGGCTTGAGTCTCAGGAAGTGTTTAATGATTCCTGTGTTGCGGTACAGCTCCTGAACGGACTAGACCTGCTGTCAAACACAGATATATACACACACACGCAAACCCATACATGCCGATTCTTTCAAATAGAAATCTCACATGCACTCCAGATAGGGTTTGGAATTGAGAACCAGTTCTAGAACATCTTTCATTTAAAAAATAAATAAATACTGGAACTGAAATCAAGTTTCATGACATTTGGTTCCCTTTATGGTTCTTGAACATCTGCATTCTTCAACCTTATCATTTCATCATAACAATTTTTTCGGCTAGCCATGTCCAGCTCGGGATTTAAAAAAAAAATTAATAAATAAATTTCAATGAAGCGTGACCAGTGTAGTAGATTTGCAAATAAATGACTGTTGTATATTTTTAATGAATCAGTCAAAAGACTCAAATCGAATCGGTCAGGATGGTTACTGAATTTAAATCTAATTCAATCCATGAACCACTGGTCATTACTATCAGTCAAATCCTACTCTAAATGAACCAAGAACAGTTACTGTGATCAGTGTAATGATTTATTAGGCATATTTGTTCATATGGCAAGGTGTAGTTAAAGATACACATTTAGAACATAGCTTTGTTGGAATACATGCTTAGAGAACCTTTAAAATATTACCAAAATGTATAATTTTGTGTAGGAAAAAAGCAAAGTAATAGAATAAGTTAGGAACCAGAATCATCAAGTGGAATCGGAATAAGAATTGTAAAAAGGATTCCCATCCATTGCACACACACACACACACACACACCACACACACACACACACACCACACACACACACATATATTTCATGTATATCCTTTGCAAACAAAGTAATGTGTAAAAGCACAAATCTTTGCTCACTAGCACATGCTCATAAAGAGATTGACTCTTGTACAAGAGTACAGATCCTGATGCTGTCATAAGTCATATGCTTTTTCAACATCACTGTCGAGTTGCTCTAAGGTCACACACTAGCTTGACTGACTTCCCGGTCGATGTGCTTGTATCTGACCCCAGTTGTCTGTGTGTGAGCACCAACAGATTTTGCCCCCAAGCTCAAATGCTATTTTTAATTCTGGTAATTATCAAATGTCACATTAAGTATGCATGACTTGAGGGTAACTAATTGAATTTATATCAGCTGTTTGCCACAAGCTGTTCGTGTTGTTGTTGGTACAGAATTTTGCCATACTGAAAACTACACTGATGTAATGTAACCTTTGTTTGTTGTGTAATAATGTCCAATAAGACAAGCTAATGAGACAACAATTACCAATCAAAAGGATCATGTTAGAAAGGCCATTTGTTAAGTAAGTTAGAGGAAAATTAAACCCTTCAGGGGTGATACAAGACCCCTATGTTTTGCTTCGAGGTCCTGATCACCCTGTAGTGGTTTATTTTCTTATAATGACTGGCTGACTGTACTTTTCTAATCGTATTACATGGATCTTTCCAAGTAAATTCGATAAAATATTTTATATAGTGAGAAGAGGAGGCTGAGGTGTGCTACGTGAGACAGCTCTGTAAGAAAATTAGTTGCCTGGGACAACATACAATTTTATTGTTTAGCGATCATTCTGCAAAAATATAGGAACGCAGAATGCCACGGTTGACACATCAGTTTTATTTAAAGTATTATATTTAAAATATCATAGAGCCGTTTAATAAAGTGATACAATATGTGAACTAGGACTGGGCAAATCCCAACATATGCATATGCAACAGAATTAAAATGAAATAAAATGTCTGTGATTAGCCAGTTGCTGGTAAATTTTTCAATTTCACTTACTAGTAATTGAATAGTGTATTGAACTTTTTTTATTTATTTATTTTAGGGCTGTCGATTTAATGCGTTAATTCAGTGCGATTAATTTTACAAAAAAATAATTTGTTAAAAATATTAATGCAATTAATCGGACCATAATAAGGAAGATTCCTGAGAAATGCAAGCTTGTAGTACCACCTGTTTACTCCAGAGGGCAGTAAGTGAAATTTCAGCTGTATGAGCAACACGCAGTTTATACAGTGAAGAAAACGCACAGTAGGCAGAACAACACAAACATGTTACGTTCTTGCATTCAAAACACTTAAATCTGAACTAAGGGATCTCAAGATGTGTTTAAAGATTGAGTATTAAACTATATATTTAACTAACATTTAATAAACATTTTACTTTTATGACACAACGCACCCGAGACGCGACACAAGCATGTCTGACGCAGGTGTAAATTGAGGGTCCTTAAACAAGCCCTCATAATAAATCTTGAACTGATTGATAAATTCACTTGTGAAATGGATTGCTGTGAACTGTATGCCAATGATTGACTTATGATCAATAATATGGTAGTAAACAATACATTGTAGTCTAAAGCCACTTTTTGTTTTGTCTTATCAATGATTAACTCTTCTGCTACAAGAATGTAATGCATTTATTTATATAGTTTTTTATATTTAAAGATAACTATGTATAATTATATATTGATATAAATGTATAATCATTATATAATTGAATTATTGTTATATGAGGGGCTTTCTTAGCAAATATTTGTGTATGCGATTAATTAATCGTGACACCATGTAATTAATTCGATTTTTTTTTTTTTTTATTTTTTTTTTTTTTATTTTTTTTTTTTAAATATATATATATTTAATTTTTTTTTGTGATGTCCGATGATAAAAATCTTTAGTTGCGATTGCTGAAATTTGACACTAAATGTACTTCTTTTCCTGTCAAAATGCATTTTTTCCTTCTTGGCAAAGAAAACAAAACAATATGTACCAATATAATGCTTTATTAACATTTTCAATACAATGCCTTCCACAGTATAAAGATAGATAAATGCACCAAGTCAAGGAGCATTAAACGTTTCCAAGGTCTAAATGGGAGTTTGAAAGAACTAGTCCCCACATAGGTTAATATGCATTGCAATAGGCATTAAATCTCTTAAACACTCATCATCCACAATATTAATCTGCCGGTAGACTTTGGCTATCCACTCTGTTACTGCAATCATGAATCCACGTTCATGATTTGCATCAGGGCGTCAGTGCCAGTGTCAAGCACCAAATTAAAGCATTTGTTTTGAAAGCTCTTATAAATGTATACATTATAATATATATATACAATTTCAAGACATAATATTTATTAATGGAATGCATAGATTTGTTATTTTTTTTAAAAAAAGCTAGCATGTGACCTATATGATGAAAAACTAAAGATAAAATATTATTTGTTTTCCTTATGTACTGTACCTACACTGTCTGGCCAAAAATAGGTTGCATACTCTAATATTTCACTGGACTGCATTTAGTTTTGATTACGGTGCACTTTCGTCATGGCATTGTTTCAATAACCTTATGCAACGTCACACAATTTATTTCCATCCAGAGTTGCATTCATTTTTGACCGTGATCTTGTATTGATGACGAGAGAGTCGAACCTCTCCGTAAAGTCTTCTCTCCAAAAGACTTTCAATGGGGTTAAGGTCAGGACTCTGTGGTGGCCAATTCATGCCTGAAAATTATTCCTCATGCTTCCTGAACCACTCTTTCACAATTTGAGCCTGATGAATCTTGACATTGTCATACTGGAATATACCCGTGCCATTTACAGAAGAAAAAATCCATTGATGGGATCGCCTGGTCATTCAGTACATTCAGGTAGTCAGCTGACTGTTTTATTTGCAGAACAATGTTGCTGAGCCTAGACCTGACCAACTGAAGCAACCCCAGATCATAACACTGCCTCCAGTGGCTTGTACAGTGGGCACTATGCATGATGGGTACATCGCTTCTTACGCTGACGAGCCCATCACTTTGGAATAGGGTGAATCTGGACTCATCAGACCACATGACCTTTTTTTCATTTCTCCACAATCCAATCTTTATGCTCCCTAGCAAATTGAAGTTGTTTTTTCCGATTAGCCTCACTAACAACTGGTTTCTTGTGGCCACACATCGGTTTAATCCCAAACCTGTACATTTTCATCTCATTGTGGAAATGCCCTTTCATTACTAAACATAGCCGTGAGTTCTAATGTCTTTTTTTTTCTGTTTTTTTTCATGATGCTGACGGATTATCACTATCCTTCCAGGTTTTAATAATGCATTGGACAGTTCTTAACCCAATTCCAGTGATTTCAGCAATCTCCTTACTTGTTTTCTTTGCTTGATGCAGGCCAATGATTTGCCCCTTCTGAAACACAGTAACATCTTTTCCACGACCGCGGGATATGTCTTATTACATGGTTGTTTAAGAAATGAGAAGCTACACACTGGATCAGTTAGGTTTAAAATAATTGTTGCCAGCTGAAACATATTAATCTCTACAATAATGATCCAAGCATAGGCTCTTAAGTATCTGCTTATTTAAATCCAAACGGCAACTCTTCTTTTGGCCAGGCAGTGTAATTAGCAGGTCCCCTGTATAATTAATATCAGCTTAGAGAGTATTGCTTTCATATGCAAGCACAATAGACATAACTGAAATATACCCATACGATTCGATATTGAATTGAGAGCTTGTAAATCAGGAAATCTTTATAAATGCCCAGCCCTAATTTAAACAAAGAAACAGAATGTTTGCATATTTTTGCAAGTTTGCGTACAGGCTAACATTTATCATTGCGATCAGCTCATGACATGGCAATAGCAGATTTGAATTTTCCTTATGGTCATTAAATTATGGACAAATTTCTGCTTTTGTCACTTGGTAAGTGATTTTGAAGTGCCCTTTTCGGTCTCGTAGAAATTAAGATGTAAAAGCATAAATAAGGTATGTTATGGCAGACATATTAGACTATAGAAGACTTACTAGTGACTTTATATTCCTCTATTCCATGACTACGCTTTTTGCTTGAGATATTAATGTGTTACCCTTGAGCGTTCAATAAAACTGGTATTTGATAACACGCAACCTGCTGTATTATAATAATCATTCCTGTTGTACTGTAATGAGATCCATTGAAGATGCAAATGATACCAAAGATCAGTATCAACAATGATTTGATATATTTGTTCAGCTGTTAAAAGTGGTTTGTCTTTAAAATAATATTTCACCCAAAAATGAAAATGTTGTCCTCATTTACTCTGTCTTTCTATACCCACATGACATTATTTGTTAGACAGTGACTAACTTTAACTCTTAATAAAGCACCTTAAAGTAACATGACAGTAGTCCAGGCGTCATATTCAAAGTCTTCTGAAAGCGTATGACCACTTGGTTTGGTTAACAGACCGTATATGTCTTTTATTAATTCTCTAATCAAACAAATTGAAGTCCAATATGGCGACACTTCAATAACGTCACACCTCATGTGTTCCTGTGTCATGACGTTTGGTAACGAGACGTACGAGAACCAATGAGGTTTGATGTTAACGACATAGCCACCGTATTACATTTGCAACCCACTGATTAGTCGATTTTGAAAATATGTAGTCCCTAGTGTTCATATGTTCACAAGAAGCCTGTTTCATGTCTGACTGTCAGTTTAAGTGGCATAGACTTTATTTAAGTGAGCATGGTCTGATTGCTACACTTCTCATGGTCTTAAGTATAGCAAAAAGCTGTTTAAAGCCAGTAATACAAAAGACAAAGACTGCATCTCACTGGAACATTTTAACAAAAGGCCTCTTCCTCCAATAGTCCTGGCCTTCACCTTTGGAAAAGGCAGCACTTTTTTAACATCCTGTGGCACAAAGATTTTTGTTGTAGTTTGAGGGGGCCACACCTTGGAGAAGCCCTTAAACACATAAGCACATGGACTAAAACACCAACTATGTATAAAGCAGGTTTATTTTCACTTGATATAGGTAGTCTGTTCACTTATGTTTCCTGTACCCATACTGTCTTGGCTACTGTTTGTATTTAAGTTGAGTTAAATAAACACCAGCTGTTCAGAGGTTTTATTTGTTAGTTTCTAACACGTTAGGCATCTTTTGGAAAATTGTTATGTGTTTCTTCTGATGTTAGGAACACATGATTGGACCAACAAGATTTTATGTCTTGGTTTATTTAGAAACCTAATAAAGTCACAGGTTTAGCATAACTCATTTCACACTGTTTATGATCGCATGCTTTGAAATCCTCTACCGTGAAATCACTCCATACAGTATGTGGTCACAGCCAGTGTCCGAAATTTGTTTTATTAAGAGGACATTTTTTATTTTATTTTTAACGTCCATGATGGCTTATTTTACCATGTAAAAACACAGCGTATCCCCCATTTATGTCGAATACTTCAGTGAAATTAAATGTAATTGGCTACAAATTGCCCCTTTGTGAGCAAAATCTTATAAGGTGATTTTTAAAGGACTGGAAATGTACCGTAAATGCCTTGGAAATTCATTGGTCAAAGAGTGTGGGACTGGGATCCCTGAAAAGTCAGATATAAATTGCTGTACCCACCAAATAAACCATTTGTTTGTCATTTGTATAAAATGCCACTTAAAGAAATATTCCAAAAGTTTGGAATAATGTGCAGGTTTTGCTGTTTTGCGAGGAAATTGGTACTTTGATCCACCAAAGTGGGATTCAACTGATCACAAAGTATAGTCTGGGCATTTTTTTATGTAAAAACGGCTCCATCACTATTTGAAAAAAGTATTTTTTGATCAAATCTAGACAGGCCCAATTTCCAGCAGCCATTCACTTTTGAGTAATCATGCTAAATGGATAATTTGGTACTAGAAAATCACTCGCCATTATATCAAACACAGTTGAAAGCTATTTGGTTCATTAAATGAAGCTTAACTTTGTCTTTGTGTTTGAGTTGCCACAGTATGCAATAGACTGGCATGTCTTGAGGTCAATATTAGGTCACAAATGGCAGAAAAGAAACGGCTTTATCTAGAAACTCACCAGTTAATCATTGTTTTAAGGAATGAAGGCTATAACCAGTCACTAAAAAAAATAAAATAATTCTTGTTGCACGTTAATCTGTTTTGAATGCTATTCTGATGCTAGTGAAACTTTGTAGTATGGCAATTTTATAAATGGATAAAATGTCTGCCAAATGAATAAATAAAATTAAGTAAATATACAATGCTTGAAATTGCCAAAAAGCTGAAGATTTCATACATTGGTGTACACTACAGTCTTCAAAGATGAAGGACAACTGGCTCTAACAAGGACAGAAAGAGATGTGGAAGGCCAGATGTACAACTAAACAAGAGGATAAATACATCAGAGTCTCTAGTTTGAGAAATAGACATCTCACATGTCCTCAGCTGACAGCTTCATTGAATTCTACCCGCTCAACACCAGTTTCATGTACAACAGTAAAGAGAAGACTCAGGGGTGCAGACGTTATGGGAAGAATTGCAAAGAAAAGGCCACTTTTGAAGCTGAAAAACAAAAAGAAAAGGTTTGAGTGGACAAAGAAACTGACATTAGACAACAGATCATTGGAAAAGAGTGTTATGGATCTTAACCCCATTGAGCTTTTGTGGGATCAGTTAGACTGTAAGGTGTGTGAGAAGTGCCCGACAAGACAGCCACATCTATGGCAAGTGCTACAGGAAGTGTGGGATGAAATGTCACCTGAGTATCTGGACAAACTGACAGCTAGAATGACAAGGATCTGCAAAGCTTTCATTGCTGCATGTGGAGGATTTTTGATGAGAACTCTTTGAAGTAGTTTAAGAAGTTCTGAAAAAAATTGTAATAGTAATTTTTCACATTATTAATGTCCTGACTGACTATACATTGTAATCAGTTGAATGCCACTTTGGTGAATAAAAGTACTAATTTCTTTCCATAAGAGCAAAATCTGTACATTATTCCAAACTTGTGTGTGCGTGTGTGTAAATTACCCTTTAAAAATGTGTTTGAAAAGTTTTTGGAAATTAATTTTGTTGTTTAATGTGTGCAAAGAAAGTATTATTATACATGTTTCTTGATTGTTACACCTCATGACAATTTTAAATATTGTTTTGTAGAAAACGCTATAAAGGTTTTGAAAAATGTATGAAACCAAATTGGACAGAAACATTACATTTCTGAGAACTTGACACAAGTGTTTTAATCTAGATTTCAAAAGATTTCTCATTTTAACACCTTGGTCAACATTATTTGTCAATGATCCTTAAGTACATTCTGTGTGCATGCTATTTATTTTTATGCTTGCAATTTGAGTAACCCTTTTAAAATCGTACTCTGCGCATACAAATCTTTCTATCGTGGGTGTAACATTTGCGCTTTTACAAATCTTAATGTACACATGCAAATATTTTATAAATGTACTTTCATAGATGACCTTCTTCATTAATGGTACTGTAGGAAATGCTTTGAATGCATGCATAAATAAAAATATATTGATAGAAGATTTTAAGCAGTGTCATGCGAAAAGTAATCTATATACTGTAAATGAATGTATGACAGCCAGCTTTTGGGAGTACACTAGCATATAGGTTGCCTCAAAGATAGACAAAGTATACATTAATCATGTCATTGAAACATGCCTGGAACATGTTTCATCCCAAAATCAAAAGAAACCAAAAATATAAATTAGAATTAGTATTAAGAAAACCAAGCCCATTCTTAGGACCATTAATAATTTTTGCATTTGTATTTTTGTTTTTGCATTTTTCCCAATGAGATTGGGGTGGGAAATGTGCTTGTGAATTTCCATATTGTATTTGACTATGTGCCATTAATGCAAATAGCTTTCGAGAGACACATCTTGTCATGATGAATGGAATGTTTTCTCTTCTTCACACCGCTGTGTTTGCATACAGCTGGTCAGTAATATACTTTTCCTTTCATCTTAGTGATATGAGGATGTGGGGTCCATGCTTTGTGTCGGTGTGTGCATGCAAAACAAGCAACCTATTCTTCATAAATGTATGGGATGGTAGTCAACATTTAAGAGTGTTTATTATTGTGGTGGTTAAGCATGTTTAAATATTGTCAGCGTTTCCTGTTTGACATCTGCTGATCAGTCATCAGAGAATATATGATGCAGTGTTGGAAAAGCTGCTTTACATTTATGAGAAGCTTTTATCTTGACAATTCTTTCTAATCTTTTAATACTTAGCTACACTACAGATTATATTGAAACTAATTAATAAGGGGGCAAAATCTTATTACATTTGTGACAATAGTTTATAATTTAAGGATAGTATTATCTGTCATAAAAACAATAGGATTTTTGAATGAATAAATCTTGATTTGGATGACAGCATTCAAATTTAAAATACTAAACACTTAAGTACTTAAGAGTGTTTAGCTAAATATTTCTCCATAAAGCCTAATTTATACAATGAAAGAAGACCAAGTTTTTTCTCCTTAATAAACTAAAACACCCTGGGCGAAGTAAAATATTTACACCCAGAATGGGTAAAAAATTTATCTCAGTGATTTCAACCGTAGCATGATTAATGGTGCCAGACGGGCTGGTTTGAGTATTTCTGTAGAATTTACTCTGAATGCTGCCAAAAACAAAAAACATCCAGTGAGCGGCAGTTCTGTGGATGGAAATGCCTTGTTGATGAGAGAGGTCAACAGAGAATGGCCAGACTGGTTTAACTGACAAAGTCCACAGTAACTCAGATAACCGCTCTGTACAATTGTGGTGAGAAGAATATCATCTCAGAATGCTGTTCTAAGATGCAGGTTGGTGCTGTTTTGGCGGCACGAGGGGGAACTACACAATATTAGGCAAGTGGTTTTAATGTTGTGGCTGATCTGTGTGTGTGTGTATGTATATGTATATATATATGTATATGTATATATATGTTCACAACGTTACGGTGCACATACAGTTGGTTTGTCTGTCAGGTTCTTTTTATTTTATTTTTTCATGTAATTTTGGTTCCCTTCTTCAGGATGTGGTTCACTAGCGAACAGGCTGAGAAAATCAATGGATGAGTGATTCAGTGATGTGCTGTTTTTACGTCTACTATGTTAGCAGTTTTGAGCTGCAGAGGTAAAGACCTGCAGAATGCCTGCACCTTGTAAAATGCACGCATTTCGTATTATACTTGGTTTTAAAGGGGCTAAATTTATTCATTAGTCATTTAGTCATCCTCATGTTTTTACAAACATGTATGACCTTATTTCTTCTGTGGAACACAAAAGGAGATGCAAGACAGAATTCACTTTCATTATATGGAGGGGAAAAAAAATTATAATTCTTTTACACACACACAACTCTAAAACCTCTTTTTTGTATTCTGTTGACAAAAGATGAGTGAATGCATGATATATTCTTAGGCACATTGTAAAATATATATATATATATGGTACATTTGTTGTAATGCAGTGACTTGGGCAGCTTGTTACTTTATACAAGGGGTGCCCAATACGTCGATCGCAAAGGCAATGCTGGTATATCGCGTAAAATTTAAATGTACTTTCGTTAAATTTTAATAAAAATAAATATAATGTCTTTCCTCCTCTTAGTTTCTGTCTGACTTGCACTTGATGAGTAAATATTGACCAGGCGAGGTTTTGTTTATTCGGTTGACATGACGACTAGGTTTGCGCATACACGCCTTCCAAGGACTTCTGAGAACAGAGCGCGAAATTGCGATGCTACTGCCCGTATTAGGCAAAACTGTCTCATTCATTCAGTGCAAGTCATCAGAATAAGGTAAATGCCCTGGCTATTGTAATCTATTGTGCTGTAGGTGTTTTGGGTTTAGTTTTAAAACTGAATGATATCAACATTGAACATTTATTATATATTTTTTTTATTAATTAGAAGATGAATTCCATGTAGGGATACATGCAGTAGTACCATTAAGCATTTTCTTATTTGAAATGAAACTGGTTTTTTTTTAGATCTTATTGAGTTGGTCATAAGAGTAGATCATCACAAAAAAAGTGTATGCACCCCTGCTTTATACAATGGTGGCAACTGCAATATGGTAAAAGACACCAATGTTTAATAAAAAGTAAAATGTATAAATAATGATAATCAGAATAAACAATTGTTACACAAAATAATGTAGTTGCATTATCTTTGTAAACTTCAGTGATTGCATTGCAGATTTCTTGTCGATCAGTACACATGTATATTTACCCAGATGTACAAGACACACACAGCATAAGAACAAACATAAGCACAGCTTTGTTCTCAGAGAGCAAAACTGGGTTGTGGTTGGTCTGATATATTTGTCTTCCTCATCTCATGCACCACACCTTTTTATATTTCTGAAGCATGTCTCCTAACGGACCCATGACGAATGTGTGGTAAATCACACCTTTTTTAAAAACAATTTACCGCTTCCTTCCTCTCTTTTAAGATAACTATGATGGCTGGTGCACAGGTGTTAAACTTGTCCACACAGTGAATTTTGTAAGCAGTCGGGAGTCGTTTAGTTCAGCGCTGGTGAAGCCTAGTATTTGTGATATTCAAATATCCCAATTATAATATTGCATGTATTGCACCCCTTAAATGTACACATTTTCCCACATATTCCCAGAGTGTCTCCATTGGAGAAAAACTACCTTGACAACAATGCAGCATAACTGTCACATACACTCACTGGACACTTTATTAGGAACACTATGATCCTTATAAAGTGCCAGAAGTGGCCTTCTGCTGTTGTAGCCCATCCGCCTTAAGGTTTGATGTGTTGTTCATTCTGAGATGCTATTCTGCTCACTATGATTGTACAGAGTGGTTATCGGAGTTGCCATAGCCATTCTGTCAGCTCAAACCCATCTGGCCTTTCTCCATTTGATCTCTCTCAACAACAAGAAACAACATTTCTAAATTACACAAATAAAAAATACATTGTATATACTCAGGTGGTAGAGCAGGTTGGCCACTAATCACAGGGATGGCGGTTTGACTATCGGCCCAAACGACCCCAAATGCCGAAGTGTCCTTGGGCAAGACACTGAACCCTGAAGTTGTTGACACTGAAGTTGCTTCCAATGGCAGGCTAGCACCATGCATGGCAACTCTGCCATCATTGGTGTGTGAATGTGTGTGTGAATGGGTGAATGAGATGCAGTGTAAAGTTCTTTTGAATACCACCAAGTTTAAAAAGGCGCTATATAAGTGCAGACCATATACCGTTTACCATTTACATATACATATTCATCAATGATTACCCCTCCGCGTATCAATGATGCCGAGATCTACTTTTATATTTAATTTAATCACTGAGAAGGTTTACCCTGCCAACTTAGTTGCACCAAACATCAAAAGCAGCCTCCAGAATGAACACAGAGTGGCCATATATCACTTTCACTTTTGAAGAATATTGCGCTAGAGATCGCCAAGTTTGTTCAAAGGGGAAAGCAAGTTGGGATGCACTGATACCACAATTTCTCTTCCGATTCTGATACTGGAAATCGATCTGATATACCATTGTTTTTTTTTGTGCATAATCAGTTTAGAATATCTTTACATTATTGTGTGGAACTTATTGGGAGTACTCTTGAATATGTAAAGAAACACAAACCTCTAACTACACATTACTTCAATATAAATATATAGCTTATTAAGAAACACTTTATTATTAACAAGTATATTGGATAATGTAGCAGCAAAATTAACAGTAATTCCAGTCTTCAGAAGAAAAGAAACCAGTATTTTATTTTTGCCTTTTTTTCCCCAAAAAGTTTTTCAACTTGTATCTGGACTTTAAAGGATTCCGATCTCTTTTTTTTGTTCAATTTAGTTGTAAGATATCAGCTCACTTTTCATTCACACGGTTATATTTTGGATCCCATTCATCTTATATATTGTTAGAAATTATAAACCCATAATAATAAATTTTTATTATTATGACTTTTATTATTGGTTATCGCACATCTTCAAGTGGCTTTGAATAAAATGCACAATCATATGAACTGCTTTTACTAGTGTTTTATGGTTTATGTAATTTTTGGAGCTTGACAGTAACTAACATGACTAACACACCGTACCTGATTTGGCTCGGGCTCGTCGGACCGATACCTAATCCGTCTAATAGCTTCAGTATCGGAGCCGATACCGATCCAAGTATTGAATCAGTGTGTCCCTAAAACAAGAGCTAGAAAGAGCACGCTCATGCATAGTTGACAGATTGCACAAAATGACAATAACATTAGGTGGAATATTTCCAATTTGCGCAAGTATAAATATCAAATTGGGGGTGTTTCGCCTCTTATCTGGCAAACCGGAGCACGTTAAATGCTTGTGGAGGCGCATTAAGCCCCAATAGAAGATAACTTTAATATCCAATGAAAAAAAGCTTTTAGGGTAAATGAGCCTCTGACCACATTAAACCATGTAGAGGGCCGGATCTGGCCCACAGGCCGTAAGTTGAACAGGTCTGCTGTAGAGATGGTTGTGCATGAAAATCCCAGGAGTTCAGCAGTTACAGAAATACTCAAACCAGCCCATCTGGCACCAACAATCATGCCATGGTTGAAATCACTGAGATCACATTATTCAGCATTCTGATGGATGATGTGAACATTAACTGAAGCTCCTGACCCATATCTGCATGATTTTATGCATTGCACTGCTGCCACACGATTGGCTGATTAGATAATCGCATGAATAAGTAGGTGTACAAGTGCAGTGTGACATGCATTAATGCTCATCATAAGGAATATATTTTTTGAAAATCAACATTAAGGATACATGGGGCTAGCAGAATGTTTTTGATGGATTTTGACATGATTTCAACTCATACAGGCTATAGGATAATAAGGTAATTCTTTATAAATTAATTACTAATTGTATAGACTCGACTTGCTCTCATACTGTAATTGGAAAGCTTTTTTCACCAAAGGTTTTTTCTTTTTTACTTAAATGGTTAGTTCACCCAAAAATGAAAATTCTCTTATGTTTTACTTTTCTTTAAGCCATCCCAGATGTGTATGACTTCCCTTTTTCAGCAGAACCAATGTGAAGATTTTTATGTGCACATTTCAGCTCTGTATGTCTATAAAATGCAAGTGAATGGGTGCCGTGAGGCTGCCGGCTGTTTGATGGTCCAAAAGGCATTTTTAGGCTGCATAAAATTAATGCACATGACTCTAGTTAATCAATGAATGTCTTCTGAAGCAAATCGTTAGGTTTGTGTGGAACAAATTGATAATTAAAATGTTTTTAACTTTAAATCATTGCTTCCGGCCAACGCTGTATTACTATTTGCAATGAACTGTCGCGTGACGTTCGTTCCTCTGTTGTAAACAAAGCATTCACTTCTGACTTCTGACTGAACTGGGTTGAATGCTGGCAGGAATTTAAAAAATTTTTTTATTATTATTTATTTTTGTTTTTACAAAAATCTATCGATTTGCTTGAGAGTACATTTAACTGATTGACTGGAGTTGTGTGAATGAATTTTATGCCACCTAAAAATGGCACCTTTTTACTTTCATTGTATGGACAAAAAGTGCTAAAATGTGCCTAATCTTCACTAAGGTTTATCTGAAGAAGAGAAGTCCATACACATCTGGGATGGCTGAAAGGGAAGTAAATCATGAGAGGATTTGCATTTTTGGGTGAACTAACCCTGGGGGTTAGGGGTTTCTTGTAACCATACTGTGGTGGTGCTAAGTTGTGTTGTAAATTGAGCTGTGGACTGTGGTCAATAAACAGATTCTTAATGAGTGACTCACAGACGAGTGAGTGTGATTACAGATTCTTTATTTTATTTTACAGTTGTCATTACTAGATCAACTCAACCCATTATTAGCATTGTTATATAATAGGCATTTGACTTCTGTTGTAATGTGCTTTTCTAATGACTTAAACCTGTGAATCACAATGAAAACAGGCTTTGGTTGAATTGCTGCAGTAAAATTGTGTCATGTTACCATCATGCGGGGTGTGTTGGCCCATCTCTGTAGTTCTGACGTGAAAGAGTTGACACCGACTGTGTGGTAAAACACCAACCAGATGCATGACAAAGCATGATGAAGCATATTTTTATATCATGCAGATGATGTTGTGTCCATGAAATGGACATGAAACAAAAGGGTGTAGTCTTGAGTCTTATAGGTCAAATTAAACAAGCTTACTAATTCTTCAACGTAATACAGCCTAAATGTAGTGCCTTTCTCCGAGGATAAGAAATAAAATGCTTTCCTGTGTATGTAAAGACACAAAGAGAAAAATGTTTAGGCTTATTGATTTTCTGTAAAAAAAATTCTATGCTGTGTTTGTGTATTGATCACACAGTGTACAGTGAGTGTACTGTACTGTATTAAAGTTGGCCAAATTGCAGGGGCTATTGAAGCTGTTGAAATGGATCCAGACAATGTGACTGAACTAAAAATAATTCTGTGAAATGTAGGGATGAGTCTCAATGGTCAGCTAATTGTCCAACAATCGACTAGTCAGTGAGGTCTAGATTTTTCTTTTCTTTTTAAGCATCTTAAGTTGGGGTGTTTGATTGGTGTTAACAGCGTGCTGTGCGAGCTCGAAGATAGTTCGCGCTGTAAAACCTGGCAGTAAAGTTGTGTCTAGGGCTGCAACTAACGATTATTTTGATAATTGATTAATCTTCGATTATTTCTATGATTAATCGATTAATCGAATGAAATGTTATTTCCAGTATTTTATTAAAATGTGATTTTTCATAAATCTGATATGATAAAGTGTGTAAGGATTTAGTTTGATTGACGTTACTGAATTCACGATTCTATACTCTCACAAAGCTTTGAACAAAGCCTGAATCTTTGAGTTTAAATGTATTATTATTATTTTCAGGACATATGCGAAATAGTTCCTTGTAAAACTTAACTAAAAATGCTCATCATTAAAGCGTAAAATGATCCATAGGGCATGGATTGGGACAAAAAAATGAGCCCAGCAGAGGGCAATAGTGACACGAGAATATAAATATTATTATATCTGCTCAGCTAAAAATACATAATTATGTTAGATACACACAGTATGCTTGTACACGGTCTCTGATTATATACATTGAATTATTTGAATATTATAGTTTTTAAAATAGTATTTTCACTGATTAAATGTTTCTAAACTATTCTTTAAAAAAAAATTGTGTATGCTCATCCAGTAATGTTTGTCTGAGTATAAATTTACTAGTGAAATCGGACATTACATGATGTGGCATTATCAGGAGGACTTTCAAATATCAGGATCCTTAGCATTATTATACATTATATTCAGCATTACATACAGTTTATAGTAATAAGTATACAGTACTGTGCAAAAGTCTTGATGTTTCACAAAAGTATTTGTCTTAAGATGGTTATTTATATCTTCAGCTTTGTGTCAATAGGAAATATAAATGTTAGACTCACAAACATTACTTTTGCAAGCTGATGCAGCAACCGCTCCACATTAAACTGTATGCTTACTATGATCTTCTTTGAAGTGTTTGTTTATAAAGTGCTCTCATGTGCTGGACAACTTGGGTGTTTTTTCCGCTTCCGCTGTTCTGTTTTTCAAATGAGTTTCATAATGCAACGCATTTTTCACTTGGCTGTGAAGAGACTTCACTGACGGGCTTCTCCATGCTTACTGCAAATATCCAACTAATCGATAATGACATTTTTTGTAGATTATTTCCATTATCGATTATTTGTTGCAGCCCTAGTTGCATCTTTAAAGGAATAGTTCACCCAAAAATAAAATTCTTTCATCATTTACTCACACTCATGCCTGCAGATGTGATTTTTTTTAAAGAATATTTGAGCTCTGTATGTCCATACAATGCAAGTGGATGGTGATCAGCACGTTAAAGCTCCAAAAAGCACAGACAGTCGTAGATTAAATGAGTAGATTAAAAGTAATCCCTACAACTCCAGTGGTTAAATTAATATCTTCTAAATCAAAGCGATCAGTGAGAAACTCACGTGAAGTAAGCACGCTGGCATGTTCAAATTAAAGCAAAACTAATGAAGTTTGTGAATTGCGTTCTCTTGTAAACAAATCGAGCTGCACTTCCGGTTGTATCGTGCAGTTCTCTAACCACTGGAAATGTATAATTACTTTTACTACATTTGTCTGTGCTTTATGGAGCTTTAAATTGCTGGTCACCATTCACTTGCATTGTATGGACCTACAGAGCTGTGAGATTCTTCTGAAAATCTTCATTTGTGTTCTACTGAAGAAAGTCACACACATCTGGGATGGCATGAGGGTGAGTAAATGAGTGAAAAAAATGCACTCATTTTTGGGTGAACTATCCCTTTAAATTCATCCACTTTAAAGGCATTGTTCACCCAAAAAGAATATGTGGTAATTCTCTCATCATTAACTCAACCTTTTGCCGTTTCTGACTTTTTTTCTTTTGTGAAAAAGAAAGATATTTTGATGGAGGTATGATGTGAATATATACATACAATGCAAGTAAATGAAGTCCAAAATATCCAAGCTCCAAAAAGCACATAAAGGCAGCATAGAAGTAATCCAGAGCGTTTTAATTCATTTCTTCTGAAGCGGTCTGTTTTAGTCTTTTGGTACGATTATGATTTGAGGCTCGATTGCACTTCCTTGCAATGACCTATGCACAGAAATTGCATTGTATGCTTAGAAGCACATCATATCTTTTTGGTGTTCTGTAAGAAAAAGAAAATAAGTTTGAGATTGCATAAGGGTAAGTAAATAATGAGAGAATTATCATTTTTGTGTAACACTAGGGACCATTCTTGTTTTTGAGTCTTGATCATGTTTTTCTATGTAATCATTCGCTAGACAAATGTCTTTGACCATCCTGACACATCTTGCTGTGTTTTTTACAGCATCTCATGCCATGAGCGATGCTTTGTCATTTTAAAAGAACTTAAGCTTTTGAAACAGCATCTCGAGACTCCTGCATTCTATTCTGTTCATTGCATTGCATCTAGATGTTTTTGAATGCAAGAACGCATTATGTAAATGCCCCCCTTAGAAATCTGTCCCATCAGGGTCAGGTGAACCCAAAACCCATTCTAGCCACCACCTTGATAAAAAAATTTAGTTTTGCACATCCTTAGTGTCATTCTTTATCCCAACAGTGCCCAGAATTCTCATGCCAAGATTTGCCTCTCTGATTTTAGATTTAATCCAAACCTTATGAATTTGTTTGACATCAAGGACAAAATAAATTCCAGCAGAATTTCCGATGATTCCCAGAGCCTTCTCAAAGCACAAAAATCCTGTTGGACAGCCACCACGGGACTCATTTTGAGTTATAAATTCTCTCTGATACAGTAGGGTCATCTTTTAATTTGAGCCCTACATAACTGGACAGTTTTTAAACAAACACTTACCCAGAGGAAACAGCCTGTTGTACAGGATTACTGAAGCTGGCCTTGAAAAACTGCAACTTATAGAAAAAGGGGCCTATTTACCTTATCTTAATGTGTCGTGATCAATTGGATTGCTTTCCAATGGGGAATGCACATTACTTTTACATATTGGCACATAAATGTGTCTCTGAGTTCACTTCATCTGTGATGATGCTAATATAGGGCAGTGAAATATTTATTCGTATGATTCATATTGAACCATATGTCAGTTAGGGAAGTTTCACCGTTGCTCCACACATGAATCTCACCCATGATTGCTCGCTCTCTTGTAGATTGCAGGGCTTTCAAACTGCCATATTCTGACACATTTCCATTTGGGAGGAGTAAAGTATTGCATATGGCCTCAACGACCAGATGCATTTACACTTTGCAGAGTCATTTCTTGTATGTATGGGGTTAGGTTAGGGTTTGGGTGGCTTGAGTAATCGAATTGCTATTCATCTCTAATGCGTCTTGAAGGGCGTTTACACATGGCTTTTTCAAAGAGTGTAAATATCCCCAAATTCATGGAACAAACAAGGGTTTAAGGCATGTCAGTCACAATGTAGAAAGAAAGGGTGCTTATCATTCCTAAATGATGATAACACACCCGTGTGCCTGGCAGTTGTGTGGCCTGTCCCATGCCATGACTGGAATTCCTGGATTGAATCCTATAACCTCACTTTGTTACTGATAATAATTTAATGTGCTAACACACAGCGAGTTTGCCAAGCACTCGTAAATGCCAAATGCTGGGATCCACTTTCCTTCAAAACATCTTAGGTATGTGTGTGTTTATACGCATGTTATCTATTGACTTTTAAGGAGTCCGTGGTGTCTGTCGTAATCTGTAATGATATTTAAGGAGATATTCAAAGGAGATGGTCTAACATCATTTGACATAAATTATTCCTCAAATCATTTGACTTTTTGAAGACAAATCGGTGGAAATCTCATACATACAGGCAATACTATATGTACACATTATCACTCATTCACAATTTGTTACATTGTGAATACCACATGCGAGCATAAATTATTGAATTCAGACACCGCTGTAGACTACTGCTTTTTGTGTACTGTATTAAAGACGTAGTGTCCCAAATGACGAAAGTTTAAAATCTGATCTGTCAGACTGAAATGCATTTCCAAAAATGTTTGTTCCTAGCAACCTCCCACAACTCCCTAACAACCACATAGCAACACTCTAAAAACAACTCAGAGTAGCTTTGAAACTGCATTGCAACGCCCTGGAAACCACCCACAACACCTTAGCAACTGCATAGCAACACTCTAAAAATCTCTCAGAGCACATTTGCAGACGCATGGCATAGCAACTCCCTGGAAACCATCCAAAATACCCTAGCAACTGCATAGCAACACTCTAAAAACCACTGAGCACTATCGCAACCATATAGCATAGCAATGTCCTGGAAACCATCCACAAGACCCAAGCAACTGTATAGCAACACTCTAAAAACCACTCAGAGCACCAATGCCAATGCATATCAATTCCCTGACAACCACCCACAATACCCTAGCAACCACATAGCAACACTCTAATATCCACTGGGAGCACCTTTGCATTTGCATTTCATAGCAACTCCCTGAAAACCATCCAAAATACCCTAGCAACAGCATAGCAACACTAAAAACCACTGAGCACTATTGCAACCGTATAGCATAGCAATGTCCTGGAAACCATCCAAAAGACCCTAGCAACTGTATAGCAACACTCTAAAAACCACTCAGAGCACCTTTGCAGATGCATAGCAATTCCCTGGTAACCTGGTAACCCACAACACTCTAGCAACTGCTTAGCAATATTCTAAGAACAATCAGAGTACATTTGCAAACACATGGCCTAGCAATGCACTGGAAACCACCCACAATTCTAGCAACCACATAAAAACGCTCAAAAAATCACTCAGAATACCTTTGAAATCGCATAGCAACGCAACGCTCTGGCAACCACCCACAATACCCTAGCTAGCAGTAAGGAGGTGACTTTTGCATAGGCAAGTGCTACACAAAATTGTCCTCCACATGATATTATAGTGATATTATTGCATAATGTTCACAATAAATCACAATATTTTTCAGTACTATGTGGTTCCATGCAATTGCTCTGATCCAAACTTAAAATTGATTCAAAGTGAATCTTTAGTGAGCACATCTGTACAGTATGCTTTTTATTCAAAGATGTGTATGCCTCACTTTCACCTAATCCACTCCAAAAATTGAGACCAGATCCTCTGTCCTGCTGCAGTCTTGAAGTGCTTTTCCAGTTATTACTGATCGGCCAGACAAACAAGAGGGCCCTTCCAGCCCTCTTGTCATTCTTAGAACCTTTAAATCCTGTTTATATTACTCGGATTACTGAGCAACCAGCTTTCTGATGATCTGATTCTTCTAGTTGGCTCCAAGACAGACTGAAAGAGAGAAACAAAAGAAAGGAAAGAAAAAAATCTTTTACCCACTTTTTTTCCAGGTGTTTTGACATTGTTTGATGCATTGAGTTCAACAGCTCATGATGCATGCTTTGACTTGAGCAGACCTCTGTACTTGAGGATGATGTAAAGCAGTGGTTCTCAATTCGTTTCGCCTCCAGACCAAGAAAACTGTTACACAAAAGTAATGTAACAAAATTGTCCTTTAAACCAAACATTGTAATTTATTAATATGACCATTAACTGCATATGCTTGATAAAAAGGAAAATGGAAAATTTTGTATTCTAAATATCTCATAAATGTAGGTTATTTTATGCTCATTATTTTAAAATTGTTAAGCCTGTTTATTTTGTTAGTTGCATTTTATTATTTGTATTTAGCATAATTTTTTCCCTTGCTGTCTATGACGATGTCGGAACAGACTACCAGGACTCACGAGTTGAGAACCATTGATTGGCATTTATTTTTTTATTTTATTTTTTATTTTATTTTTTTTTGCTTTGGCAATATAGTCACCATTACTCCTGCCCTTTCATTCCCCTAAACCTGTATTACAAACGCACACATTTAGGGTTATGTAAGCAGCAGGATTTTGGCAAGCGGTCCATTTGAAAGATCAGATTGCTGCATTTGTTGTACCTGAAGTGGATGGTTTACAGTCTTTTATGTCTTCTCTAGTTTCAGACCTTAAACTGATCTCAGTACCTGGCTCTCAATTTCAGTCTCAAAGAATGTAAAATGAAAAGCATCATAATGAATTGCAGGACACACTGAATTTGATTTCCCAAATAAAAATATGATTGGAAGGAAAAGTTACAAAGGGAAGAGATTAAACAATAAGCTAAGAAAATGGTTAACCCTTTAAGCTCTGAGGGTGTTTTTAAAGATTTCCTGTTTCAGTGGCATAAGCAAAATTAAAGACTTGTAACTCGACAAAAACAAAAAAACGACTCTCCTCAATCCTGGTGGCGGAGGACGAATCTCAGTTGCCTCCGCATCTGAGACCATCAACCATCTTATCACGTGGCTTGAGCGCGTTACCGTGGAGACATAGCGCGTGTGGAAGCTTCACACCATCCACCACTACATCCACACACCTCTCACCACGCGCCCCAATGAGAGGGAACCACATTATACGAGGAGGTCACCCCATGTGACTCTACCCTCCTTAGCAACCGGGCCAATTTGGTTGCTTAGGAGACCTGGCTGGAATCACTCAGCGCACCCTGGGATTCGAACTCTCAAACTCCAGGGGTGGTAAAAATGATATTCAGCCTAAGAATCCACATAAAATCACAAAAAACAAAGCAAAACATATTTTCATGGTTTGACATGCTCCGAAAAACATCTTTCTTTTTTGTTCCTAATCATGTCACCTATAACGGAGTACAATTGTGTGTTAATACAACAAAGCAATCAAAAATGTATAGCATTACAAATATTATTTATCCTAGCGTCCAGAAACGTCTCCCAAGTGTCAAAATGCATCTCGAAACAAATAAAACAATAAATGTACATAAGAACCAATTACACATGCAAACACAACAATGACTAAAGGTTTGCATAGCATGCAGGCATTATTTTAGTAATGAGAATTCACAAAATGAGTTGCATTCTGTGCCATTTGAGTCATCATCGTGTCTGTGTCTTGTACTTGGCACCATCTCGTGGTGGCCATATGTAATTAAATGTGAGACTGCCCAATTATGGCAGACTATCACCACTGGTTTGAGTAGTCTGAACCCAATCTGATTGGTTTAGCATTCCATGATGCTACTGCATTTCTGATGATGTCATCTGGTCACATGTTCGTAGTCTGATAGCAAGATGCCAGATAGACAGATGCTGTGTTCACATTGTGCTTCGTGTGGGTTATCTAATGATCAATGCAACCGATTACTTTGAATGTAGGCTCATTTTAAAGATAATCGCCTCCTAAGTAATTAGTATTTGATATTTTATGTTCTGTTTATTTTTCTTGAAGTAAAAAGGTGGCATATGAGCAACACCTTTTCACATGAAACATGTATGTCAAAGACATATACTTAGCTTTTACTCACTATATTTTTGTGTAGCAAATTTTAGCTATATGCTGGTTATATTCTACACTTTGAGCACTTTCCAACAACATATATCGTGTGGCTATTTAATCATTTTTATGTTTTTACTGAATACAATAATATATTTTTTATATATATATTATCAAAACAGAACACTTCTGATTTGTCTGCAGATTTAAAAGCACTTTTTTTGGTCATAATCCCTACATGCATTATAAAGTAGAGCTTCTAAGCTTTGAAACAGTACCTATTTTGTATTGATCAAGACCGTAGTTATTGATTATTGTGTTTTTATTTTTTATTTCTTCACAAGTTACTGCCTGAATATAATGGATTTGGTTAGGCACTGATGAATTTGAGCCCATGGTTCTTTGCTCTTGAAAATGATCAAACCACACTGGTGTTGGGAAGTAACTAACCAAAAATAATGACTCTACTAACTTAACTACATTTTCCAATGACAGTGTCACAAACAGTGTAGGTTTTCCAGTAACAAGCTTCTTTTTCAAACACGTAGTGGCGTGATTTAGTGAATCGCTGTTTGTTCAAACGATTAATTTATATTAACTGGCTCAAAAAGAAAAAAGAAAGAAAAGAAAAATAACGATTCATTGTGTGATACAAAATAACGGAGTAGCTTCCCCAACACTGAACTACACACATATACACACAGAAGTCACCCTGCCCAGTATGAATGATTTACTGTAGCATTCCTCTCATATTTAGGGTGGCTGAATCTGCGGCTTGTAACATTATGTTCCGCATCCTGCCTTTTGGTGGGAAAAGGTTTGTTTTGTGGTGTTAAAACTGTTCTGCATCTCATGAGTCAGTGGCTTCTAATTAGTAAGGCATGTCATGTATGTGTGAATCAAAAGAACTCGAGAGATTAATGTCCTTAAGGACTTGTCTTGGGCTTTAACTACCCCTGGTTGTTTGTTTGGAAACCTTCAGCTTTATTCACAGTTCTGGAATCGTCTAGGACTAAATGCTCCATTCTGATGGGTCTTTGGCTACGCCGCAAAATGTTTAAAAAGCAAAGTACCTAACCATACTTTTAATTTTAGATAATTTACACAAAAACAAGACATTTTTTTTCAATGAGGCAAATCATGTTCCCATTTTGGAGTGGTATGGAACATCAGACCACCTTTTCTCCATGAATTCAAATCTGCTCTAATGGCCGGAGTTACCGACATGACAACACTTGTGTAACTAATGAATGCATACCAGAAGTAGTTCTATTTTATTGTACTGTATAATTTTGTACGTTTCATAAGATAAACCGTTATTGCAAAGTGCACCATGTTTTGTTATAAAAGTTCTTCTTTTCTCTTGGGAAGGAATGCATATTTTTAACCTGTGCTGACATCAGAAATGGAACTCCTTTAACAAGAGCTTACATACACTCACAATACATTTCACAAGGTTAAAGGCTAATTAATGGTCATATAAAGTATCCTGACATTAAAAACGGCATGAAATGCCATTCACAATGCATTTAACTTCCATAATGTTATACATTTCTGACTGAATAGAATGTTCATCAGGAAGCAATTTAGGGCCAGATTTGATTGGATCATAAAAAGTGGGCAACTATTAGGGATGCTCTGGCCACCGATTGGTATCGGTCGATAGTGACATCATATGACCTGATTGGTGATCGGTAATTTGGCCGATGGCATAAACTGATCGCTCATGTCGCAAAAGACGCGTGGCTCCGTTAAGACTTCAGCGTCAGTGTCATTGTATCAAGGAGTCTGGGGAATACTGGCATAGTGATGTAAGACAAAGAACTTACATTCAGCAGTTACGAACGATGCAGTGGGAGAGGTATAGTGAATATGAAAAGTTTGTTTAATGTTCTGTTAGTGTGGTGTTTCACATGTGACAAGAAAATGAAAAACGGCACAAGCTGTGAAACGTCCTTATTATTGTTAGTCTCCACCAGACATCTCAGTAATAATGCGAGTTACAATATGTGGTGTAATTCAGACATCTTTATTAAATATCTCCTGATTAAATGGCATTAGCAATAGTAGCACTCGTTGAGTTCAGAAACATGCGCTCTTTCTCCCCTTTCCTTTCATCTCTTGCCCTCATGAGAGAGCGCGTGTTCCCCCTCATTAAAGTTTAAGCAGCATGCAAATGATTTAATAAAATCATCCAACTAAATGAAAAGGCAAGGAAGGAATTCATAAATATATATAATAATTCTATATACAATTATCATAATATAATGTATTAAATATAAAGCAAAAAAGTTTAAATATCCCTCATACGTAGTAAATTAGATTTTGTCTCTATATAGACAAATCTATATAGTCTGATAAAACGTGCTTTTAATCATTTGCAGAGTTTGAGAGCATACATTTTATGCTTGCTTGCGTACTTGCGCTATTGATGTTTCTGTTAGAGATTGGCAGAGCACGTCTGGTGATCTTTTTCCCGCACATACATACAGCACCCTTGTGGGCAAGAGAGAGAGAGAGTTATAAAAGTACTTTTGAAAAAGTGCGTGCGGCCGCTGTCATCCAGAATAATCACACGTAAGGACATATATGCGTGAAATCTGATGCGCAGTATCAAATACACAGAATGTATGATAGTAACTGAGCATATCAATGTGAAGACCAGGCAAAATACCGGACATTTAGAGGCAATTTTTAAATCACGGCCGGACGTTTTTTTTTCAGGTCTGAAAAAGAAGCCATGTCTGGGGAAAAAGACGGCGTATGGTCTTCACACCCTATGTTATGTTAGTTGTTTGTTTGTTTGTTTGTTTGTTTGTTTGTTTTCATTGCATCACACATGCATATAGCCAATTATGATAGAGATCCTTATAAAAGTTGAAATGATCGGGATTGGTATCGGCCGATCAGGTGACTGGAAAATCGGTATTGGCTGTAAAAATCCTGATCGGAGCATCCCTAGTAATGATATAATTGGTTAATATTGTCTTTCCCTGCCGACATAGCCATGTTAAAGTCATCAGAGAAGAAAAGTTGTTTTAGAAGCCAAGAAAGCAAATTTCTTTTGAATGACATGCACTGAAGTGTGTACTTTCTGCGCCACTAGTGTCACTAAACGGAATTGCAAACACACACAAACACATTATGTGTATTATTTTAATTATGCAAAATAATTAAAAAACATTTTTATATATAAATTTAACAGCAAGAAAATGACATGCATCATGTGGTTACTTTTAATTGACAGGCTCTTAAGTTACTTTACATTTGTAAGTTTGGAATTTATTTTAAATAACTAGTTTTGTCTTTTTCTGTTACATAGGTGGAGGAGGAAAACGAAAAGGAAGGAGTAAGAAATGGAGGGAGATCCTCCGCTTCCCTCATATCAGTCAGTGCACAGATCTGAGCAAAGCCATCGGTAATGTATTGGCACTCTTTGTTTCTTTTAGGAGTCATTTTAATGCTCTCTCTCAACTGTGCTGTGCTTTAAAGGCTACTTTATGCTTACTGGGTGAACAGGCTTCTTTTAGTTCACCTACAAATTTTGACGAATTATGACCTTTTTGTTCCGCAAAGGTGCTCGTTGGGTGATATTTCTCCTGTTTGCACACATCCCATGAAATTCTTTACCTAGAAGTTTGTTTGCATTGATAATTGGTTGTGAATTGATAAAAAAATGCTTAGCTAATTAATCGCACTGTGATTCATCGCGATTTAATCATGGTACATTAAAACAAACATTAAAATATATTCATAGCTAGTCACATGACGCCTTGCGAGGTTCGGGCGTGTGAACGTGGAGCTCAGCGCACTTTGCTCATTTTAACACTATTAATGACATAAATCACATTCCATACACTCTGTTCCATAACTGTTATAGGAGGACAGTATGTCAAAGAATTCAAATTCCTCAGGATCTGGAGACATTAAATACACTTAAGTGCTCAAGTTGACACCCCAGAGAAGGCAGGGAGCCGATTTGATCTGAGAAATTAGGGAAATTCGGCGAGAGATGGCAATGCTGATGAAGGACCTTGCTGTAATTCATTGATCGATCACTGCCATTTAAACTAAATTCTCTGAGGTGTTTACAAGAGTGGGGGATGTCAAAAAACAGATTGCTGGCTCAACAATAAGGACTGCCTGATGGCCCGGGGCCAGTGTGAGATAGATTCGGGCCAGTTGCTAGAACTGTCACTTGCCCGATCGGGCCAGTTCAGACATTTTCCGTTTTTACATGTTGGTGAAAATTAGTAATCCACACATTGGATATACATTTATTTAGGTGACGTTTCAAAGTGTAAATGTTAATTCAACATGATAATGGCATTTGATATGAAAAGAAGGAAAACCGCTATTAGGCTATTATTATCAGAGCTGTTCAGCTGCAGGTTGAAGATGAATATTTAAAACAGTCTACTTCATTTCATCCTCCATAAAACACCTGCTACATGTCTCATTTCTGGACCGTACAGGTGATTTGCTTATCAGTCAGTGTTGGTTCCAGATGCAGTAAAAATCTGAAGCACTGGCCCAACTGGGTCAGTACAAAAAATCTTTAGTGTTGAGCCCTGTGGATTGATTATCATCGGAGAGGGAATTATCTGCTAATCCTTAAGTGACCAAGATGGATTTGGAGCTTGTCTGTGTGAAGTTGGAGGACATGCAGATCTGTAGCTGGTGGAATAATGTCTGAACCGTCGGAATTCCTGAGGCCGAAGAGGGTCAGGATATGGGGAAATTCCTGGATGGGCTTTTTCCGAATCTATATCTATAATCTCCCTTTTCCGAGGGAAACGGGCCCTGATCAATTCTGTACAAATTTCTGAGATCATCTGATGAAGATCTTCTTACGCGAGGTGAGGTTTGGAAGCAAGGCTTTTTAGTAAGAACTACGGCATTTTCTTGTTCCCAGACTTTGCAAATTCGACGAGAGAAGCATGATCGATTCAAGGAATGCAAGAAACTCTTACATCAATGAAAGGTCGCTTTTGCACTGATGTTTCCGGCCAAACAAGATAGATGCTAAGGATGGCCGTAAAACATTCACATGCCCACAGCAAACGATGTCCTTCATAAAGTCAATGGAGTGAGTCAGTTATTTTGTGGTACTCACATTGCAGCTGAGTGGACCGACTCACTGAACATTCACTTGACTGTTTTTGTGCTAGTTCCACCTAGCATCTGGAATTTGTTTTGTGGTGTAACACACCTTCAGGACAGTTATATGGATTAATCTACAGGTTCTTTGTTTATTCCGCCTATTGGCTGGAGTTAGATTATTTTTGTAATTTGTATAGACTTGA
The DNA here is from genome assembly GCF_025860055.1 of Xyrauchen texanus. Classification (NCBI taxonomy): domain Eukaryota; kingdom Metazoa; phylum Chordata; class Actinopteri; order Cypriniformes; family Catostomidae; genus Xyrauchen; species Xyrauchen texanus. The sequence goes on along the minus strand of NC_068302.1, from coordinate 12,084,386 downwards.
GCAATCCGACAGCAACGTTGTCACAGAGGTGCTTGTAGGCGTACATGGACCGTTTTAGTTTAGTGGAATGGACGCTAGTTGGCGCTGTCATGCGAGGGCTTAATGTGCGCGTTTTTTTTTTTTTTTTCTGTTTGTTTGGTTCTTAGTATGAGTGGAATGTCTCTCTCCACGTGGAATGTGAATGGGTTGGGGCACCCCATAAAAAGAAAGAAGAAATATGATACAGTGTTTCTTCAAGAAATGTATCTTTCCCCACAGGAAGCTGAAAAATTGGGGAAGATATGGGGTGAACATTTTTTCTGTAGTGCTGGCTCAAGTAAGAGCAGGGGAATCATAACATTGAAAAGTTAGCATCTACAATTCAAATGTCTCAAACAGATTAAAGATAAATTAGGACATATCATTATTGTTTTAGCAGAAATTCGGGGGCAGTTTGATTTTGGCTAATATTTATGCACCTAACATTGATCAAGGCTTTATAGATATTGAAGTGATGTTACAAGGCGCTGACACCCCTCATGATATAATATTGGGAGGAGATTTTAATCTTTTGATGGATTCAGTCCTTGATCATAGTGAAGCAAAAGTGTGCACGCCCACTAGAGCAACATTGATGTTTCACAGGATGTGTAAAAATCTTAGTCTTACAAATATTTGGATCTTTTTAACTCATTGGTAGGGTCTATACATTTTTTAAAATCTATGTCCCTCATTTCATCTGATGTTGATTGCTCAATTGGAAACATGAGATGTTGCCACATACGGAGAAAAATAAATCATATAGTTGGTGCTTTAATGTATCCCTTTTGCAAAATCCTGAATCCCAACAAATGATAAATGCTGAAAATCAATGTTTATATGGAGACCAACTGGTCTGCCGTATCCTCTGTGGGCGTGGCTTGGGAGGCATTTAAGGCGTTTCTCAGGGGCCAGATCATACAGTAGGCCTCATTCACCACAAAATCCAAAGCACGTGAACTTGTGGAGTTAGAAGGGAATATTAGAAGTGCAGAGGCAGAACTGAAGCACTTAATTCCATCTGATGGCCTCAGAGAATTGACCCAATTGAAATACAGATATAATACTATTTTGTGGAAAGTGGAGTTTTGGCTATTCAGGGCAAGACAGTCATACTTTGAGTCGGACTGGATAAATAAAACAGAGAGTATTTGTTTTCTACCATTCCATCACTGAAATCTGATGGTGGTGAAATATACTTACCTCAGCCATTGATTTTAATAATGCTTTTAAAGAATTCTATCATGATCTCTTTAGTTCCACGTTTTTGTCTACTGATGAGGATATTTGAAACTTTGTGGATCCATTAGAACTTCCTAAACTGACTAATGAGCAAAAAAATACACTTGATTCTGAGATAACCTTGGTGGAGGTAATTAATGCCTTGCCTCCAGCAAGGCTCCAGGGCCAGATGACTTTGCCGCTTTTTTGTTTTTTTTAGGTCTTATGCTACAGAACTGGCTCCACTTTTGCTAGAAGTTTATATGGAATCATTAAAGAATGGACAGCTTCCTCCAACCATGACGCAAGCCTGGATCAGTTTGATTCTTAAAAAGGACAAAGATCCAAGCGAGTGTAAGAGTTACCATCCAATTTCCCTGAACCAGCTAGACGTTAAAATATTGTCAAATATTTGGGCTAACCAATTAAGTAAAGTTATGTGTAAGGTTAATGTGATTTTAAAATGAATTGTATTCCAAAATTCAACTACCTGCTACAATCTCTCTATGTAGATGTCCCCCTCTCTTATTTCAAGCAGTAATCTGCATAGGATGATTGTCAAAGGTGGGTTAGGACTACCCAAGATTTTGTTTTATTAGTATGGATTCAGTCTCAGACATTTGGCTCGTTGGTCGCTTCCAGAGTTTTATGTGTGACGTATTGGGCACTCAAATTTCATTTTGCCCCAGACTCTATTTTAGCTGATGGGGCAGTCATCAATATAGGGGATAAGCACATAAAAAATTGGGCCCTGGCCGGTGTTATGATGGGCAGACAAATAGTTTTATGGGGATGGAAGTTGGCTGGAGCGCCCTCATTTCAGGAGAGGGTGGCGGATTTCGAGGAAGTGTCATCTAGAAGGCAGGGAACTTGGATGCGTATGATGGGAAATGGGGCAGCTATTTGGCATTCTTGGAGGGCTCTTGGGAAGAGGCAGTGGAGAGAAATGTATAGTTTTAAATGTGTGTGATTATTCGTATTATTTATTTGTGTGTACGTTTGTGTGTGTGTGTGTGTGTACTAGAGAGGCGAGGCAGGGCTCGTACGGAAGGTCTCGGGCAGCCCTTTCAAACGAGACCAACCACAAAGTTAAGAGAAATGTATGAGTGGGACAAAATAAAAATCTGAAAGTTATATCAACATTCGGCGGCCCCTCAAACCTTACCACTGGCATGTCGGAAAGCGTTTTTTTACACTGCCTCTTGAACCGGACCGACCCGGGACCCCGTTCACGGCTGTCCTCAACCTGAGCTCAAGCTCCATTATTCACCATAATGGTTACCCTCAACAAATTTCACATAACAAAAAATCTTCTAAATAAAACAACAAAGCATTAAACACTAACAAGTCTTCCCCTTCACATTTATCTTATATAATACATCATTTTAACATTTACTCTTCCTCTTGAGTGCCTTGCAAAGCATGCTGGGAAAAAGACTGCCCAGTTTCAGTTAAATTTAATTCCTTTAATGTGAAGAGAAAAGTTCATTAAACTCAAAATAATAAAACAATTCAGGTTACTTAAAAGGTGTCAGTTTTGTGAACTCAAAAGAAAGAGAAAGTTCTACATACTCATCAAGGTTAATTTATTTGAACTAATTTGGATGATTTAATTTTTCCCATCTCAAAATAATTAATTATTATGAGCATATGGGTTTACAGTGCACAATTTTACAGGTATACATTTTTGATTCAAGTATATGTTTATTTGCCATAAATTCAGTGGACATGCTGTAATGAATAGTTTGGCAAAACCTACAAAAAATATTTGTATCAAATGGGCAGATTGAATTTATATCAAGCTTTATCAATCCATTCAATAAAATCACTCCCATTTTTTATTATGCGTCACGCATAATGAATAAGCATAATGAATGCCCTGCTCCACACAATCAGTTTCTATTCTAGGATGTGCAGTCAAATATACCTCCTGGAAATGTATTTATGTCAGTTGTAGTCATAGGAAGTGAAGGGGAAAAAAATGGATAATGCATTCATTGCATTACGTTTTTTTAATGTGTTTAACAGTCAACAATTAATCGCCGAAATTAACACATTAAATTTCCTATCCCTGGTTAAAACTAAACATGGTGTAGTTTGGATGTGACATTTTTTATTTATATTGGCTCATGCCAGCTGAGGAAATTGTAGCTAGCTACATTCATATCTTAACATTTAAAAAAGGAAAATTTTGAAGCCAGTCTCTGTGTTGAGCATCATATAAGATTAGGCTACATTTGGACAACCTCAAACTTCACAAAGACAATGTGAGACGTATTTTGGTGTTTTTGGGATCAGATTAGGTAACTTGGCAGTCATTTTAAAACGCTGCGTGTAGTATAAACGCAGACTTCATTCGCCAACTATGATGTCACTTTGCTGTTCTCTGTTGCCGAGCCTCTGAGTTTACATGTGCAAGATAAAGATTAGTATGTAATTTAAAGATTGTATGTTGAAAATAGTATGTCAAAGGTGCCCAAGTATAAATGGTGTTGGCTATTTCTATTCATAGAGTCCTGATTAACTGTAGTTGACTGTATGTATTTTGATTTGTGTATGTCTCAGAGCCAGATTACTTCAGCCTGTGTGAGAAGCAGCCCATCGGGAGACTTCTGTTTCGCCTCTTCTGTGAGACCAGACCAGAGCTGCAACGTTGCATACAACTTCTAGATGCTATGGTATGTCAACACACACTTTCTTTTTCTAATCTTGCTTAATGTTTATTATAATCATTGTTCATGGTTACCCATATTACATCAACTAATGTAATCGTATACATATATGTAGAAAAATAACATGTAGTACATGTTTTATAAGTATTGTTCATTGTAAAGTGTTATCCTATTTCCCTTTAAATCATTTGCTCTCTTAAATACTAAGTCAACCCTCCTCTGTCTGGATCCTTATTGCCCCCTCCACCCCCATCTCTTCGAGCTCTGCAATGTTCCACTGGCCTGGACAACCTGCCTCCCACATGACTAAGTTGGGCTATCATGGAGTAAAGCCCAAAATATCAGGACCGGCATGTGGTCACTGAATGAGGCCATTGTCCAGTGTCCTCAACAGCCCTATAGACCCCAAACCGTCTGAAACCCACCAACCTTAGACATGACAGGAAATCACCATCATAAAACGGGCATATTTGTGTTTTTTAGATCTTGGAAAAAGTGTTTATGGTGTCCTGTAATTCTCTCCTCAGTTCAACATAAAAGCTTTGTGTTTTTAGCTATAATTGTATAGGGCAGCATTATGGATGTGTTTCAGAGATACAAGCAAATGTCTGAAAGAAAACAACAAAAACATTAATGAAAATGAAAAGAATGAAGAAAATATATTTTACATGAAGAAATTTAAATCTGTATTTAGGACCATTAAGATTTATTGCACATACTCCCTTCAAATGCTTATAATTCTCATATTTATTTGAAGACAATTGCATTCCTTTATTTTCTTAAACTTCACTTAAATTCTTTAAATGTAAAAGTATTAGTGCTGTCATTTGATAATTTTTTTTAATCGCATATTTTTTTGTAGATTAATTGCAGATTTTGAAAGTGCTGAAATTTGTCACTTTATATATTTACTTTCTTTTTAGGAAAGAAAACAAAACAATATGTAGCTATATAATGCTTTATAAAAAAAAATCAAACATAGAAATGCACTAAAATAGCAACATTTCAAGTAAACATAAATGTTTCCCAAAGTCTAAGTGGGAGTTTGACTAATTGAAAGAACTAGTCCCCACATAGGTTTGCATATTCATTGCAATGGGCATTTAATCTCTTAGAGTGCTTTCACACTTGGTTCGATTGCGAATTGTATGTCATCACAAGCAGTTTGCTTCCGCGATTTGGTACGATTACGTTCATTCTAGAGTTCACATGAACCATACTCGAACCACCTTTTCCAGAGTGCAATTCGCGGGTGTGCACCAGAGTTCGGAAAACAGCATTCACATTATCCAACCGAACTTGGACGTCATTCGACCCTTGGTGCGCGCCAAAGTGCTAGTGTGAAAGCACCCTTAAACTCTCATCATCAATGCTATTAATCTGCCGGAAGACTGTGGCTATCCTCTTTCCTACAGCAATCGTGAAGCTGCGTTCATGATTCACGTCTTTGTACGATTGTCACGATTGTTTTGTACATCAAATAGGGCTTAGAGCTACTTTCTCCATCATTGTATCACTCATAGGGCAGCGCTGTCCGCAATTATTTTATTTACTGAGATAACGACCTCTGCGGCTCTATTATAGGAGAGAGCATAACAGTCAACTTGCAAGTTATGACAGTACCGCCCATAGTATGTCTGTGGGACCGTTGCGTTATGCTATGCTTGTAGGCTTCCTTGGTAAAAGGGCTCTTAAGTGTGTGTTTTGAAGTGTGCATTAGTGTAATGACTCCTGGCGTACACATTACAAAGGTTCCGTCCTTCACACCAGTGTTTATGCTGTATTAATTGTAAATGTGTTAATCACGATTAAGATAAAATAACGCTTTATAACTTTTTTTATTAATCGCATGCATTAACACATAAATTCCGTCAGCCCTAAAAAGTATACAGGAATTATTTTCATTACTATAATCTAATGAGAATGATCTTTGAAAATAATGAGATTTACAAACTATAAAGTAAAACATCTGGATGCATTACAGTAATAAGAACTGGAGAGGAAACAGTTGTCAAGAAAATAAAATGCAAAAAAGAGGTTTAATTGTCTTTATTCAAAATAGAACTCTTCATTTGTCTTTTAAGGGTTAAATATGTTTCAGATATGTTCTTGGCCGGTCTCGTGAGAATCCCCCAATTAAAGTGTGATCTAAAGCCAAAGAAGAAAAAAGTAGTGCCTTTTCTGGTCGACTTCAGTTCTAAATCAGACCTTGAATAGAGGATTAAAGATTAACAGTGAAATGTACTGAAAAGAGCACAAGATGTTTGAGTATATTTGATGTATATATATTTTTTGTAGGTAGCATGTGTGTATGCATGTGTTTGTGCGTGCCACCATAAGGAAAGTGCCGGGGGGGCGGGGGGTTCAGGCTGGCTCTGATGTCAGAAAGTAGCGGGATCTCAATTGTTGTGGAGAGTTAGACAGCGCTGTCTGTGTTTGCACTGTGTGATCTCTCTCTCTCTCGCTCTCTGTGTATTTGTGAGAAGGGTAAAAAGTGTGAAGTAGTGCTGGCTATGTAGCTTTAAAACATTTTATCAATATTTTTAAGTAGGCATGAAATGAAAATTCACCCTATCTATTTTCTAATTAAATGGTATTGATCTTATTTTGAACGATTCATCCATGCGTATGTTTTTATTTTATAAAAATGTTTTGACCTCGTTATCTTTAATCAAATTTCATAACTCGATTATCCGGTGAAGCAATAGATTTCTTTCTTGTGGCGTACGCATTACCTATGACTGGTGACTGATGTCTCCAATCATGGAGATCATCTGCTTAAAACCCGCCCCTTTCTTATAAATATCACAACCTTGCGTAGAGTTGAACGAAGCATCAGTTGCATGTTGGTGAAGATGGCAAGGTGTATTTTCATCTGTTTTCCTTCAAAACTGTTGGTCCTTTTCCTAAACTTCCTTGGTTACGGGTCAGCTGACTTGAATGTACATTTCGAATGAGGAGGAATAACAGTGAATTCGCGGTTGTGTTTGAGACATTTCACGCCTAAATTGCTGAGATGATCACTAATGAATACAATGCTTCGGATGCCTCTGGAGCTTATTTATATTTTTGAATGCGGTTATCTTGGGATGCACAGCACAAGTCATTTTCTTTCCTTTATATTTATTGTATTGTGATTCAGAACGTTCAAAATCTTTTACTCACTCGTTTTTCAGTGGCTACAGCCTCTTCGTAAGCAGAGACTGCAATGTGCTTGTGCTTTTATGTTGATATTTTGATCATAAATGTGCTGAGATCAGTTCTCAATTACACTGATATCTGGCTCTGACTCGAGCACCAGTGTGGTAGGGGTGCGTGTCCACTGCAAACTCACATTCAGATCTGACTCCATTTCACTTTGCAACCGCCTAATCTAATTAACAACTAATGGAAAAACTCAAAAGCCCTAAGTTTTTTTCTTGTTCACTCGGAAATACGTCAAAATACGAGGTAAAGTCGGTCACAACTTCCGTTTCATTTAAACTTGAAGCGTTTTGAAAATATTAAATAAAGGCTACATCTCGATTTGTATATTGCTCTAAAATGGCTTGTGATTTTTACCCATCCTTGACAAAGCAGCTATTGTTGCCAAGTACATGTACAATTTTCATTATTATGTACCAATACAACAATGCATTGAAGCATTTTTGAATAAAGATACATATGAATTGTTGAATCAATTTACTGAAAAAATTTGAACCGATTAATTGAAATGAATCAAACTTACCAACACTAACTTTTTTATGAAAGTTTAAATCACAGAGACTATAAATATACTTGTGAGTCGTGAGATAAGGATTGTGAAACTAGTACACATTCTTCAAGAAACTTAGGGATATTTCAGTCAAAAATGAAAATTCGCCCATCATTTACTTAACTTCATGTTGTCCAAATGTTGTTTTTTCTTTTGTGGAACCCAAAAGATGTAGACAGAATGACAACCTCAGTCACCATTCACTTTCATTGTAAGAAAAACAAGGTACAATGAAAGTTGAAGGTGACTGAGGCTAACATCTCATTTTGTGTTCCATGGAAGAAAATAAATTCACACTGGTTTCGAACAACATGAGGGTGAGTAAATGTTGACTGGATTTTCATTTTTGGGTGAACTGTCCATTTTTTAATTCAGATAAAAAGTGCATTAAGTAGTAATGGTATCCTCAATGTTGCTTTAATTTTAGGCCTCTTCACACACTATTTGGGTTTATGCGTTTATACACAAACGCAAACGAGACGTATTAGTCACCGATCTGTTTGGACTGTGTTTTGTTTTTCCATCTCGGCCTAGGCAGAACAGTCTGATGTTATCACACACATCAGATTGGCCCAGTTACCCTGAGTCAGAGGCAGCCAGCCATTTGTTTTGGCCTGATCGCTCTACTGTACCATTCAGAGCCACTGACGTTGGTCCTTTCTCAAACCACTATTATGGTTGGAGCGCTCTCTCTCTTAGTGTGTGTTATTGTGAGTATTTGCTGCTTTTTTCCATGCTGTGACCTTTAACATTCAGGCATTGCAAATTCCCCTGCAAATTCCATCATTTCCCATTTGCAAAAAGGTCAAGAGAAGGCTGAAAAGCAGAATTTAAAGGAAAAGTTCTCCCTAATATTAAAATTTTGTAATTTACTTACCCACATGTCCTTTCAAAACCAATTGACTTTCTTTTGTTCGTGGAATACTTAAGGAAAATTGTTTGAGAATATACTGCTCTTTTTCATGCAGTTACAATGAATGAGGACTGGAGCTTTCAAACTTCAAAAGGGATGCAAAATCATCATAAAAGTATTATTAAATTGGTTTGTAGACTCATGTGCTACAATCCAACAATGAAGCCATACAGTAGCTTTTTGGATGAGGGTTTCTGAACTGGATCAAACGATTAATTGAAAAGATTTGACTCCAATCAATGATTTGTGCTGTTTATTCAAGGTTTTCAGTGAATAACAACTTAAATTTCAGTCTTTTCCTCACAAAAAGCTATTATTTGACTTTTTGATACTTTATGCATCCTTTGAGGCAACAGCAACCACTACATTCTTAAAATTTCTTCTGTGTGTCATGGAAGAAAGTAACACAGGTTTAGAGTTAAAAGAGGGTGAATACATTTTTTTGGTGAACTATTCCTTTTAGCCATCATCCTCTTTCCAAACGCAACTATCTGTTGCAGTTGTAACATTACCATTAACATTCTTTGCTTCCGTCATTACTCAAAGTGCAATTTTAATTATTCCAACAGAGGAATTGCCAAATGTTAAGGGGAATAAAAATCATACGGCACTGTGTGTCGAGACGCAGTATGCACACACGCGCACAGTCTCCCACTATGTAATGACGTTCAATGTAGTAGTGACGCTGCTGGGTCATGCTGTGGCGCTCCAGGCCCTTACGGAATCCTGCCATGTTGACTGGCTGGTTACCAAGCAACCTGAAGTCACACACGCTGGGCTTCATGAAGCATGTGTGTGTGCGGTCATTAAGCATATGTGTATGTGCCTTTCGTTCCCTACAGTGGGTCCATGTGACGTGTGTGGACACTTGATTTGTGTGAAAACCTATTTATGGATACATATGCTTTGGTGTGGGCACAACCACTTGTGTGTATGTGTTTACATCAGTCAGGGGGCGCGTGTGGTCTTACGGTGAGTCTTGCGTAATGTTACCCGCAGAGCACGAGGGCTGGAGAGGGTGTTGATGAGGGTGTCATCGAGTATCACACTCCAACACACAAACATAGGCACACAAACACACACAGGCACATTTCTGGTCCTTAGGAAGAGGAAGTGCCAGACTGTGGAGCTCATTCATTGTTTAATCACTCGCAGACAGAGTTAAATGATGTTTCTACCTCATTCAGCATATAGAAATGGATACTGGCAGAGATGACGACTATGTATTCGGGGACTGTAGTTTCAGTCTTCCAGTGTTGAAAAGGGATTTTTATTCATTTTATGCACTCCTGTCCATCTTTGTTTTACTAGTCTTGACATTTTTTTTACTATTGCAGCTTATTCAGTCCAAGAACCGCCACACAAGCAGTTTGGCCAAGTTTGCTTTTTTACATGATGTTTAGGGAGGACACATGTGAAATTAGATACAATCATGAGAGCAAAGCTGAATATTCTGGTGTGTGTAATTTAATTTCAATTTAGTTCATTTCAATTGAATGCCAAGTACTTGGTAAACTTTTGGCAAATTCAGCTTATAAACCTGATTTTAATGACCTGTTCAACCTGACTCTTCATAATTGCATAAAGCTATATCAGATTTGAGCTTGCCAGTTTGGAAGATGCAATATGCATCAAAAACTATAATCGCAAAACTATTTCATTAAAAGTTTGTAATTTTTTTACTTTGTAATATTTTTCTTTCCCCAGCTTAATGTGCAGAAACGACTATAAGTTGTCCATTGGTAGGCTGATTTTCCTGACAATTTTAAACACTGTGGCATAAAAATATTGCTCGACTTCTTTTACCTCTTAAAGAGGTTTAAGCGGTGGGTCCAAAAGGGAAAAAATTTTTCAAGCCTTCAAATACATAAGTCAGGCATAAAGGGTATCATTTGAAAGATTAGAATCTGAGCTTCTCATAGAGAACCATCACTTCTGCATTTATGGTACATAAAATAACAAAATAAGCCTTGAAAGTAATCGCATCGCAAATTGGTGCAACCTAGATGCATATAAAAGTCTTTATTCTCTGGAGTTTTTTTACAAGAATCACAAAGTGAAAGACATCAAATATATAAACGGGGTTGGGGAGTTACAGAATACATGTAACAGGACTACTTTTTTAAAATACAAAATTTAAGTAACTGCATTCCACTACAGTTACAATTTAAATCATTGGTAATTAGAATACAGTTACATTCAAAAAGTGTTTTGATTACTGAAGAGATTAATTTGATTTTTATTGTCATTTGTTTCATTTAATATTTAGTCCTTTCAGATGGAAAACATTTATACATATAAATGATGCGATCCAACGTGCATTTGAACACCAATGAAAAACTTTCTTATGATGTGTTGCATATGAATGCAACACATCATAAGAAAGTTTGTCATTGCATTCATATGAGCAGACAGAGAAGTAAGCTTGAAGTAAGTTTGGAGTAGAAGGAATAGAAATAAACCTTGTGTAAATTGTCAGCTTTACGCTAAGCTAAAATGTTATTTCTAGGCATTTTACATGCACATGTTACCAGACACAAGACAAATTATCAAGAAAATCATAATTATCAATCAATAATCAAATCACAAAGTTAGATCATAATTTATTTTCTAGTAAGACCTTTGATATTAGGACAAAAATCTTATTCTTCATGATAATTTTTGTATTGTTTTCCTGTAAAAATATATATTTTTGAAATCCTTAAAACAAGATCAATTTGATTTATCTCTGCATAAGATATTTTGTTTTTTCAGAGAATGTATTTTTAACATGTGTATTTTGTCTTTTTATAGTCAAAACAAGTGGAAAAATCTACCAGTGCTGAAGAAGTAATCCAAAGTATTTAGAATACATTACTGACGTATTCTGTTATCTGTATTGGAATATATTAAAAAATAACCCCCCCAACCCTAAATATAAACGTCTCTTTCCCTAAATATAAACGTCTCTTTACAGCACCAATCAATGCAGCTGTAAGCCCCAAATAGCAAAAAGCTTTATATCTCCTTTTACGTAGGTAAAAAAAGTTACTTTTTTTGTTACTTGTCTGTGAGCTTGCTTGTGTGAGTAATCTAATTTGATTTCTTAGATGTGCAGAACAAAATATGTGGTCCAGCAGGAAAAACATGCTAAACAAATCATCAGAAATGTTTTTTTATCGACTACTGATGATAAAATGTTATTCATTCTCGCACAGGGGAGGATCTCAGCTTTTCCGTGACATCTAAATTGAGTTGCTAGTCCACTCAGATGCCAAGATATTTTAATAAACAATAAGGGTGTTGCATGAACTGAAAATTAGACCAATTTTTTGCAATTAGTCTACAGTACGTGTAAATGGTGAGCTTAAACTTGCAGGTGGCAGTCCAATAATGCTAAAGAGTTGAAAAGGTTGACCAGCCTGACACCAGTGGTGTCAGTTTGGGACAGGACTGTCTAATAGGGCTGACCAATGACAGACAAGGGTAGCATTTGGGAAACTGGTTTATTTTAAAATAGTGAGCACATTTAGATTTATGATCTTACATTGATTATAATGCCTTAAACGGTTTCCTTTATCAAGTTAAGGTCATGCGCAGTTTAAGTGAAAACCAATGGAAATCAAATTGTAGATTTTTGCATTACCCCGATTTTGCATTTTATGTAAACACCTTTACCATCGTAAGCTGTGTTGTGATTGTTTACATGCACACTAATATGCTGATAACTCCTAAAATCATCTTTTCTTTTTTAATCTGTCAATGCAAAAAAACATGTTTACATGTTATACTCTACTTTTTACGCAAATTAGATTAGCTGGTAAGAATGTCGGTAAAGTTGCATACCTGCAACGTCCAGTTTATGAACTCAAACTGATAAAGTGTTTAATACGTTTACATGACCAGACACATTGTCAGCATATTAAGCATAATTGTTCTAAGCACATCCATGTAAATTTGATTATTGTATTGCTATGCATGCAACACTAGTACCTACTTATTTCTATTTGATTATTTTATGGTTCGTTTGTCCATATGTCCTCTGTTTGTATCTGGTCATTCAGGAAGACTACGAGGTGACGCCAGACGAGAAGAGAAAGAGTCATGGAGATGAGATCATCAAGAAGTTTCTCACCAAGCAGGTGTGACTTAACTTTCCATTTGTGTTCATGTTGATTTGAGATTATATGTGTATCAGTAACCTGAGAGTACAGTGTTACTCCAACAGTCCCCCGAGTGTGTGGATGTAGCCGAGGGTCTTGCTGAGAGCTGCAGAGAGAATCTTGAACTGAGTCCCTGCAAAGAGATCTTCAGTGACTGTCGCAAGTATGACACACAAACAAACTCCAACTCAAGGACCTCCAATGGACTACTTTCACAACTGCCTCTGCGTTCTACTTAGTGTTGCTCGTGCATTTCTGGTTATAGCATTTAGCATTTATTCTTGGGAAGGCAGAAAATAAATTCTACTTTTAATAATTAATAATTCAAACATATATAACCTGCAGGAGTCGGACCGTCTCATTAACATGTGTTTTGTTCATTGAGGATATTTCATACCTGTTGAGCCACGATAAATTTCACCATATAATGATTGCAAATTACTTTACATTGGTTAAATGTCCCAGATAGATATATTTAAAAATAAATTAGCGATTCTCTTACTCTGACCAGGCTTTAAAAATCACTGAGCACAGAATCAATCTGTTTTAATCTCAAATTAAAAATCTAATAATTTTTTTATTTAATCCATCTCAAGCATTATAACTCCTCTTTGGCATCTCTTCTACTTATGCTTTTACATTTTAACAATGTACTTATCAATAAAACAATTAAACAAATATAAATTAAAAAATACATTTAATAAAAACAAGGTGATGCATGTGTTTATCAGGTATCTCTCCTTCCTCACACATGGAGCATTGCAGTGTTTTGAAGCATGTAGTTGTTTCGTTCAAAGAGCGCTGGTACTGACACCCTTTACTAGTATCCTTCAACCTTCTGTCAGTTGTGGTTCAAGCAGATCTGTAGTTAAATGTCTGCAACAGTTCTCTGTGTGAGGGGAAACAGTGAAATATGCTTGGAGTGTTTATCAGCCATTGCTTTTCTCAGATGACTTTCTTTTTCCGAACACTCATTTAAAGTGGAGTTTCGGGAACTAGGCAACTATGGCACATTGCTAGTTTCTGGTTATTTGCGTTTACAAATCGCTTTATTTCAAAGACGATGTACATCATGAGGCTCAGTGCAAGTAGTCTATTGACCATTAAGGACATATACAGCACTGTGTAAATGTCTAAGGCACATAAGATGTTTCACAAAAGCATTTATCTTAAGATGGTTATTTATATCTTCGGCTTTAGTGTGTCAATGGGGAATATAAATGTTAGACTCACAAACATTACTTTTGCAAATAGAAATTATTAGAACAACAGATGGCATTGCCCCCTCAGAGCCCATCACTGAACATTGAGTCAATCTGAGATTACATAAAGAGACAGAAGCAATTGAGACAGTCTAAATAGATAGAAGAAATGTGGCAAATTCTTCAAGAAGCTTGGAACATCCTATCTTCCAACATGACAAAACAAGATGTCGTCCAGGTGTAACTAGGAGAATTGGTGCTGTTTTAAAGGCAAAGGTGGTCACACTGAATATTAATTTAGCTTTTTGTTATGTTTACTGGACTTTGTATGACATTAAGTGATAAATGAATACTATTTATGTTATTATTTTTGAAGACATCCTCACTATGCAGCGTTTTTCACAAATGCCTAAAACGTTTGCACAGTACTGTATATCTACAAGATGTCTGTTTAAGAGCGTTTCCTCTGGAAAGCATCACTTTCTAATAAACATCTGCTAATCATCTTAAGATCATATTTGCAAACATTCTAAATCATGAATGTCTCAAAGACATCTGTTGAATATCTTGGTCTACATCCAAGACATACTTATTGACACATCTTAAAGACGTATTGCTTAAGAGAAAACAATGTAAAATTATGTCCTACAGATGTAAACACGCACATTAAACAGATGACTGGGTGATGAACGTGTGCTATCAGAGTTTGTTTTATAAAGTATGCTAATTACTACACATTAACCCCACACCCAACCTTTCCTCTTTCAGACACCTCATAAAATGTTTAGATTTTAATTGAATCCCTTGGCAAGTGCAGATTTCTTTTTGTTGATGTATTTCCTTTTGAAACGGGAAGGTTGGCTGGACATGAACATGTGTGCTAACTGCAAGGCCACTGCTCAGACGGTTTTCTCTTTTAGAAGTTCTTTGTTTTTGTTTTTTAAGCATTTGCACTGTTGTTTGTAATCTCGCAGAGCTCTTCATGACTATTTGAGTGGTGCTCCCTTTGTTGACTATCAGAACAGCATGTACTGTGACCGCTTCCTCCAGTGGAAGATGCTAGAAAGGTTGGTGAAATTTGTCTTTCTTTATTTTCTTTATCCCTTACCCTTTTAGACTACTTGTCATTTTAATTCCAAATCTATTACAGGGCATAGAGGAGGCAAGTTTTATATCCACAACAAAGGCAGATTGTTAAAATAGCAAACTGCCTTCATTGAAATGACTTCATTCGTTTCATATAATCCTCTCATTTATAAATCATATTTTGGGTGGACACTATAATTAGTAATGTGTCAACCATTTGTGCACAGTTGCATTCTTTGTTTTACAGGTTTTTTTTTAGCTCTGACTAAACCAGAAGTCCTGCTTTTGTTTCATCTGGCTTAATCATATTCAGCTGTAACAGTGGTTCCGACATTAATCCAGTTAAATTATTTGTTAGTGTAATTGTTAACACATGAACGCAACAAGTCAGAAACACTTTATGTTTGGGCCATGACAATCTCAAGTCACTCTTACAGATATCAGATTCATAAACAACTTTGCTTAAGTGATCCATAGCAAAATACTAAACAAATTAGTATTCCCTCCCCCTTTTCCCCACACAATTCTAAGAAGACTTTGTTTCACAAATGAGGTGGAAAATGTGTTTCCTATTAACTATATGATTGTAATTATTATGTAGCTTGTGCCTAGTTTTAAAGAATGGATCTGAATGTGAAAATACAGCTGTTTCCTGTTTGTGCTGGTTTGATGTCAGATGTTGTGGTCTTGTTTTCAGACAGCCCATCACAAAAGACACTTTTCGCCAATACAGAGTTCTGGGGAAAGGAGGCTTTGGGGAGGTGAGGATGATCTGCAAAGCGTATGCGAGAGATCTGTTTGGATCTGCAATAAGAGTATCAATAGCTCTGTTGCAAAACCTACTGGGCTGCCTACTATCTACATAGGCAACTACCTTCCAAGCATCCTAACTGTCATGGAACCTCATTAGTGACATTAAACATGAGCATCACACAAATAGTGTTCCTCACGTGAATCACAGAAGAGACTCCGCTAACGCTCACACTTAATTCCACAAGAGTTTGATGTTAGCATCAAGGCCACCAGTAAGGGGGTACAGCTGAACCTTTTGGGCTAGGCTTGAGGGGGGCCTGGATTTGGGGGGGATCTAAACGCATTCTGCGTGAGACGCGGATATAAACATGGAGACAGCGCGCAAACATAAATGCCGTCCGGGTAAGCCCCCCACCCCCTGAGTAAGAGCCCAAGAATTCCTACCTGCAGCCATGGTTAGCATGTTGTTAAACTAATGACGTGGAATGGTAATTTGCACAAAAAATACATAGAAACAAATATTGGAAATAATGGCTACTTATGTGGATCATAAAAATTGTGTTTCTTACGTGAATCGCAAAAGAGACTCTGTTGATTCCACTAGAGTCTGATGTTAGCATGTTGCTAAGCTAATGATGCAATACCATAAAGTGCACAAAATATACTAAGTACACACAAGTATTGGACAAAATGGCTACTCTTAACGGTCATCAAACAAATATCATTCCTCTCATGAATCGTACAAGAGACTCTGCTAATACTCGCAGTAGATTCCACAAAAGTATAATGTTAGCATGTTGCAAAGCTAATGATACAATACACTTATGTGCACAAAAAATACATAGCACTCACAAATATTGGACAAAATGGCAACTCATGGGCATCACAAAAATATCATTCCTCATGTGAATCACCCAAGAGACACAGTAGACTTCACTGAAGTGTGATGTTAGCATGTTGCTAAGCAAACATACAAAAAATACATGGTACAGACAAATATTGGACAAAATGTCTACTCGTGTGCATCACAAAAAGTGTTTCTCACATGAATTGCACAAGAGACTCACAATCGCTAAAGCTCACAGTTCCACTAGTGTGATGTTAGCATGTTGCTAAGCTAATGACATGACACTCTGATATGCACAAAAATACACCTATTGGACAAAATAGTACATTTTTAAATAGATGGAGCTACTTTTCAGTATTGAATTAAATACACATGTATTTATAGTAGGGCTGTCAATCGATTACATATTTATTTATAATCAAATTAATTAAATGTCCTGATTAATTAATTGTGATTAATCGCATATACAAATATTTGCTGAGAAAGCCCCTCATATAACAATATTTCAATATATAATGATGAAATAATTATACATAGTTATCTTTAAATATAAAAAACTTATTTTTTATATATATAGATAGATAGATAGATAGATAGATAGATAGATAGATATAGATATATTAGATAATTCAAATGCATTAAAATTACTTTCTTGTTGCAGAAGTTTTAATCATTGATAAGACAATACAAAAAGCAGCTTTAGAATAACATTTATTGTTTACTACCATATTATTGTAACATAAGTCAATCATGGGCATACAGTTCACAACAATCATTTCACATGTGAATTTATCAATCAGTTGGAGATTTATTATGAGGTCTTGTTTAAGGACCCGTCAATTTCAACAAGCATCAGACATGCTTGTGTAGCCTCTCTGGTGCATTGCGTCATAAACATAAACTTTTTAGGTCACTGTGTCAAGTTAAATATAGTTTAATACTTTGAACACATCTTGAGATCCCTTAGTTCGAATTTGCGCTCCATCAAATATTCCAATTTATATACGTATGTCCGCCATCTTGGAGTGATTTTTTTAATTTTATTATTTTTTTCCACTGGGCTTGTCACAATAATTGCCTTGGAATTTGGAGAAAACAAGGGATCTTAGCAGGCAGCACAATGATGCTGCTTACCTTTTGTATCATGAGTGTTTATTTGGTGCCTAAAAATATCTTACTAGGTTTTAGAGTAGATAGTCTCACTTTATGGGTGCTTTAACATATTTAATACTGTATTTGAGGTAGGTTGGGCTATATCAAACTTTCAGTGCGTGTTTGTGGTGATAATACCTGTCCATATGTGCCCAGGTGTGTGCGTGCCAGGTGAGAGCCACAGGTAAAATGTATGCCTGTAAAAAGCTGGAGAAGAAAAGGATAAAGAAGAGGAAGGGGGAGGCCATGGCCCTCAATGAGAAACAGATTCTTGAGAAGGTCAACAGCAGGTTTGTGGTAAGTGGAATCCGTTCATTTATCTATTTCTTCCATTTCACTCCACTTGGTCTTTCATCTCAGGTTCCCTCTTCACCCTGGCTCTGTTTACACCTGGTGTACACATCCGTCATCCATCTGGTGATTTGAGCACAAGTGGTCAGCTGAGACAGATCACTATTTTCACCTGGTACTAGCATACATCTCCAGTGACCACTTGTAATCTGATTTCATGAGTACATAAATAACTTAAGTTATTCCAGTGTATTCCATCATGTTTTCTGAAGCATGGCTGGAGTGGGTTTCTATTTTGTACCAGGAGTACAAAAATATTTGAAACTCTTTGGGCTTTTAAAATGTATTTAAATTTGTATGTATATCCAATATATTAAAAGATTGTTAGATTCAAATGATTTAATAAATAGACACTTAATGGGACAGTGCAACCAATATATAAACATTCTGTCATCATTCACTGACACATGTTGTTCCAAACCCATATGAGTTTCTTTGTTCTGTGGAACACAAAAGGATACTTTTAGCCTCAGTCACCATTCATTTTCATTGTATGGAAAAAGTGCAGCATCAACATTCTTCAAACTTTCTCCTAGTGGTGCATGAATGAAAGTAATGTGGGTCCAGAACATCAAATAGATCATATACAGAACTTAATGGAAAACAAAAACGTAAATGACCTGCATTATTTATTTGCACTTGTGATTTTAGTCATTTTCTGCTGTTTTCAGGTGAGTTTAGCATATGCCTATGAGACCAAAGATGCCCTGTGTCTGGTACTGACCTTAATGAACGGAGGGGATCTGAAGTTTCACATCTATAACATGGGAACTCCAGGCTTTGAGAAGGAGCGTGTGCGGTTCTACGGCGCTGAGATCTGCTGCGGTCTAGATCATTTGCATCAAGAGTCTATCGTCTACAGGTGGGAGTGGGGCAGAGTCTGGATCTTAACCAATCTCCAGTTCATCCAACTTTATGAACTGATCATAAAATTAAGTCACGTTTTCAGTTTAACATTCATATTTGTTCTTTCTAGGGATTTAAAACCAGAGAATATACTCTTAGATGACAATGGTAAGTCAAACCATATTTTGTCCATTAAATAATATTAATATGTCACTGCATTGGGTTTGACATTGATTTGATTGGATTTTGATTTTGTATCTGGTTTGTTCATCTCTCCTTCTCTTTGAATGTAGGTCATATCCGGATTTCAGACCTGGGGCTGGCCATTAAAGTGCCTGATGGAGAGCCGATCCGTGGCCGAGTGGGGACAGTGGGCTACATGGGTAATGCTTTATAACTGTATTGATTTGTAAATGGGAGGTTGACATATTACATGTCCACAAATTTGTTTTTATTAATCAAGATTGTAGGTTCAATGTGGGGTTCAAAAGTCTTAAACTACTTGTGAAAATTCTTCTGGTTTGCATTTTTCTCATTAACATTTTTTTTTCTCTTCATTGCAAATTATATTGTCAGTATAGCATTTTAACCGAAAAGTTCAATTGAAAAATGAACATGACTCTCAGATTCTGTTAGTATTTGGTATGTACTCCTTGTGTTCTTGCAAAGAGATGATCATGTTATCCAGCACTATTTCATAATGTTCCAGATAGCATCTAGTGTGCTTCAGTTGCAACAAAAGAAATGTGACCTTTTGTACAAAGGTCTTATATGTACAATTTGCTTATATGAGCAGTGACCTAGAATCTTGGGGGCCTGGGTTGCTTAGCGAATAAAACCACTGACTTCCACCCCTGGAGACAAATCCAGGGTGTGCTGAGTGACTCCAGCCAGGACTTCTAAACAACCAAATTTGCCCGGTTGCTAGGGTGAGTAGCGTCACATTGGGTAACCTCCACTTGGTCGCTACAGGCTGTGTCTCATTTGGAAGGATGCGTCCTCCGGAGGTCGCATTTGTCGGCCGCATACATCATCAAGGCTGTCTCATTTCATTTGTATTTTATTAATTTATTATTGGGAATGCAAAAAAGGTTAACAATTGTACAAATGTAAGTGCATATATATAACAAAATAAGAAAAGAAAAGACAACAATTTGTTTTAAACGAGACTGACTTGATGACGTATGCGGCCGACAAATGCGACCTGTGGAGGCCACAGCCACAATGTGGTGCTCGCACTTGGTGGTGCGTGGATGCTGCGGAGAATAGCGTGAGCCTCCACACGCATTGTCCCTGCGGTGACTCGCTCAACAAGCCACTTGATAAGATGCGAGGATTGACGTTTCAGATGCGTAGGCAACTGAGATTCTTCCTTCGCCACCCGGATTGAGTTGAGTCACTACACCACCACGAGGACTTGGAGCGCATTGGGAATTACGCCTTCAAAATTAGGGAGAAAAAAAATATTTAAAATTCTTAATTGTACATCGTTTCTTTTATTTTTTTCTAAATCCTAAAACTAACTTATTATTGCCGGGTTTAAATTATATTTTAGATTTGTGAACCCCACTGTAAGTATAAGGGAAAGTGTATATCTTGGGTCATGTAACTGGTCACTTTTTAGTTTTCAGCATTTTTAATAATTCTTTGCCTTTAATGAGTTAATGTGAGTTTAAAAAACGGCATGCATAATAATTGTACAAGAAAACTGTTTAAATAGTTACAGAAATTCTTTCAAGTTTTGACATTTTAAAGGGATTGTTCACCCAAAAATAAAAATTCTCACAATTTACTCACCCTCATGCAAATCCCAGATGTGTATGACTTTCTTTCTCATGCAAAACACAAAGATTTGTAGAAGAATATTTCAGCTCTGTAGGTCCTTACAATGCAAGTGAATGGTGACCAGAAATTTGATGGTCAAATAATCACATAAAAACAGCATAAAAGTAATCCATAAAACTCCAGTGTTTAATCCATGTCTTCAGAAGCGATATGATAGGTGTGGGTGAGACACAGATCAATATTTAAGTCCTATAAATTCTCCTCCCTGTCCAGAAGGTGGCAATATGCACAAAGAATGTGAACTGCCAAAAAAAAGTGTGAATGTGGAGATTTATAGTAAAAGGACTTAAATATTGATCTGTTGCTAACCCACACCTATCATATCGCTTCTGAAGACATGGATTAAACCACTGGAGTTATATGGATTACTTTTATGCTGTTTTTATGTGATTATTTGACCTTCAAATTTCTGGTCACTATTCACTTGCATTGTATGGAACCACAGAGCTGAAATATTCTTCTAAAAATCTTAATTTGAGTTCTGCAGAAGAAAGAAAGTTATACACATCTTGGATCACATGAGGGTGAGTAAATGATAGAGATGATGAAATAATTCTAATTTTTGGGTGAACTATACATTTAAATTGTTCTGCTTGAAATGACATGTGATCGAAAATGTTAATAATAAATACTTTAAATATATGGTCACACCATTTCTTGTTTTTAAGTTTAAGTATTTATTTAATTAGATGTCTATTAGGTATCTATTGATGGCAATATCAAACGTTAAAATGATGATTGATTGATGAACTGAATCTGTATTGATGGACAGCTCCAGAGGTGATTAATAACGAGCTGTATAGCATGAGTCCGGACTGGTGGGGGTTGGGTTGTCTGATCTACGAGATGACCGCCGGGCGATCGCCTTTCCGTGCTCGCAAAGAGCGAGTGAAGAGGGAGGAGGTGGAGAAGAGGGTGCAGGACGAAGAAGAGGAGTACAGCGACAAGTTTTCAGAAGACACCAAAGCCATCTGCAGGATGGTGAGGCCACACACAAAGCAGACAGTATCTATGCTGGTCACCATCCAAGATGATGCTGTAGAGCACAACCGAGAGCTTGTACATTATTTCTTCAGTCAAACACTCTATAGAGGCTGATGTAGAGTCTCATTGATTTAAAGCACAAAGTTGAGTCACATCTGTACATTTGGCTCATGTCCCTGGCTTGTTGCACATGTTTTCTAATGGGAAAGTAGCTGATAATGAGCTTTTCTAGTCCAGCTCAGTTCAATGTTGTTTGTTATATCTAAATTTATTGCAAAGAACTTTGAAGAGATAGTTTACTCAAAAATTTATATTTTGTCATTTGCTCATCCTAATGTTTGGCAGAATGTTGGCTGCTTTTTCCATACAATCAAAGGGGATTGGGACTGGGGGCTGTATTCACTTATTTTCTTACTTAAAGGGATAGTTCACCCCAAAATTAAAATTTTCTCATCATTTACTCACCCTCATGCCAACCCAGATGTGTATGATTTATTTTCTTCTGTACACAAACAAAGATTTTTGTGAATTGTAAACCGAACTTTGAAGCTCCAAAAAGCATAAAGGCATTATAAAAGTAATCCATAAGACTCCAGTGGTTTAATCCTTCAGAAGCGATACGACAGGTGTTGGTGAGAAACAGATCAATATTTAGGTTCTTTTTGACTATAAATTCACCTCCCTGTCCCATAGGTGGCGATATGCACGAAGAATGTGAATCGTCAAATACAAAAGAAGAAAGTGAAAGTGGAGATTTAAAGTGAAAAGGGACTTAAATATTGACCTGTTTCTCACCCACACCTATCATTTCACTTTAGAAAACATGGTTATATATAATACTAAGAACTTAAATCTTTTTTTTTTTTTTTTGTCATGAATCAGAACCCTGATCTTTTCTAGCTCCAGAAATGTAAAAAAAAAAAAAAAAAAGTAATTAGAGTTCCATAATAGTCGATACAACTCATGCAGTGCATTTGAAGTCTTCTGAACCCATACATTTGTGTGAGAAACCAAATCTCAAGTCTTTCATTTTACAACAGCTCTCAAATCTCATCCATGTTTGCGTATATCAACTACTTTTATGTACTTTATGTTGCTGTCATGTTGTTATTCTTTGAGCTTGTCAGGCTTAGTTTCCATTAACTTTTATGGTTTGGCAAAAAGAACAGCTTGAACATAATAAATTCATAAGGGTTTGGATGGGAGGGTTTTTGGTGATCTTTCCCTTTAACTGTCTTTGAATAGAAATTCAGTGTTGTATCATGTGAAAGGCATCCATGTTGATCTTAACCATGTCACAAAGCTCAAGAATATTCCCAGCCTAACTTGGCCCTAGTTTGTAGTTTTGTGATGTCTGGTTTGTGATTGCTAACTCTAGTTTTAGGATGTGCGTCCCATTTAAATGTCTTCATTTGGCACACAACCTCTTTTTCCTCATATTTCAAAGCCAATGACTAACCTTGGCTGTGGTTTAATAGGTTACATTCCACTCTTAAAGAATGTACAAACCTGTGTTCCTAACATTTGTCTGGCTGCTCTCTGGTTCCTGTCCCACAGCTGTTAGCCAAAGATCCCAAGCAGAGGCTCGGCTGCCAGGCGGACGGAGCTGCTGGAGTCAAAGTCCACCCCTTCTTCAAGAACATCAACTTCAAGAGATTAGAGGCCGGCATTCTGGAACCTTCCTTTGTGCCTGACGTGAGTTCCTTTTGAATTTGGTTTAGATGGAGTTTAAAGGTGCACTCTTCTAAAGGTAAATTATCTTCATGTAAAACGTTTTACCCGTAAACAAATGAATAATGCTTTTGACATGTTGAAAAGGGCTGTTAAACGCTTACAAATTTTAATTGATTTAATTACATGACATGCTGATTCATTAATCGTATACATAAATATTTTCAGCAAAGCCCCCCAAATAACAATTATTCAGTATATAAAGATGAAATAATTCTGAATATATTTTTACATATTAGGGCTGTCAATTTAACGCATTCATTCAGTGCGATTAATTTGACTAAAAATAACGCGTAAAAAAAATCGCAAAGCCCCGGATGGTAATATGGAAGACTCCTGAGAAATGCAAGCTTGCAGTACCACCTGTTTACTCCAGAGGGCAGTAAGTGAAACTTCAGCTGCATGGCAACGCACAGTTTATACAGTGAAGAAAACACTTCAGTAGGCAGAACAACACAAACCTGTGTTATGTTCTTGCGTTCAAAATATTTGATGGAGCGCAAATTCGAACTAAGGGAAAGTGAAATATAAGGATTAGGCTATATTAGCAAATACTTGTGCATGATGGGATCTATTTCTTCTTCCGCTCATTTTAACATGCATGCTGAAAGACACAAGCAGACGAGCTCTTGCGCCATCACAATACAATACAGCAACAAGACAAAGATGATGATAATAATAATAAAAAGTCAATAGAAAATATAAATGTGTGTGTATATATAGAAATACACAATAAGACAAAAAATATACATATACGCATCTACAAATACAAACCTATTATATACAGAAGAAAGGGAATGTAATGACCAAAGAGGTAAGGTATGTTGGATAAAAATAGTTGACTAAGCTGATCTTAAATGCGCTGGAAGTGAATTTCCCCCGTCTCACTAGCTGCTGCCTGTCCGTCAGAAATCTGGCAATCCACTGATTCGTGGGAACAGAGAGATGGGTTAATTTATTCCATAGGAGAGCTGGGATGATGGTGTTGAAAGCTGAACTGAAGGCCACAAAAAGGATCCTTGCATATGTCCCTGATCTGTCCAGATGTTGCAGGATATGATGCAATCCCATGTTGACTTAAAGAGCAAACAGATCTGTTTGCTCTTTAAGAAAATTGAAGGGAATCCAGAAAGGGTCTGGTGATGTCCTTCAGGTGGGCC
This sequence comes from Xyrauchen texanus, assembly GCF_025860055.1. Classification (NCBI taxonomy): domain Eukaryota; kingdom Metazoa; phylum Chordata; class Actinopteri; order Cypriniformes; family Catostomidae; genus Xyrauchen; species Xyrauchen texanus. The sequence goes on along the minus strand of NC_068302.1, from coordinate 12,059,709 downwards.
AACACCAGTCTCTCAAATGTTTTCATGACCACAGATCTCAGAGCGATGTGTCTGTAGTCATTAAGTCATTTTTATCTTGGGGGTTTTTGGGACAGGGATGATAGTGGAGCATTTGAAGCAGCAGGGAATTTCACCAGCGATCTGTTGAAGATCTATGTGAAGATGGGGGCCAGCTGAGCATTGTCTATACAGCTGGATTTTCACTTTTCCGCCCCCTGCTGAAAAGAGGTGTTACTTCAGCTTGAATTGCTCAGATGGTAGGAATATTCCAAATTACGGTCCGGGGACATGATTAATTGCATACATTTTTTTATATAATTAATCAACTGAACGGTAGCACGGTAAATCAACAGACTTAGATTGATGTTAACTTGCTCTAGCCCTAACAGATCCCTTATAAATGTGGTTTGTTTTGGAGTGGGTCACATCAATTGATGTTTTCTAGCAGAAAACGACTCACTTTATCTCGGTAACGTGTCTAGTATCAGACATTTGCGCATTAATAAATTATTCATGGCTACTGCGAAAAGTGCATTTGCGTGATGAAAACGGTAACTAAAAACTTGCTTTTGCATGATGCTGTCTCCACACCACTAGGTGTCAGAATACGTCCAAAATGACTACCATATTAGCAAACACAACTTAAAGTTGAGTTTCTTTAATTTAATTAAATTTGCTGCTTGTAGTACATATCTATAAGCTTTAAGGTCATCTGTATGTTAGTGTTCCTTTTAAACGTTTACAAAATTAGTTTTCAGAAGATATAAGCTTTTAAAATCTGCAGTCTCTCTCTTCTGGATAAATAGACTCATCATACGGAGATTGAGAAACCTTGTCAAATCAAATGCTTTCTAGAAGAAGGCACACTCCCCCTAATATTGTTCAGCGCATCTGGCTCTGTTCTAACTGGCACTGATCATGCCTTTGCAGGGCACTTCGAAGGGAGCACAATTCATGAGTCGTTCCAAGCGGAATTTCCAATAATAATCGCTTAAAAGTGAGTTCTGACTGACCATTATCACATTTCAGGCATCTGAAATTTTCCTTGAATGGAATAGGGCATAGGGATTATCACTTCCGAATGGGACATGGCAACTCGGGAGCGGGATGTGAGGAATGTTCCTAGAGTTTATTTATATATCAAAATGTCCTGCCCCAACTTCCTGTTTCAGTAGGAAAAACGTAAAACACCAAATCAAACTGCGCTCATCAAGGCACTTCACAAGGACTTAAATGTTAAATTTACTTATCCCGTTTTACTCTTTATGACTTATCTTTATTTTTCCTCTCTTTTTTCCCCTCTGTAGCCAAGAGCGGTCTACTGTAAAGATGTTCTGGACATTGAGCAGTTCTCCACTGTTAAGGGTGTCAACCTAGACCAAACAGACAATGATTTCTACTCCAAGTTTGCCACTGGCTGTGTCTCCATCCCATGGCAGAACGAGGTATGAAGCTGTGCTAGAACCCCTGCAGTCACCATTGAATGAATGAATGAATGAATGAATGAAGTTTTTGTGGCAGTAGTTTGGCTGTGAATAGAAATGAAAAACAATGGAGTGTACTGTTGATTAAAATTTATTGCTTAATAAAAGCAATAAGCCAATCTGCTTTATGTCATTCCAAAGAGTCACTGTAATGCACAACTTCTCATGGCTTATTGCTATAGTTTAGCATTGCTGGAACAATGTATTGACCAAATCTGTATTATGTAGAACATTACAAGGAATGATTTTCAGTTTTTTCTGTCTGTGTATTTCTCTTCTTATGTCTCTCACTCTCTGCTGCAGATGATCGAGACTGAGTGCTTCAGCGACCTTAATGTATTTGGGCCTCAGGGGTCACGGCCCCCTGACCTGGACTGGAACCAGCCTCCCGAGCCACCCCGCCGCAGCCTGCTGGACAGGATCTTTAGGAGACATGTGAGGATCTCCTCCACTTCCACCACAGAGGAAAACCCCAGAGAATACAATAGTTAACTACAGACCAGGTTAAACACCCCATCGGGACACCAAACACTCATTCATGTAGAGCAGAACACAAGCAATCAGGCTGAAGCTTTGTACATGGGTAGATGACATGAACCTTTTTAAATTCAGCATCTATATTTTAGGTTAAAGTGTAAATATATTCACAGGCCAAACTGTATATCATAGGTCTAACTGGTCAGATCTATACGTTTTTCGACATTTGTATCACTGTTTGCCTTCATCAATTCATTTTATAGGGTACTGTGGTGTGACAAAGGAATTTTTAAAAGTACAAATGTTCCATGTTGCCACTCAATTAAAATGAGGTCTTAAAACTGTATTTTTAATAATCATGAAAGAATTGGAAACATTTATATTAGTTTTAGATGCATTACACCGTGGCAAGTATGTGAACCCTTTGGAATTAGCTGGTTTTCTGCATTAATAGCTGCGGATCAAACCTGCACAACGTTCAGAAGGAATTTTGGACCATTCTCCCTCTACAGAACTGCTTCAGCTCAGCCATATTCTTAGGATGTCCAGTGTCAATGGCTCTCTTGAGGTCATTCCACAGCATCTCTATTGGGTTAAGGTCTGACTGGGCCACATCAAAAGTTGGATTTTCTTCTTTTTTTTTTTTAAGCCTTTCTGTCGTTGATTTGCTGTATCAGCAAAATTCTACATCGCCTTAGCTGGTGCACAGCCACCTTGACATTATCCTGTAGGATATCTTGATAAACTTGGGAATTTTCCCCTCGATGATGGCAAGTGGTTCATATCTAAGCTCTTTGGGGTAACTTTGTAACCCTTTCCAACTTTATGCAAAGCAACCATTATTGATCGTAGGTCTTCTGAGATCTTTTTTTGTGAGGCATGGTCTACGTCAGCAGATGCTTCTTATGAATAGCAAACTCAAAATGTTTGAGTGTTTTTTTTTTTTTTATAAGAGTACCCACACTTCCAATCTCATTTCATTAATTGTATGCCAGGTTTGCCAACTCCAGACTCTTATTAGCTTTTGTTGACGTCATTAGTCTAGGGGTTCACATACTTTTTCCACAGCACTGTGAATGATTCGTTTGGATGTGTTCAATAAAGACATGAAAGATTATAACTGTTTGTGTGTTGTTAGCTTAAGCACATTGTGTTTGTATATACTTGTGACTGATGAAGATGAGATCACATTTGATGACCAATTAATGCAGAAAACCAGCTAATTCCAAGGGGTTCACATACTTTTTCTTGACACTGTAAAAGTGATTCTCAATTGCTGGTTTTTGAACCAAAAAAAAAAACATTTCAGATTTTTATTGTCTACTGTATGTACTGTTAGGATAGCAAAAAAAGAAGCTAATTATTATCTAAAAGAGTATTTTTACACACATTTATCTCATCCTCAACCATGAACAAATCTACTGTATGCAAGATAAAAGAAAATATGACCCAGACTTCATTGAAAACTGATTTACATACAGTGAGGTTTAGCATGGTTTGTTCGAACGACAAGATTTGTTCATTTACTTTAGTACAATAAATCATTTCTTTACTGTGTTTGCTCGCCACTTGATGTCCCGTGTAAAAATCCGGATTCTATAGTAAAACCAGTGAATCATAGCATGTGATCCCACAGTCCTTGCTGAAACTGCTTAAAATGTTACGTCAGCTGCCATGTCTTTATATAAGAGTCCATCATTGAAGCTTTGCCTCTAATATGATAACATTCTTTTATCATCATTGTTTTATTTCCATTTAGCATCCAGAGGTGACCATCGCTCACAGCCTGGTCTTGTCTTCCAGCGTCAACTCTGTTGACTCCATGTCAAACTCTGCCCCCTAGTGGACAGACAGCTGCAGGACTACAGGGAACACAAACAAGTGAGCGATAAAGAGAAATAAAGGAATAAAATGAGAGTAACGAACTTCTGCCCTTTTAAAGGCTGCTCTTTAGAACATGGAAGAGTCTATTTTTCTCACCTTGGCCCACACTAACCATCTACGGCCTGCAGAGAAGACAGGAGACCAAACAAACTCCCGTTAAGAGACGAAAAGACCTTTATTTATCCAATTTGTGACAGAAAGGAGGACTTGTATTCCTTCACCTCACGCTCCCTCAGGATTGCTGGACCAGTAAAGAGCCACTGACAATGACAGAATATTAACTCGTATTATTCAGGGGATTTTATCAGCAAAGAAGAGGCCTCAACAGGGAACGGGAAGGGGGCTTTTAAAATTTTGATCGTTTTGCGAAGGACAGATTATATAGTGAACTTAAGACACTCTTCTCACACACTCACACACAAACTCTCTCTCTCTCTCTTTTTTTTTTTTTTTTTTCTTCATTCATCCCTGTCATAATACCTTCCCTTTTTGTCTTTCTGTCTACACAAAACACCTTCAACCTCAATAATCTCAGGCCAAAGATAGAGCTTATTAAAGGAAAACATGTATTTGAATAACCATTTCCATATTTTGTTCCAGAGAGTGACATAAGGCCTAAAAGCACAAGAAGAATCCGAGTTTTGTTAAGCTGGATGTCTTTCCCTCCTATTTCATTTGTATGTTATGTGAAATTACTCAAAAACAAACTGAATTTACCAGCTTTGGCCAATTCACAAAGTTGCGCATTGGACTTAAAGGAATGTTCTGGGTTCAATACAAGTTAAGCTCAATCGACAACATTTGTGGCATAATGATCACCACAAAAATGTATTACATCCTGCATGGATTTAGGTAGTCAACCAGCTGAAACATAGCCAATCACAGTACAACATATCGGGTTAGGGAGTCCTTCTCATCTCATCACTTAAATATTTGTTCACGAACGTATATTAACAAACTATTTCACTGGATTAAAAAAAAAAAATCTTATTTAAAAAGGAAATTAATAAAATTTGAGTAACCCAGATTAACATAAATTGTACTTGTACTCTCTACATTAGAATCCTTTAAAAATTAGGTTTCCAGTTGTAAAGACTTGGACATCCAGAACGCAATGGCCTAAAGATACATTGGGATGCCCTGCATAAAGAATATGTGGAACTTTGTTAGGTAAATGTTTCTTTAATAAATGGGTAGTTTATCAGTAACCTAGAGCAACTCAAAAAAGAAAAGGATATCTGGCTGTCATAATATAATTGTGTCTCAACCTTTCATGTCATGTAAGAGTTGTAAGCTTGCATTTACAAGGTTTTTATATGCCTCAAAGTTCATTAATTCAACTTAAATGACAAATCAAGCGTATTATCATGGTGGCTTGAAATTATTTCACAAATATATATGCTAAGTGCCATTTCCAATCATTGAGTGTATCAGTTATGACATTTAAAGGAATAGTTCACCCAAAAAATTTAATTCTCTAATTATTTACTCATGCCATCCTAGAAATGAATGACTATTTTTGTTTTGCTGAACACAGTTTTTTAGAAGAATATCTCAGCTCTGTTGTGGTAGGTCCATACAATGCAAGTGAATAGGTACCAACATTTTGAAGGAACAAAAAGTACATAAATGCATTGTAAAAGCAATCCATACGACTCCAGTAGTTAAATCCATAGCTTCTAAATTGATATGATCGGTGTGGGTGAGAAACAGATCAATATTTAAGTAATTTTTTACCAGAAATTCTCCTCCCTGCCCAATAGGTGGTGATGAAAAATGCAAATTGCCAAAAACAAAAGAAGAATATGAAAGTTGAAGTGGAGATTTATTGTAAAAAAAATAAATAAAAAAAAGTATAAAATATTGATCTGTTTCTCACCCACACCTATCATATCACTTCTGAAGACATGGATTAAACCACTGGAGTCTTAATGGATTACTTTTATGCTGCCTTTGTTCTTTTTGGAGCTTTAAAATTCTGGCCACCATTCACTTGTATTATATGGACCTGCAGAGGTAAAATATTCTTCTAAAAACTTTGTGTTCGGCAGAAGAAAGTAAGTCATCCACATCCGGGATGGGGTGAGGGTGAGTAAATTATGAAATAATTTTTATTCCCTTTAAAATACCATGCCAGAAATGTTCTCTGAAGGTTTTACTGTGATGATCACAAGGTGATGTCCTTATATAGTGTGGGTTAAAACATTTCACTTTATTTCTCATTTGGACAGTGTGTAATAACTGATTATTGCACTGTATTATGACATTACAACATGTTACATAAATTGCACGGCACATTGCATTGTAAATTCAGTAGTCATTAAGTGGGACCAATGTGTCAGCTGTGTCTCTGTGCAGTCACAGTTGCTTTATGGAGGTAAAGACTGACATGTAGGGGGGTTAATTCTGTGTAGTTAGCTGTGGTGAGGCTTTAAATGCCACATTGGGGTATGTTGTGTGATTGATTTGTGGTCCGTTTCAAACTAAATTCAGAATTGATCGAGTCAGAAATTATTCATGCAAATACGTTTCCCTTATTTTAAAAACTTTTGGCCAATGTTGACCATTTTTGTCCTTATGATTACAGGGAATATTCCTCACTTTTTCCACTTTTCTTAACCCGGTTATTCTCTTAACCCAGTTGGTCAGTTATTACAAAGCTTGATTAGTTTGATGATTTGACAATTTAGACAAACTTCCCCCTATATATGCAGAGGTAAAACTGTGCATATTATTTCTATATGGTGCATTGGTGGTTTAGTAAGTGTTAATAGCGCACTATACCTTAAAAATGCCTGATGTAAACTGATATTTTATGCTATATTAGGAAATAATTGTTGATGTGATCCCTATTGAATTTAAAGAGTGAATACGTAAAGGAAAGGTAAACCATTTTTTATCAATAAAGTCAACATACTTCTATTCTAAGTGTCCTAACTGGACGAGGATGTTTAGTGACAGCCAATGCCTAATGAGCTGCAGTAAACTAGCATTATTTGTAGAATAATGGAAGATTGTTAGGTCTGAAATTAAATTGTTGACCTAATGACCTTCTGCTAACTGCAGCTCTCCATTTCTTCCAAGCCTCTTTCATTTCAAGGGAAATGTAACATGCAACAGCTGTGAAGTTTGAAAAAGATGGTGAACTTGTCCTTAGACTGATAGTGAACTTGTTGCTTAAATATAATTCCTGTATTTTCTCCATACAACAATGTGAGAAATGACCTTGTGGTGACAGAAATGTAATGGTTGCATAAAAGGGAACTTGCCTTTAAAACAATGACCAAACTAAAAGGGAACGAGTGGTAATTATTTGGAGATTTGAATCTGGTATTTGTCGCTAAAGGGACGATCAGGTTTTGAAACCGAGGACATGGGTGCTGTTGGATTCACTTTTTTTATGTACATTTCTTGAAGAGAGTTTTAGCTACATTCTGGGGAAAAAAACCAATGAAGTGCCTCCTTTTTAGTAGTCTAGTCCAGGTTATTGCCCATGATACGTTTGCACTGGTGTGTCACTTCAGTCATTCACACGATGCAAACATGCACTCACATGAGGTGTTGTAATACACTGATTGCATGTGAAGCCAAACCTGACAAAGTACTTCTGAATAAAACCTGTGCTGGCCTACACATACCGGTGTAGTTCTTTAAAAAATGTTAGTGTGTTTGTATTTTTCAGGGTTCCAACTGTCATGGAAAACCTGAAAATGATAAGGAATTTAAAATTGTGATTTCAAGAAAATCTTAACTTCATAGGAACAGTCATGGACATATCAGTTATTAAAATACTGTTTTCTGTACTGTCTTTGAGTGCAACCTCTGTAAATGAGTTTCAAAAATTCCAGTGATAACAAGCAAACTGGAAAAAGTACAACATTAATAGTACAAAATAACAATGGTATTGGTCAACAGGTGTGTCAACCCTGTGTTTTGCATTACATATGATAACATTCAGTACATGAACATGAGTACCATGAGTGGTAAATGAACACAAATATTGCAATAGTATATGGATAGAAAAAGTGAAGTATGTTGGTATTTGAATGGTTCTGCTTTACACCTGTTTCTTCATTTCAACATTCTGTGGCTGAGGTTTCCCCACTTCTGAGGAAAAGATGATCTGATAAAGGTTAAGGACTTAAGTATAAATTACTCTGAGGGACATTCTGAGGTTTGTGGGTTAAGGTAATTCCACTCATAAACCCACATTCACCCACGTGATATTGCTTGAATGTTCTTGAACAAGTTGACTTTACGTCAGTCTGAAAACCGAGATTCATTAAGTCAGTATTTTTATAAGACTAGAAAACTTTCCATTGGCACTGAAACCAAGGCTGACAGAGGTCTCCCAACACTGCACATTTTGGATAGCTCCCTAATCAAACACCCCAGATTCAACTCATCCTCTCATTAGTGGAGACTCCAAGACTTGGTGTGTGTGTGTGTGTGTGAGAGAGAGAGAAGGAGATATACAAAATGTGCAGTGCTGGGGGACCTCCAGGAACAGGGTTGGGAACCACTGTGTTAGAGCATTGAAATGGGTGTGCTCTGTGACATGATGTTTCCTGGATATGCAGAATACTTGCATCTTAGTGAATGAAACCACTATTATGAGTTCTAATTGGTCACAAGTCATCAAAGTGGTGACATAGTAGCCCCAAAAAAGTATCTGCACACATTTGTTTGTATGGATGTCATTACATTGCTTGAGCACATACAGAGGGAAAAAAATGGAAAGCAGCTCTATTGAAAATACTAAACCAGTAGTACACTTGAAATCATCTTAATACATTTATGTTTATGCATCAATGTATTGCTGAAACCAGGTAGGGGATTTCCAGTTCCCAGCATGCTTTACATTGGACTGGACTGGGTAAGTACATTTTTAAATGAAGTGTTATTTTATTGTATATGTACACAAAATCAAACAAGGTGACTTGTTACTGTTTAGTGTTCTGTTATGTTGGGATTTATAATGGTTAGGTGAAGGTTGGGTACGTCATGTCTTTAAAATCAGTGTGTATTGCATTTCTCATGAAGCAAATATGAAATATCATTATAATGACTGGTTGGGTATCTGGAAACTCTCAGCAACATCTTGTCATACAATAGGCCTACATAAAGATGCATATAACATGCTAATGTGTTTGTTGCTAGTGAGCAACAAGCTGCAAGGTTCAATAGAGTATTTTGAACCGAAGTTAAGTTAACTCCATTCATTTAGGTTTTTGCTACTCAAAGAATTTGAGTAGAGCATACATTTTACTTTAATACCATAGAAACTCATTTACATTGTGTGGAACCACAACTGAATCAGTTCAAACCAACCATATTGTTTTATAGTAACCGCATGTGTACAGTAGTTCATCACATTAAATATGAACATGTTCCACTAATATTTGACAAAGTTATCAAACACATTTTTGTCCTTATATACTATTGCTTTATAATTTGAAACCTAACAAGTTGTATTGCTTGAATAGTGTGTTTGTGCTATCTTCCTTTAACCCCTTAAATGTATGGGTGTTTTGCCAAACATTATTACATATTCAGGTCTTTAACGACCCGGCACGCATATCTATCACAAATGGACCTAGAAAATGCACAGACAGTGTCAAACTTTCAAAACATTAAGAAAATTTGAAAATAATATATTGTGACGTTTTTAATGTTTTATTTTTCATATATAAAAGAGATGATACAACAAATATAGAACAGGATTCATTACTTCCATACTGAAATTTCATGAGACACAACAGGCTGTCATACATATATTGGGCTACACCGATGTATTTTCTCCAGCACATTTTAAGACTAATTTACATAATTTCAGTAGTACATCCTAATGACAAACAGCCAAATCATACCTTTCATGTGATAAACTTGCTATAGTTTACTTCCACGTTGCTTATTCAAATAACAATGTCAAATGTATCAAGTCAATCACTGACACATCAGCGCCACCATGAGTAAGAAACAGCATGTATAATGTGTACGGGTACACATATGGAATACTGATTATTCACCATAGTTGCACAGAAAATCAATGTGATATAGTAGTCATTTGTCTTGTAATAAACAAAGAAGTATATGTCATGTGTTAGTAAACTTATATATATATATATATATGAATTCATCTTGAAAATATGATTTATAGAAGTGAATAAATGTACACTATTACATCTGTAATAGAGTCTATCTTGAGTCTTTAAATTTTTTTTCTTTCTTTTTTTTTTTTTACACTATTCAGAAAAGAAAAGTTAAGGAATACTAAAGAGGTGTTGAAATACTCCAAAGTACAGTACAGCCATGGCCAAAAGCAGTGATAAATATTGTGAGTTAAGTTTGCTGCTTCAGTATTTGTAGATTATTTTTCACATGTTTCTACGGTATACTGGAAAACAATGATAAGCATTTCATGAGTTTTAAAGGCTTTTATTGACAAAAAACATTAAATATATGCAAAGAGTCAATATTTACAGTGTTGACCCTTGTTCTTCATAACCTCTGCAATTCGCTCTGGCATGCTTCAGCTTCTGTGCCAAATCCTTATTAGTGCTCGGAGTTGATCACAATTTGTGGGCTTCTGCTTGTCCACTCATCTTTTGAGGATTGACCACAGGTTCTCTATGGGATTAAGATCCGGGGATTTGCCTGGCCACAGATCCAAAATTTCAATGTAATGAAATGATGCCACTTCATTATCACTCTTGCCTTGTGACATGGTGCTCCATCATGCTGGAAAATGCACAGAACATCACCAAATTGCTCCTGGATCATTGGGAGAAGTTGCTCTTGCAGGACGTTTTGATACCATTCTGTATTCATGGCAGTGTTTTTGGGCAGAATTGTGAGAGAGCCCACTCCCTTGGATGAAAAGCATCCCCACAAATGGATGGTCTCAGGATGCATCACTGTTCGCACTACACAGGCCCCGTGGTAGCGTTCACCTTTTCTTCTACGGACTATCGATTTTCCAGATGTCCCAAACAGTCGGAAGGGGCTTCATCAGAGAAAATATCTTTGCACCAGTCTTCTGCTGTCCAATCCTTGTACTTCCTGCAGAATTTCAGTCTGTCCTTGATGTTTTTCTTGGAGAGAAGTGGCTTCTTTGCTGCCCTTCTTGACACAAGGTCATTGTCAAAAAGTCTTCGCCTCACTGTGAGTGCTGATGCACTCACACTAACCTGCCGCCAATATTGAGCAAGCTCTGCACTGGTGGTGACATGATTTTGTAGCTGACTCCTCAGGAGGAGATGGTCCTGGCACTTGCTGTACACTCTGGGATGTCCTGAAGCCTTCTTTACTGCAGTTGAACATCTCTCCTTAAAGTTCTTGATGATCCGGTAAATGTTTCTTTCAGGTGCAATATTCTTTGCAGCAATTTCCTTGCATGTGAGGCCATTTTGATGCAAAGCGATGATGGCTGAACGTCTTTCTTTAGAGGTAAACATTGCTATCAAGAACACAATGATTGGAAGCACTTCTTCCCTCCTTTTATAGCAATCAGTCTGCTCTTATAATCCAATCAGACCGATAGAGTGATTTCACCTGACTAGTACTCGTTCACACTTTCTCAAGTGCTGCTGATATGATTAGTGAAATTATGTTGGCTGGTCATTTTGTGCCAGGGCCAAAAAAAAACTGTGAAATGTGGGTTTTTGGCTAATGAAGCTTTTTGTAATTATTTAATATGCATCTGATCACTCTACACAATAATCTAGAAACAATGTGAATCGAGACCACAACAACTGAAGCAGAAAACATTGCAAAACACAACATTTATGTCACTGCCGATACTTTTGGCCACGGCTGTACATGGGCTGGAATAAGGTCATGGTTCACTAAAGACCCGCATTAAACAGTTAAAATAAAAGCCACTTGGTTTGATATTTTGTTACATAATGAAATTTCATAAATGTAAAGTGTGGCTTAATACTTTTTGGACCACTGTTGAGGGTACACACAGGGTGTAGCCACCTGCGTAGACCATATTTCTTAAATAAATACAAATTTACCAGAAGCATTGTAGAAAGCTTTTGGGATATCACAAAATTATTATTTTATTTTATTTTTCCCCTTGGAGCTGTGATGACATTGTTTTGTTACATTGCAAACTTGACTGACCTAAAGCTGTGCTACAACCAAGACAGCATGGGATATTGAGTGTTTCTGGCATTTATATCCTAAAATATATCTGAAGACAAGTTTAGTTGTCCTTATCAGTTGGTTGTGAATGGAAAAAAATAAGAAATCAGAGAAACTGAAGTGTACCGACCGTGTTCTATGTGGGTAGTCTTCAGGTACTGCCTGTTATCTGTAACAAAGTGTTTACTAACAGATAGGCCGTTGTTTTCGTTGCACATCCTTGACAAACAGGGTCACCCCCGTGCATTGAGTGATGGTGCAGTTTTATCTGCGAAGTGACGAGCCTGCGGCCTTGTCAGACTGTGGCTTTATAGGGGCCAAAAAAAGCCAGCTGCTCTTCAGATTCCAGTTCTCATTTTCAAGTGTAGTCATTCATTCATTCACTCACTCACTCATTCATTCGTTTGTTCAGAAAACTTCCATAATGTTACCTGCAACATTCAAACTGTGTGCTGGCATTTCTTACAGGCACATGAGAAACATGACAGGTCAGGAGCAGTATTTCAGTATTCAGTAAATGTATTTGTTAGTAAAATGTAATTACAGTATAATAAATACATAACCAATAGCAGTAGGTTTGAAAATATGCCACTATGCACTTACGTTCATATATGTTTCTCTTTTATTACAATCAGGTTTGAGGAAGAACGCCATGATCGCAATCCACCATGAGCTGAACAAGATTTCTGGACCTGGACCCAGTGCTTGGATTCACCACATCCGAAGAAGGAGCTCCCTGCTTAGTAAGCAAACTCCCACACCATTCTCTCAACCATATCACAGCTATAGGGACACTATAAACTTCAACTGAACATGTAAATGCAGAATAGCAGCCCTAACTACACTCATCAAAAGATTATATGCCTAGATATTGTTCCATAAAGTTTGTCAGGGTAATTGTAATTAGCTTTACCATTGCTCATAGTTTGAGTTAGAGATTAAACTATTAAACTTCAGCAAGTAAATTATCTCTCCCTACTGACATGAGTGGTACCTCAAAACATGTAGCTTGTTGAGAAGAGGTGTGCTGCTGCTTCTCTAAATGATCAGACTTATGATTTTTCTTCTGCTGGATGATAAAATGGGCAAAAAACAACAACAGAGAAAAATCCCATACACTCACATTGAACGAGGGTCTCTTTTGACTCAGGCAAGTAAGAAACCACTTAAAAATCACCCGGAATACATTAGCAACACCCTAGCAACCACCCAGAATGTTCTAGCAAACACATAGAACATACAAGCATCATGGTGGCGAGTTTTGTACAGGCAAGCACCACTCACATTTTCTTCACCAAATTTGAAAATGCATTATGTTTTTACTGTTTGTTTACTTTAATCACATGTTTGTGTGTTTGTTTGCACAGGCAGCCGGATGGCAGAGGAAACATACAATGAAGCTGAGCAGTGTTATGTGCAGCAGGGACAGGAAGCTTTGCAGAAGTCCATCAGTATTCTCAGTGACCAGGACGGATGGCAAACTGAGATTGAGAATGTAAGTTTTAGCAATGAACTGCAACTTTTAAATATATGTCTTATGCTTAAACCCCTTAAACTCTATGGAGCCCCCTAGAGGTAATGGGGTAGAAATATTATATTCTGAGGAGGATGTATGTGCAAGTTGTGTATATTGTATTTACATTGTCATTGACCATATACCTATACTACTGTATATTAATTAGACTTTTGGAAATGTTTTGTTTAAATTTGAAACTAGTGTCACCAAACCATTAAAAATAGAAGCTTTAAGGGCATGTATATGCCAATGCACTCCTAAAAGTTGATAAAACTACGTTTTAGCAGATAAACCCTTGTAAAATTAACTGAATTAATATCTTTCTCTTCTGTGAAAACGTACCAAAAATACTGATGACTCATCTCGCACTCACTCCTTTTGTCTAATCAAAGTCCCCCCAATGCCACATGCAACCAATTAGTAATAGCAAGTTGCAAATCAGGTTTCAGGGCTGTGACTTAAACTAAAGACTACTGGATATTTTTAAACTGTCGATATTTTCTCTTTAAAATTCTATATATCCTGATATGCCTCATCTCAATAGGAAATATGTCAACGTAGAATTTTTTTTGCACTTGTCAAGCCATTTTATTGTGTCTTTTCTCTTGATACTTGATTCATAGGGGCTAAAGGTACATAATGGTAAAATTTTAAGTCATTTTTTACTCAAGAAGCAGTGTTCACCTGTATATAATCTGTATGAATGTATATATATATATATATATATATATATATCAGTGAATGAACAGTGTGTATGTGGGTTTCCCTTTCTAGGCCAATGGGGATAAGGTTCTGAGTAAAGTACTACCGGACATTGGGAAGGTTTTTAAGCTGGAGGTCGTACTGGAACAGCAAACAGATGATCTGTATGAGGAGCTGGTGGATAACATGGAACAAATGGGGGAGTGGAACCCCAATGTCAAACAAGTCAAGGTGGGTTTAAAACATGACCTTATAATGCAATCAATTCTAATAAAAGTCTAAACAATGTGTCTGCAATGTAATCTACTGACTGTTTTTGAATTCCTTTACTGCAGACCTTACCAAAATGTGCATTTTCAGTCACTTTAAGGAAGGACGAGCATAAATCATTGTATCCTACCCACAATCCTCTGACTATGATTGTGATTTTTTTTATGAGATATTTGTTATTCAATACAGCTTTGATCTCTCTATCCTTCAGATTCTTCAGAAAATTGGTCAGGATACTATGATCACACATGAGGTTTCAGCAGAAACACCGGGGAATGTGGTGGGCCCAAGAGACTTTGTAAGCGTCCGTTGTGCCAAGCGCAGGGGATCTACATGCTTCCTGGCTGGGATGTCCACTCAACACCCTGGAATGCCTGCGCAGAAAGGATTTGTAAGGTAAACTGAAATACTTAATGTAGGTACATGTTTGCCACTTTCCAAGACAGAAATTAAAACTTTGACATCACTTTGTCATGAATTATTCTGAAACCTCTATTACAAACTGACAACAAATCTAATTACATGTGTACTTGTATTCATAGGGCTGAAAATGGACCCACCTGTATTGTGATGCGACCAAGTGCAGATGATCCCAATAAGACCAAGTTTACCTGGTTGCTCAGTTTAGACCTTAAGGCAAGTCAATTTACTTGTCCTCTCAGTCAAAGCAGTTGTAAGAAATAAATCAATATTTTTTACTATAAATCTTCACTTTCACTTTTCTTCTTTCGCTTTTGGTGATTTACATTCTTTGTGAATATCGAAAATTTATAGTAAAAAATACTTAAATATTGATCTGTTTCTCTCCCATACCTGTCATATCACTTCTGAAGATATGGATTTAACCACTGGTAATCCGACTCCAGTGGTTTTGGAGAACAGACCAAAATACAACTCCTTTTTCTTATAAATCTTGACATCAACAGTCTGCTTGGCGATCACCATTTCAAGATCTATTACACTTCCTAGCGCCATCTAGCGTTCTGTGCATGCGTCTAACTCTAGGAAGTTTAATCGAGCTTGAAATCATGATCGTGCCTAGAGACTATTGATGTCAGTATCTAGAGTGAAAAATGTGTTATATTTTTTCTGTTCTCATACAAAACAGTTTGGTTCATTTCAGAAGAATTAAACCACTGGAGTCTTATGGATTGCTTTTATGCTGCCTTTATGTGCTTTTTGGTGCTTCAAAGTTTTGGTCACCATTAACTTGTAATCTTTGGAGCTACAGAGCTGAAATATTCTTCAAATCTTAGTTTTGTTCTGCAGAGGAAAGACAGTCATGCACATCTGGGATGGCATGAGGGTGAGTAAATGATTAGAGAATTAAATATGTTGGGTAAACTATCCCTTTAAAGAATCACGGTGGAAGCTTCAATTGTGAATATTAACTAAACAATTTAGTTTGTAACCAAAATCACTTGAGTCATAATTACGATTTCCGAACTCGTTCAGTTGGAACTTCTCATGAAGACTTAAAGGCAGCTCTTTAGTGACTGATAACCAATGATGTATCTAGAGCTACATCAATAAAGTCACTCTCAATTTCATGTTTTTTACAGCATATTTCCTAGATTATTCAGTGTAATTTATAATATCCCTGCTTTCCTTTTTTTCAGGGTTGGATCCCAAAGACTGTCATCAACCGGGTTCTCTCGCAGACCCAAGTGGATTTTGCAAACCACCTCAGGCACAGAATGACATACAATGGCAGTATGGAAGCAGCCATCGCCTGCTAACATTCACCTAAAAGCACTGATGCCACCAATGGCAGACTTCTTTCAGGGTCAAATACTACTCATACGAAACTACCAGCGCACATATATTCTTAGGAACAGCCTACATGTGTAAAATATTAAACACACTTCATGTACAGCCTGACTGCAGTATCCCACAAAAGCCATTTTCATGAGATACAAAGGTGTCTGGTTGACCAAAGTGGTATGAAACCATGAAATAGAATTACTGAGTTGTTTTGATGGCTTTTGAATGCGAAGAATATAATAACTCAGAATATTGATGCTGGAGGTTACGGAGTCATTGCAGTTGAGTTTTAATATAGCTAACAGTTTTGATTTCAACCTGAATGTAAATTCAGATCAGCAAAAATTCAGTCTAGTTCCACTATGAGCTCCATTATGTGGCTCACACTTCCTTTCTTTCATGTGCTTCTGCATTTTCACTGCAAAACACCCTTCAACTCACTATTATTCTTGGGTTCCTGTTTTATGATTGTTTGTAAAAAAGAGAAGTATTTATTTTGAGTTAATATTACTGCATCACCCTGTAAAAGGATGTCTGCTAAATGATCATTCATTAAATCCATTGAAATGAAAAAGAGAATGAGGTTTTTTTTGTTCGTTATTGTCGCTTACTTACAAGCACATAACACCCTTGCCTTGAGGAGTACAAATTATGATGCCTCGATTTGCAGGATGAATAAGGAAATACAGGAAATAGCTTCATAAACATACTTTGGCAGGCCAGTCAGCCAGTTACATAAACAACATTTTAAATCAGTTATGCCTATTAAAGTCTCACAAATGTTCAAGCAAACTGCCCCAGGAAGGGAATGTGATTCTTATTACAGTGAGGTATTGATGTTCATAAAATGTCTTGTCGTCTGGAGAGGATTAGCTAGATGTTTGCCAAAGAAAGCAGGTGTTTGGCCATTTGCAGTGTTTAAGGAACTTCTCGGCTCCTTGAAGGCCTGTACGAGCCAGCAATGCAGAAACCAGGAAATGAGGTAACAGTGGTGTTCTGGCCAAAGACGGCCAGTCCTCCTCTCTCTAATGTCTTTCATATTTTCCAACGCAGTGGGCCATATCTGAATATATTGAATAGGTTTCAAAGCAGTTGATTTGTAAATGACCCCTCTTCATTAATAGTTAGGGGAGATCTCTGAAATTTGTTTAATGGTAGGCATTGGGATGGCAAAATTGAAGCATGTAAAGCCTATTTCTTAGACAATCATTGTAAAAACAAGCTCAACTTTTCCTTTGCTCCTGACTGTCGTTCTCTTTTCACTTTGCTATTCATTTGAAAGGGTGTACAGCTCTCTAATCATTAAAATATGTTTATGCAAACAGTTCTCAGAACTTAAAACATGAAAAGGTTGAGCAATGGAAACAGAAAAGTGGCAAAATGCACAGTATTGACGATATTGTGCATAGTACTTTCAAGTATGTTTCTCTTTAAAAGAAATTCCTCAAAATGGCTGCAACACTGCATAAATGGGTAGTTGACAAATAGCATGTACTGTATTTTTAAATGCAACATCAAACCGTCTGTATTTAGTACATGCTTAAAAAATGTGAGTGGTCTGTGACAGACCTTTTTCTTCTTAAATTATTCAATAATAATACAGATTGTTTTATTATTATATTATAAATGTATTATTATTATTATATTATTTATTACTATTATAAAATTATAATCATTAAAATAATAAAAATATAATTATTATAAAACTATTATTATGATAAATATTATTATTATAATATTTTATTATTTTATTATCTTTTAGCTTTTGTAGTTCATGTGGTGTGTAAAATTATATTGAGAAAGGACAATTATGTTCCATGGATTTCCTTTAAGGAATATTCTGGGCTAAATTAATCTCAAACGACAGCACTTGCCCCTCCTTTTCTTTAAAAACAGCTAAATTCTGGGTTACAGTGAGGCACTTACAATGGAAGTGAATGAGGCCAATATTTGGAAGGTTTGAGTGCAGAAATGTGAAGCTTATAATTTAATAAAAGCACTTTAATTATTTTGTTAAAACTTGTGTATTAGTTATATAGTTGTTTAAATAGTCATATTTACAGTCCTTTAGGGTTTGTTGACATCATCATGGCAACAAAGTTGTAAAATTAGATATAACTTTACACAGAAAATGTTAGTTAGCGATATTATCATGCTAAAATCATGTTTACACCACTGATCTATATATACATATATATATATAGATCAGTGGGGTACACACATATTGTTCATGTCTTGTGGCGGTTCTAGCTTGTATGACAAAATAAACCAAAGAAAGGGCAAGTCAAAATTATTATTTTATGCTAATCAATATTAGCCTATGCCACAAATACTGTTGATTTAGCTTAACTTGTATTGAACTAAAATATTCCTTTAATATGATATCCTAAAAATGCATGTGTAATAATTATACACGAAGTTAAGTAGTTTCAGATGATCACTAGCATGTTTCATTCATAGTACCCAAATATTAACTTTTAGTGAGCCACACTGCTGCTCTCCTTAAGTATCGGAAGTCTATTTACAGCTGAAGAACCACAATTCCCATAAGGCTCTGTTTCAGTGACTGTGGAAAGGGGGAAGGGACGCCGAGATTGGAGGGAGAGAAACTGAGGTAAAAATTAAAACTAATATTTCATACCAACCATTATAGCAACCATATACATGCGCAACTATCAGCTAGAAGTGACAATGACATATTGTTTGCACGTATCAGTCGATATTTTCTGATAGAAGGACTAATTATTGCCAAGTAAGCTGAGCTAGTAGCGAGAGTACAAAAAGATTTGAGGCAGTTTAGCGCGAGCTGCTCGCGAGACAGTGGCTTCAGTCACGGACTGAATTGTGACCCTTAACAACAAATATCTGCTCTTAAACAGAAATAATTACAGTAACTGTGGGTTTGAATGCTGACATAAATGTGTACGTTTCGTGTTGTTCGTTTAACTTGCAGTGAGACGCAGGGATAAGGAGGAGGGCTGAATGTACCGCTATTTGTGGCGAAAATAACTCACATTATGTAAGTTGATCTTTATCATTATTAGCCATTCTAGAAATCCATTCACTTTGAATATTGAATATTATAGCAGTATTAGTAGCTAATTGTTGGCGTGAAATTATGGCGTCTCATATAACGTTATGTCTGCATGTAACGGTTATTGTATGATCTATAGAGATTTTCTGGTGCTTTGACAGTTCACTGGATGCTGTCATACATTCGTGGTGTGCATCATGTGTAGCGCCTACATAATATCCGATGCAGCTTTTGTTGAATATAACATTTCTAATCGATTTATGCCTTTTGAGTTTTCTGACGTTGTTCTTTATTGTAATGTTTGGTTAGTTCAGGTTTTGTGAGTCAGGATAGAGATGACGTCACCTTCACCCCATTCTCTGCTTATCAATGAAATATGTCCAGTTATACGATGTATAAACACTGTTTGCACCATAAATAGACTCCAAAACTAAATTTAGCGTTCGAAACGTGAAACTTGCTAATTGCTCTTCGTAATATTTCCCTCCATCTATTTCGGTATCAGAAAGATGCGGTCTTGATCAGATGACGTCATCCCTTTTGAATGCCGCTTTTCTGTGCAGCTCTCTTTTGCATTGCACTGCTATATCTGTGGTCAAATAGGAACGTTAAAGCTGGAGAGTGCATGCCTGTTTGAGCAGATCTTGATGTTTGCAATGCATATGTCTTTTTAAGTATTAATCACAATTTTGAGTTATTCTTATTGCATTTTGTTTCACTTACTGATTGTGTCCTCATCACAGACTTTTTTGGGTGTTGCTGTACCTCTCAGCCGTAGGCCACAGCAAGGTTTGTGAGGAGAAACCTGCTGACCCACCAACTCATCAACAAACTCTGTTAGTTGCATTAATACTTTATCCACCAACCAACCCACCAAAAAACCAACCAACCAGAATTTCTTTCTGCAACTTATTCATCAGGGATTTTGTCTTCAACCCAGAAACAAGGTCAAATACAGCTTCATATCATAGCTTTTGCCAGTCCAATCCTGATTTCTATTCTTCTTACAATGCACCTTGGAAAAACACCTCTCCATGCTCCAATCTCATATCGGTGAACCTTGCACAGCTAAAGACATTCTAACACTCACCCATTGATGTGGTAAAACCAGTTGTCCAGGCTCGATACAATTAGCACTCGTTGGTCTTGTGAAATCCGTCTACACTAAGGCCATCAAGATACACAACTCAGTGCATTAAGATCTCCCACTACAAACAACCCCAGGCCTGTTACTATTTTACAAAATTATGTTTGTGCTTCTTGGCCCAACTCTGTATCTTCCAACTATTCATAGAATCACAATTTAACAATGATCAACCACTGAAAGATCTGCCGTTGTGTCAATCTCAAGCCACACCTGTTGGAAAGGGAGCAGGTGTTTCTGAAAGCTTTAAAAGTGCTTGTGGTTGGTTCAGGAATAATCTTCAGAACCATGTGTGTCCAAAGGGCAGTGTTTACAATTTGCCTAGTCCACAGGATGAGTGGAAAGTAGGGGGACTGTGAAACAGTGGACTCATGTCATGGAAGGGTTCGTTGCAGTCACAGGACATTCAGAGGTATGTATGACGTCAGTACCTAGAGGACAGCCAGACCTGTACTTCTTTACTCTGCTCTACTCAACTCCTTTGAAACTTTGAAACCATTGTTACGGCATTGTGGCATTGTAGGGCACTATACTATACTTCACTACATTTCACTATTCTACACTATACTATGGGTTTGTTCCAAAACTTAGTGATCTGCCTCGTTGTCTCCTCCCTACATAGACAGCTATCATTTATAGCAGCATGCTAACAGAAAAGCAGCCTCATAAGAGAGCGAAAGGAACTGCGCAATAGCACACACACATTTTGTGTAAAATAGTACGTTTTTCTATCATAAAAACTATACTCACTGCTCGACGTGGTCTTCTGCTGTTGTACCCCATCTGCCATTCTCAGATGACCTCTCTCTTCAACAAGGTGTTTCTGTCTGCAGAACGGCTGCTCATTGGATGTTCTTTTGTAAATTCTCTGACTGTTGTGTGTGAAAATCCCAGGAGATCAGCAGTTACACAAATATTCAAAATAGTATGGCACCAACAATCAGGCCACGGTTGAAATCACTGAGATCAAATTTTTCTCCATGCAGATGGTTGATGTTAATATTAACTGATGCTCCTGACCCGTATCTGCATTATTTTATGCATTGCACTGCTGCCACACAATTGGCTGATTAGATAATCCCATGAATAAGTAGGTGTACTGGTGTTTCTTAATTAAGTGGTCAGTGAGTGTAATTTTTATGAATACTTTTTACTATTGAATGTATTAGAAGGATGTGTGTGTGTGTATATATATATATATATATATATATATATATATATATATATATATATATATATATAAAAGATTCTCCTGCTTTGTCTGCCATCTTGAATACATTTTTCCATCGAGCTCATCATGGTGCTCTCTGGGATCGCATAACCAGGGAAGAAAACATACAATGATACCTTAGAATTTGGCTAAAATTAGATACGGTTGATGTCAGAAGTTTACATGCACTTAGGTTGAAGTCATTAAAGCAATTTTTTTAATCACTCCACAGATTTAATATTATCAAAATATAGTTTTGACAAGTTGTTTTGGACATCTACTTCATGCATGACTTGAGTAATTGTTCCATCAATTGTTTACAGACAGATTGTTTCATTTATAATTGACTATATCACAATTTCAGTTGGTCAGAAGTTTGAATACACTAAGTTAAAGTTAAAAGTTGCGTTTAAGCAGCTTGGAAACTTCCAGAAAATTATGTTAAGCCTTTAGGCAATTAGCCAATTAGGTTCTGATAGGAGGTGTACCTGTAGATGTATTTTAAGGCCTACCTTCAAACTTACTGCCTCTTCACTTGACATCATGGGAAAATCAAAAGAAATCAGCCAAGACCTCAGAAAAAAATTGTGGACCCCCACAAGTCTGGTTCATCCTTGGGAGCAATTTCCAAATGCCTGAAGGTACCACGTTCATCTGTACAAACAGTAGTATGCACGTATAAACACCATGGGACCATGCAGCCATCATACCACTCGGGAAGGAGACGCATTCTGTCTCCTAGAGATGAATGTAGTTTGGTGCGAAAAGTGCAAATCAATCCCAGAACAACAGCAAAGGACCTTGTGAAGATGCTGGAGGAAACAGGTAGATTAGTATCTATATCCGCAGTAAAATTAGTCCGATATCGACCTAAAAGGCTGCTAAGCGAGGAAGAAGCCACTGGGGCAAAGATCTTACTCCTCTGGTGTAATGAAACAAAAATGTAACTGTTTGGCCATTATGATCATATTTATGTTTGGAGGAAAAAGGGTGAGGCTTGCAAGCTGAAGAACACAATTCCAGCGTGAAGCATGGGGGTGGCAGCATCATGTTGTGGGGGTGCTTTGCAGCAGGAGGGACTGGTGAACTTTACAAAATACATGGCATTATGAGGAAGGAAAATTATGTGGAAATATTGAAGCAACATTTCAAGACATCAGCCTGGAAGTTTAAGCTTGGTACGCAAATGGGTCTTCCAAATGGACATTGACCCCAAGCATACCCCCAAAGTTGTGGCAAAATGGCTTAAGGACAACAAAGTCAAGGTATTGGAGTGGCCATCACAAAGCCCTGACCTCAATCTGATAGAAACATTGTGGGCAGAACTGAAAAAGCGTGTGCAATCAAGGAGGTCTACAATCCTGACTCAATTACACCAGTTCTGTCTGGAGGAATGGGCCAAAATTCCAGCAACTTATTGTGAGAACCTTGTGGAAGGCTACCCAAAAGGTTTTAACCCAAGTTAAACAATTTAAACAATGCTACCAAATACTAAACAAATTGTATGTAAACTTCTGGCCCACCTCATTTGTGATGAAAGAAATATAAGCTGAAATAAATCTTTATCTCTACTATTATTGTGACATTTCATATTCTTAAAATAAATTAGTGATCCTAACTGACCTAAGACATGTTTTCTTGGATTAAATGTCAGGAATTGTGAAAAAAGTTTAAATGTATTTGGCTAAGGTGTATTTAAATTCGACTTCAACTGTATCTTAGGAGGCAGCATAATTAAGAGACCAACCTTTTGGAACAGTCTTCTGTCGGGAGTCTGCCTATGATGCATATAAACTAGGTTTTGGAACAGAGTATATTACACATAGGGCTCCACAGTTAATCAAAATAAAATCAAAATTGCAATATGACCTTGTGCGATTATTTAACCTCAAAGGGCTGCTTTTGAATAAAAAAAAATTATAGTTTGCTTGCGCTGCTCTGTCCTGTCTGTATAGTGTTAGTGAATTATTACAGTGTTTTCAGAACAGTTCTGCTCTCCTCAACTCCATTTCATGTTCAGTGTGACAGATGGGCTCTGAGATCAGTTCCCTTTGCTTATGAGTGCATTGTTTTTAAAGCATTCCAGATTCACTTTGTATGTTTGGCCACTAAAAGTTAATATACAAATATTACACCCCATGGCACTGGGTATTTGTGGACCGAGGAGGAGATGTTAAAATGAGGAGCACATTATACAGCTGTATGTGAAATCGGCAACACACAATCTTTTCATGCAGATGTTGCCAAAACAAAAAGTTAGACAATGCCACATGCAAGTTAAAGTCCCTGTGAAGTACCTTGATGAGATTTGGTGTTTTGGCTATTCCCTACTGAAACAGGAAGGGGGGGCAGGACATGTCGAAAGACTCCTCCCATTTTTAAAGAATAGCCTACAGGCTTTAGTTTACACACACACACACACATACCCCTTTCCACCATGCTGCTTATGTCAGAGCCACCTACCGAAAAACCTTTAGAAGCAATCTCAATACCTGCCAGCTTTTCCAAAGACTTGAGAAGCGAACAGTGAACTAACTGACAACATTAATCCATAACCAGCCCACAAACGCACACAGCACATCGTGGTCTTTGCTTACAACTAGGCTGGAGCCTTTGTGCAAGTCCAGTGCAGATAAATGAGAAACAAGCAATTAATAGATAATATATCTGTGTTTTGAATCACAGAATTCAAGAATAAAGAACACTTATTCAAGCTGTACATACCAAGAAAACCCCAGCTGCACAAAAAATATAAAGAAACTCCAGCAACTTTCCGCACATCCAGCTCCTGTGTTGCCACATCCCATTCAGAAGTGATCATTTCTATGCCCTATTCCCTTTGATTTACCCTCTACTGTGAGAGCTTTAGATGGCTGAAAGGTGATTATCAGCCAGAACTCACTTTTTAAGTTATTCTTATTGGAAATTCTGTTTAGAATGACACTACAGCATGGATTGTGCTCGCTTCAAAGTGTCACACGAAGACAGGATCAGCACCAGAATATAGCCAAACGCACTGAACAGTTGAAGAGCGAGGGTGCATTCTAGTTATTGGACAAGGTTTCTTAACCTCTATATCAGTGGTTCCCAACCATTTTGGGGGCCCGGAACTACATATGCTTTGATTTGCTCAAAGATATGAAAATATGCTATACCAGTAAGCACGGTATCCTTGTCTAGCTCAACAGCCATGTCCCAAATTATGAATTGTGCACATACAATATGCACTCAGCCATGTAGTGTTTGAATTTTTAAGTGTAGTAGGCCTATAATCCCAAATGGAACACTAAACATTTATTTTTACAACACAGAAGCATTCGGCATTTTTCAGCTGATGGTAATGTCATTTCAGATGCACGTGATGTGTTGTCGCTAGATTTAGCGCATTAGTTCAACACTTTTATGAGTGGTAAAGCATTCAACTCACATTTGTTAGGTTCTGTCTTCACAGATGTTTCGCTAGTTACCACATTACAAATTTGTTATTTTGGTGGAAGAGGTACATCAACAGGGTACTCTTAATACCCTTCTTTTTGTTGCATTTTCAGTGTTAACATGCTACTCGGACTCCTTACACTACACTACTGACGTATAATAGTGCAGAAGTGTTCGGTTTGGGATGCACTTAATATGATAAGCAAAATGTCAACATAAACATTTAAAAACTGTCCAAAGATCTTGATGCCATGGCAACTGTTGCAAAACTTCGTTCAATGTCGTTCTACCAACCAGAGCATCTTTACACAAATGGATGAATGAATGGAATTTCTGAATGGTGCAGACTTTTTGTAAACATTTAGAAGTACACCAGAATATAGATGACCTTAAAGCAAATAGATATGGACTAAAAGCAACAAAACTTTAATTTTGATTTAAAAATGTTAAGGTTTTATTGCAGAAATATATTACTATTGTATAATATTAATAATAATAATATAAAATTACAATAATGTAATATTCAAGTTAACTGGGCTTCAAAAATAGCGATGATAAGTGAGCTGAGACGCTATCAAAACGTGAACAAAAACAGGTTCACAGTTGATAGGTAGAAAGAGTAGCCTTTTTATTGGAAGTAGAACTTGGGCAAAAAAATTACCAAGTTTTGGTCAAAAGGAATCATTTATTTACTAGTTTTTTGTTTTGTTTATCTTGTTTTAGTTCTAATCACAATCACAATATTTTTCAAAATAATCACAATATGACTGTCTAAATCGTGCAGTTCTACTATACTACTCTATATTATGCTATGTTACACTACACTGCACTATACTATTCTGTACTATACTGACTAAAAATGGTAAACTTTAAAATAAAAAAGAGGAGATGTAAATTAATGGAATGGACTTGTCATGCCTACAGAATAAGGACATTTATAATGAAATGTTGAGTGGGCTTTGCTTTTCCATTTGAAATTTGGCAGATATGTTACATTCTTGTACATGAAAGTTCAAAGACAAATGCACAAAAAACGTGTTCAGTAATAGAAAGTGCAAAAGCAAATTCAGTTCATATTTTCTAGTTAATTTAGGACAGAATATGCCAACTATGAATGTGGCTTCATTTCAGACATATTCTGACTCTCAATGAAAAATGAAACTAAATTAAATAAATAAAAAAATGTGGCTGCTCTTCAGAGTAATTCATATTTTACCAATGTAGATTATGATTATTTAAAATATTTTTATATCTCCCATTTTAGGGCTTGAATGGTTTTCCACAAGAATACAAACAGACAGAAGATCTAACCAATGGACACTCCAAATGCACAACTGTGAGAACCAACTGCTAAAATGCTGCACATAACATGTTCTATCAGTATTTACATGCATCAGATTAAGTGCAAAAGTTGCTTTCTGTTCTTTCTTTCATTTTTAATAGATACTGAATGGACGCACTCCAGGTAATGGTATCAAAGAGAATGGCAATATCAATGGCAACCCTTATCTCAAAACTGTCCAGGTGAGTCTTAAACAGACAGTCACATGATGCAAATTTTGTTTTCTGTTGTTATGTGAGTGCAATCAGTTGCTTAAACAGAGCAGGTAATGGTGTGATATTTTGATTGTGTAGATCTCAGCCCTGAAACAGAATGGCCTCTTACAGTCACTGGCAGCCGGAGGCAATCAGACTAAAACAGAAGGTAAAGACTTAGAGATAGCGCACCCAAAAGTAAAAATTCTGGCATCATTTACTCGACTTCATATTGATCCAAACCCATATAGATGGATCACAAAAAGTTGTATTCTATACAATGAAATTGAATGGCTACTGAGGCTTTCAGTCCCTGTCATTCAGCCTAACATCTCCTTTTGTGTTTAACAGAAGGTGTAAATGATGGCAGAACTTTGACTTCTGGGTGAACTAACCCTTAAGCCACTCATTGTTACACACTCACTGATGTCAGTAGATCAGAACTTTTACTCTATATGTGTGTAATTTGTGTCTAGAGGTGAGCTCGGAGTTGGAGCGAGCACAAGAGGAGTGGGATGCCCTGGAGAGCATCCAACCAGGTGAGACCAATTACCTTGTCACCATGGAAACAACATCCTGTCAACCTGTATACTGAGCTCATTACATCACCATGACTTAGCATATGCCATACGCTGGAGAGATGGCATCACCTCCCTTGCTAAAATAGGTACACTGTCAGCTAAAATCTGCAGCATCTGCACCTCTTGATGAGATGTTTGGTCAACAATGGACATCATTTTACAGCATAATTACTACATATAAACCATAGTCCACATATAAATTTTATGTGTTATTTTGACTATACAGTATAAGACTATTTATATGAAGAGAGTTTCATTTACGTACATTTTTCTGACCACTGCCTTCATCACTTCTCTTAAAATGGAATACATAGACAGTAAATTTATGCCAACTAATATCTTTATCAGCCAAATAACAAAGGACACTTCATCTAAGTGCACTTCCACAGTCAATATGAGTTGGACTTCAAAGACACTTAATTATTAATCTTATAGTTCAATCAATATCCTTTAGTTTTAAACATTGCCCACCAAAATTTGTATTATTATTATTATTCCCTAGCACTGAAAGTGCGGAGGCCCTATTGGTCTTCTAAGTATTATTATTATTAGGGCATAAGTACTGAAAGTTCGGAGGCCTTATTGTTCTTATAAGGATTGTTATAATTATTAGAGCCCAAGCACTGAAATTGCAGATATCTTATTGTTCTTATAAGGATTATTATTATTATTATTAGGGCATAAGTACTGAAAGTTCGGAGGCCTTATTGTTCTTATAAGGATTATTATAATTATTAGAGCCCAAGCACTGAAATTGCAGATATCTTATTGTTCTTATAAGGATTATTATTATTATTATTAGGGCATAAGTACTGAAGGTTCGGAGGCCTTATTGTTCTTATAAGGATTATTATTATTATTATTAGGGCATAAGTACTGAAGGTTCGGAGGCCTTATTGTTCTTATAAGGATTATTATTATTATTATTAGGGCATAAGTACTGAAGGTTCGGAGGCCTTATTGTTCTTATAAGGATTATTATTATTATTATTAGGGCATAAGTACTGAAAGTTCGGAGGCCTTATTGTTCTTATAAGGATTATTATAATTATTAGAGCCCAAGCACTGAAATTGCAGATATCTTATTGTTCTTATAAGGATTATTATTATTATTATTATTAGGGCATAAGTACTGAAGGTTCGGAGGCCTTATTGTTCTTATAAGGATTATTATAATTATTAGAGCCCAAGCACTGAAATCGCAGATATCTTATTGTTCTTATAAGGATTATTATTATTATTATTAGGGCATAAGTACTGAAAGTTCGGAGGCCTTATTGTTCTTATAAGGATTATTATAATTATTAGAGCCCAAGCACTGAAATTGCAGATATCTTATTGTTCTTTAAGGATTATTATTATTATTATTATTAGGGCATAAGCACTGAAAGTTCGGAGGCCTTATTGTTCTTATAAGGATTATTATAATTATTAGAGCCCAAGCACTGAAATTGCAGATATCTTATTGTTCTTATAAGGATTATTATTATTATTATTAGGGCATAAGTACTGAAAGTTCGGAGGCCTTATTGTTCTTATAAGGATTATTATAATTATTAGAGCCCAAGCACTGAAATTGCAGATATCTTATTGTTCTTTAAGGATTATTATTATTATTATTATTAGGGCATAAGTACTGAAAGTTTGGAGGCCTTATTGTTCTTATAAGGATTATTATAATTATTAGAGCCCAAGCACTGAAATTGCAGATATCTTATTGTTCTTATAAGGATTATTATAATTATTAGAGCCCAAGCACTGAAATTGCAGATATCTTATTGTTCTTTAAGGATTATTATTATTATTATTATTATTAGGGCATAAGTACTGAAAGTTTGGAGGCCTTATTGTTCTTTAAGGATTATTATAATTATTAGAGCCCAAGCACTGAAATTGCAGATATCTTATTGTTCTTATAAGGATTATTATAATTATTAGAGCCCAAGCACTGAAATTGCAGATATCTTATTGTTCTTTAAGGATTATTATTATTATTAGGGCATAAGTACTGAAAGTTCGGAGGACTTATTGTTCTTATAAGGATTATTATAATTATTAGAGCCCAAGCACTGAAATTGCAGATATCTTATTGTTCTTTAAGGATTATTATTATTATTATTATTAGGGCATAAGTACTGAAAGTTTGGAGGCCTTATTGTTCTTATAAGGATTATTATAATTAGTAGAGCCCAAGCACTGAAATTGCAGATATCTTATTGTTCTTTAAGGATTATTATAATTATTAGAGCCCAAGCACTGAAATTGCAGATAACTTATTGTTCTTTAAGGATTATTATTATTATTATTATTATTAGGGCATAAGCACTGAAAGTTCGGAGGCCTTATTGTTCTTATAAGGATTATTATAATTAGTAGAGCCCAAGCACTGAAATTGCAGATATCTTATTGTTCTTATAAGGATTATTATTATTATTATTATTATTAGGGCACAAGTACTGAAAGTTCGGAGGACTTATTGTTCTTATAAGGATTATTAGAATTATTAGAGCCCAAGCACTGAAATTGCAGATATCTTATTGTTCTTTAAGGATTATTATTATTATTAGGGCATAAGTACTGAAAGTTCGGAGGCCTTATTGTTCTTATAAGGATTATTATAATTATTAGAGCCCAAGCACTGAAATTGCAGATATCTTATTGTTCTTTAAGGATTATTATTATTATTATTATTAGGGCATAAGTACTGAATGTTCGGAGGCCTTATTGTTCTTATAAGGATTATTATAATTATTAGAGCCCAAGCACTGAAATTGCAGATATCTTATTGTTCTTATAAGGATTATTATTATTATTATTATTATTAGGGCATAAGTACTGAAAGTTCGGAGGCCTTATTGTTCTTATAAGGATTATTATAATTATTAGAGCCCAAGCACTGAAATTGCAGATATCTTATTGTTCTTTAAGGATTATTATTATTATTATTAGGGCATAAGCACTGAAAGTTCGGAGGCCTTATTGTTCTTATAAGGATTATTATAATTATTAGAGCCCAAGCACTGAAATTGCAGATATCTTATTGTTCTTATAAGGATTATTATTATTATTATTATTAGGGCATAAGTACTGAAAGTTCGGAGGCCTTATTGTTCTTATAAGGATTATTATAATTATTAGAGCCCAAGCACTGAAATCGCAGATATCTTATTGTTCTTATAAGGATTATTATTATTATTATTAGGGCATAAGCACTGAAAGTTCGGAGGCCTTATTGTTCTTATAAGGATTATTATAATTATTATTAGGGCATAAGCACTGAAAGTTCGGAGGCCTTATTGTTCTTATAAGGATTATTATAATTATTATTAGGGCATAAGCACTGAAAGTTCGGAGGCCTTATTGTTCTTTAAGGATTATTATTATTATTATTATTAGGGCATAAGTACTGAAAGTTTGGAGGCCTTATTGTTCTTATAAGGATTATTATAATTATTAGAGCCCAAGCACTGAAATTGCAGATATCTTATTGTTCTTTAAGGATTATTATAATTATTAGAGCCCAAGCACTGAAATTGCAGATATCTTATTGTTCTTTAAGGATTATTATTATTATTAGGGCATAAGCACTGAAATTGCAGATATCTTATTGTTCTTATAAGGATTATTATTATTATTATTATTATTAGGGCACAAGTACTGAAAGTTCGTAGGACTTATTGTTCTTATAAGGATTATTATAATTATTAGAGCCCAAGCACTGAAATTGCAGATATCTTATTGTTCTTTAAGGATTATTATTATTATTATTATTAGGGCATAAGTACTGAAAGTTCGGAGGCCTTATTGTTCTTATAAGGATTATTATAATTATTAGGGCATAAGCACTGAAATTGCAGATATCTTATTGTTCTTATAAGGATTATTATTATTATTAGGGCATAAGTACTGAAAGTTCGGAGGCCTTATTGTTCTTATAAGGATTATTATAATTATTAGAGCCCAAGCACTGAAATTGCAGATATCTTATTGTTCTTTAAGGATTATTATTATTATTATTATTAGGGCATAAGTACTGAAAGTTTGGAGGCCTTATTGTTCTTATAAGGATTATTATAATTATTAGAGCCCAAGCACTGAAATTGCAGATATCTTATTGTTCTTTAAGGATTATTATTATTATTATTATTAGGGCATAAGTACTGAAAGTTTGGAGGCCTTATTGTTCTTTAAGGATTATTATAATTATTAGAGCCCAAGCACTGAAATTGCAGATATCTTATTGTTCTTATAAGGATTATTATTATTATTATTATTATTAGGGCACAAGTACTGAAAGTTCGTAGGACTTATTGTTCTTATAAGGATTATTATAATTATTAGAGCCCAAGCACTGAAATTGCAGATATCTTATTGTTCTTTAAGGATTATTATTATTATTATTATTAGGGCATAAGTACTGAAAGTTCGGAGGCCTTATTGTTCTTATAAGGATTATTATAATTATTAGGGCATAAGCACTGAAATTGCAGATATCTTATTGTTCTTATAAGGATTATTATTATTATTATTATTATTAGGGCATAAGTACTGAAAGTTCGGAGGCCTTATTGTTCTTATAAGGATTATTATAATTATTAGAGCCCAAGCACTGAAATTGCAGATATCTTATTGTTCTTTAAGGATTATTATTATTATTAGGGCATAAGTACTGAAAGTTCGGAGGACTTATTGTTCTTATAAGGATTATTATAATTATTAGAGCCCAAGCACTGAAATTGCAGATATCTTATTGTTCTTTAAGGATTATTATTATTAGGGCATAAGTACTGAAAGTTTGGAGGCCTTATTGTTCTTTAAGGATTATTATAATTATTAGAGCCCAAGCACTGAAATTGCAGATATCTTATTGTTCTTATAAGGATTATTATTATTATTATTAGGGCATAAGCACTGAAAGTTCGGAGGCCTTATTGTTCTTATAAGGATTATTATAATTATTAGAGCCCAAGCACTGAAATTGCAGATATCTTATTGTTCTTTAAGGATTATTATTATTATTATTAGGGCATAAGCACTGAAAGTTCGGAGGACTTATTGTTCTTATAAGGATTATTATAATTATTAGAGCCCAAGCACTGAAATTGCAGATATCTTATTGTTCTTTAAGGATTATTATTATTATTATTAGGGCATAAGCACTGAAAGTTCGGAGGACTTATTGTTCTTATAAGGATTATTATAATTATTAGAGCCCAAGCACTGAAATTGCAGATATCTTATTGTTCTTTAAGGATTATTATTATTATTATTAGGGCATAAGCACTGAAAGTTCGGAGGCCTTATTGTTCTTATAAGGATTATTATAATTATTAGAGCCCAAGCACTGAAATTGCAGATATCTTATTGTTCTTTAAGGATTATTATTATTATTATTAGGGCATAAGTACTGAATGTTCGGAGGCCTTATTGTTCTTATAAAGATTATTATAATTATTAGAGCCCAAGCACTGAAATTGCAGATATCTTATTGTTCTTATAAGGATTATTATTATTATTATTATTATTAGGGCATAAGTACTGAAAGTTCGGAGGCCTTATTGTTCTTATAAGGATTATTATAATTATTAGAGCCCAAGCACTGAAATCGCAGATATCTTATTGTTCTTTAAGGATTATTATAATTATTAGAGCCCAAGCACTGAAATTGCAGATATCTTATTGTTCTTATAAGGATTATTATTATTATTATTAGGGCATAAGCACTGAAAGTTCGGAGGCCTTATTGTTCTTATAAGGATTATTATAATTATTATTAGGGCATAAGCACTGAAAGTTCGGAGGCCTTATTGTTCTTATAAGGATTATTATAATTATTATTAGGGCATAAGCACTGAAAGTTCGGAGGCCTTATTGTTCTTATAAGGATTATTATAATTATTAGAGCCCAAGCACTGAAATTGCAGATATCTTATTGTTCTTTAAGGATTAGGATTATTATTATTATTATTATTATTAGGGCATAAGTACTGAAAGTTCGGAGGCCTTATTGTTCTTATAAGGATTATTATAATTATTAGAGCCCAAGCACTGAAATTGCAGATATCTTATTGTTCTTTAAGGATTATTATTATTATTATTATTATTATTATTATTAGGGCATAAGTACTGAAAGTTCAGAGGCCTTATTGTTCTTATAAGGATTATTATAATTATTAGAGCCCAAGCACTGAAATTGCAGATATCTTATTGTTCTTATAAGGATTATTATTATTATTATTATTATTAGGGCATAAGTACTGAAAGTTCGGAGGCCTTATTGTTCTTATAAGGATTATTATAATTATTAGAGCCCAAGCACTGAAATTGCAGATATCTTATTGTTCTTTAAGGATTATTATTATTATTATTATTAGGGCATAAGTACTGAAAGTTCGGAGGCCTTATTGTTCTTATAAGGATTATTATAATTATTAGAGCCCAAGCACTGAAATTGCAGATATCTTATTGTTCTTTAAGGATTATTGTAATTATTAGGGCATAAGCACTGAAATTGCAGATATCTTATTGTTCTTATAAGGATTATTATTATTATTATTATTATTAGGGCATAAGTACTGAAAGTTCGGAGGCCTTATTGTTCTTATAAGGATTATTATAATTATTAGAGCCCAAGCACTGAAATTGCAGATATCTTATTGTTCTTATAAGGATTATTATTATTATTATTATTAGGGCATAAGTACTGAAAGTTCGGAGGCCTTATTGTTCTTATAAGGATTATTATAATTATTAGAGCCCAAGCACTGAAATTGCAGATATCTTATTGTTCTTATAAGGATTATTATTATTATTATTATTAGGGCATAAGTACTGAAAGTTCGGAGGCCTTATTGTTCTTATAAGGATTATTATAATTATTAGAGCCCAAGCACTGAAATTGCAGATATCTTATTGTTCTTTAAGGATTATTATTATTATTATTAGGGCATAAGTACTGAAAGTTCGGAGGCCTTATTGTTCTTATAAGGATTATTATAATTATTAGAGCCCAAGCACTGAAATTGCAGATATCTTATTGTTCTTATAAGGATTATTATTATTATTATTAGGGCATAAGTACTGAAAGTTCGGAGGCCTTATTGTTCTTATAAGGATTATTATAATTATTAGAGCCCAAGCACTGAAATTGCAGATATCTTATTGTTCTTTAAGGATTATTATTATTATTATTAGGGCATAAGTACTGAAAGTTCGGAGGCCTTATTGTTCTTATAAGGATTATTATAATTATTAGAGCCCAAG
Source organism: Xyrauchen texanus (assembly GCF_025860055.1). Classification (NCBI taxonomy): domain Eukaryota; kingdom Metazoa; phylum Chordata; class Actinopteri; order Cypriniformes; family Catostomidae; genus Xyrauchen; species Xyrauchen texanus. The sequence goes on along the minus strand of NC_068302.1, from coordinate 12,025,258 downwards.
CACTGAAATTGCAGATATCTTATTGTTCTTTAAGGATTATTATTATTATTATTAGGGCATAAGTACTGAAAGTTCGGAGGCCTTATTGTTCTTATAAGGATTATTATAATTATTAGAGCCCAAGCACTGAAATTGCAGATATCTTATTGTTCTTTAAGGATTATTATTATTATTATTATTAGGGCATAAGTACTGAAAGTTTGGAGGCCTTATTGTTCTTATAAGGATTATTATAATTATTAGAGCCCAAGCACTGAAATTGCAGATATCTTATTGTTCTTTAAGGATTATTATTATTATTATTAGGGCATAAGTACTGAAAGTTCGGAGGCCTTATTGTTCTTATAAGGATTATTATAATTATTAGAGCCCAAGCACTGAAATTGCAGATATCTTATTGTTCTTTAAGGATTATTATTATTATTATTAGGGCATAAGTACTGAAAGTTCGGAGGCCTTATTGTTCTTATAAGGATTATTATAATTATTAGAGCCCAAGCACTGAAATTGCAGATATCTTATTGTTCTTTAAGGATTATTATTATTATTATTAGGGCATAAGTACTGAAAGTTCGGAGGCCTTATTGTTCTTATAAGGATTATTATAATTATTAGAGCCCAAGCACTGAAATTGCAGATATCTTATTGTTCTTTAAGGATTATTATTATTATTATTAGGGCATAAGTACTGAAAGTTCGAGGCCTTATTGTTCTTATAAGGATTATTATAATTATTATTAGGGCATAAGTACTGAAAGTTCGGAGGCCTTATTGTTCTTATAAGGATTATTATAATTATTAGAGCCCAAGCACTGAAATTGCAGATATCTTATTGTTCTTATAAGGATTATTATTATTATTATTATTAGGGCATAAGTACTGAAAGTTCGGAGGCCTTATTGTTCTTATAAGGATTATTATAATTATTAGAGCCCAAGCACTGAAATTGCAGATATCTTATTGTTCTTTAAGGATTATTATTATTATTAGGGCATAAGTACTGAAAGTTCGGAGGACTTATTGTTCTTATAAGGATTATTATAATTATTAGAGCCCAAGCACTGAAATTGCAGATATCTTATTGTTCTTTAAGGATTATTATTATTATTAGGGCATAAGTACTGAAAGTTCGGAGGACTTATTGTTCTTATAAGGATTATTATAATTATTAGAGCCCAAGCACTGAAATTGCAGATATCTTATTGTTCTTTAAGGATTATTATTATTATTATTATTAGGGCATAAGTACTGAAAGTTTGGAGGCCTTATTGTTCTTTAAGGATTATTATAATTATTAGAGCCCAAGCACTGAAATTGCAGATATCTTATTGTTCTTTAAGGATTATTATTATTATTATTAGGGCATAAGCACTGAAAGTTCGGAGGCCTTATTGTTCTTATAAGGATTATTATAATTATTAGAGCCCAAGCACTGAAATTGCAGATATCTTATTGTTCTTTAAGGATTATTATTATTATTATTAGGGCATAAGTACTGAATGTTCGGAGGCCTTATTGTTCTTATAAGGATTATTATAATTATTAGAGCCCAAGTACTGAAATTGCAGATATCTTATTGTTCTTATAAGGATTATTATTATTATTATTATTATTATTAGGGCATAAGTACTGAAAGTTCGGAGGCCTTATTGTTCTTATAAGGATTATTATAATTATTAGAGCCCAAGCACTGAAATCGCAGATATCTTATTGTTCTTTATGGATTATTATAATTATTAGAGCCCAAGCACTGAAATTGCAGATATCTTATTGTTCTTATAAGGATTATTATTATTATTATTAGGGCATAAGCACTGAAAGTTCGGAGGCCTTATTGTTCTTATAAGGATTATTATAATTATTATTAGGGCATAAGCACTGAAAGTTCGGAGGCCTTATTGTTCTTATAAGGATTATTATAATTATTATTAGGGCATAAGTACTGAAAGTTCGGAGGCCTTATTGTTCTTATAAGGATTATTATAATTATTATTAGGGCATAAGCACTGAAAGTTCGGAGGCCTTATTGTTCTTATAAGGATTATTATAATTATTATTAGGGCATAAGTACTGAAAGTTCGGAGGCCTTATTGTTCTTATAAGGATTATTATAATTATTATTAGGGCATAAGCACTGAAAGTTCGGAGGCCTTATTGTTCTTATAAGGATTATTATAATTATTATTAGGGCATAAGTACTGAAAGTTCGGAGGCCTTATTGTTCTTATAAGGATTATTATAATTATTATTAGGGCATAAGCACTGAAAGTTCGGAGGCCTTATTGTTCTTATAAGGATTATTATAATTATTATTAGGGCATAAGCACTGAAAGTTCGGAGGCCTTATTGTTCTTATAAGGATTATTATAATTATTATTAGGGCATAAGTACTGAAAGTTCGGAGGCCTTATTGTTCTTATAAGGATTATTATAATTATTATTAGGGCATAAGCACTGAAAGTTCGGAGGACTTATTGTTCTTTAAGGATTATTATAATTATTAGAGCCCAAGCACTGAAATTGCAGATATCTTATTGTTCTTTAAGGATTATTATTATTATTATTATTATTATTAGGGCATAAGTACTGAAAGTTCGGAGGCCTTACTGTTCTTATAAGGATTATTATAATTATTAGAGCCCAAGCACTGAAATTGCAGATACCTTATTGTTCTTTAAGGATTATTATTATTATTATTATTATTATTAGGGCATAAGTACTGAAAGTTCGGAGGCCTTACTGTTCTTATAAGGATTATTATAATTATTAGAGCCCAAGCACTGAAATTGCAGATATCTTATTGTTCTTTAAGGATTATTATTATTATTAGGGCATAAGTACTGAAAGTTCGGAGGCCTTATTGTTCTTTAAGGATTATTATTATTATTAGGGCATAAGTACTGAAAGTTCGGAGGCCTTATTGTTCTTTAAGGATTATTATAATTATTAGAGCCCAAGCACTGAAATTGCAGATATCTTATTGTTCTTATAAGGATTATTATAATTATTAGAGCCCAAGCACTGAAATTGCAGATATCTTATTGTTCTTATAAGGATTATTATTATTATTATTATTAGGGCATAAGTACTGAAAGTTCGGAGGACTTATTGTTCTTATAAGGATTATTATAATTATTAGAGCCCAAGCACTGAAATTGCAGATATCTTATTGTTCTTTAAGGATTATTATTATTATTATTAGGGCATAAGTACTGAAAGTTCGGAGGCCTTATTGTTCTTTAAGGATTATTATTATTATTAGGGCATAAGTACTGAAAGTTCGGAGGCCTTATTGTTCTTTAAGGATTATTATTATTATTAGGGCATAAGTACTGAAAGTTCGGAGGCCTTATTGTTCTTTAAGGATTATTATAATTATTAGAGCCCAAGCACTGAAATTGCAGATATCTTATTGTTCTTATAAGGATTATTATAATTATTAGAGCCCAAGCACTGAAATTGCAGATATCTTATTGTTCTTATAAGGATTATTATTATAATTATTAGGGCATAAGTACTGAAAGTTCGGAGGACTTATTGTTCTTATAAGGATTATTATAATTATTAGAGCCCAAGCACTGAAATTGCAGATATCTTATTGTTCTTATAAGGATCATTATTATTAGGGCCCAAGCACTGAAAGCTTGTTTTTGAGATATTTTGCACACACATCAGAGTTGTCGACCATTAGGCCTGGGCAAAATTTAACAGATGAGCATGGCTGATGAGCTCTGTAGTGCCACCTTTTGCAAAAGTGGTGGGGTCAGTTTCTTCTACAGTCACCAAACTTGCTACATATATTGTTCTCATCAAGCCGGACAACTTTCAACCCAACATGAAGTCCGCCATTTTGGTTTGAATGTAAATTTTTTGAAAATTCGTGAACTTTTGAATACTTCCCCTAGGGGATTCATGTGACTGACAACAAATGTAGGCACCCTTATGCCAAGACATTGAAGATGCTAAATTGCAAACAGATTTTTTATATATATCGCTGTCGCCATGGTGAGGCAATATATTAAGGGCAAACATGTGATACAGGAAGTTCTCTTCTGTGTGCATTGTATGACTTTGATGAAATTTCAGCTGTATGTTTGGTAATGGGGGCTGATCACATTTATGCGGCTATTATGGGTCACGGTCATAGTGCCACCAACTAGCAGCAGGAATTAAGGCAATTTTTACAGACTTTGAAATAGCCCACTTGTGTTTACTTGAATTGCATCAAAATTCTTTAGAATAATGCCAAGACACTGCTGGTGTAAAATTGTAAAGGGATATTTGATACCTGAAATAGTGTTGCCTTCCTTTCTATATTTGGGTATAAACTTAAATGGTTGTAACTCATGAATGCTAGGGAGTACAGACCTAAGCCTCTTATTTTAAAGAAAACACTTTTTTTAAAGTGAAATAAAAAAAATTATAGAAGTTTTAAGTTTATTGTAATGAAAATGTACTGCAAAAACTATTAATTTTTTTATATAAATAAAATATGTTAAAAATACAAACTGAAATGTAAAAATATTAGAAAATCAAAGCCACATGATCCAAAATTCTGGTCGATATATAAACAAAATAAACTTTTGGTGGCAGTACCATAAATATCAGCCAAGGACAGCCAAGTGTAAATCTCACAATTTTTTATGTTATACGTTTTTAAAATATTGAGTGTAAATTTATAACATTATGCTTATTGTTCTATTAACCTGGGCTTAGTTTTAAAAAACAAATTACCACATCTGCAAGGGGGTTTCTATGACAGCTTCTGAGAGAGTGACAGTAAATTTGGCATCTTCTTCCAACTGCCTTGCTTAATACACTGCTCTCTATACTTTTTCCTCTTCTGGAAAGTCATTCAAATGTAATAGTGGATTTTTTCTTTTGGTCTTGGAGTGAAAATTATTTTTGCTGTGATCTCTCATTCACCATTGTTGAAGTTTACCCTGCAAACTTTTACTTCTGCATTCCAAAACCCGGACTGTGAAAAAGGTCTATTATCTGAATAACTCGGCAGGAATTGGCATAAAAACATAAAGGAACCAAAGCCACTTGTCTGACCATGTCCTGATATGAATTTGAGAACAATCAGTGCTTGAAATGGGGCAGTACACAACACTTGCACTTCTGTAATTTACTCTACAGTGTAAATAATTGATATACAGTTGAAGTCAGAAGTTTACATCTCATTAGCCAAATACATTTAAACACAATTCCTGACATTTAATCATAAAAACATTCCCTGTCTTAGGTCAGTTATGATCACTACTTTATTTTACTTTAAAGGGGTCATGACATGGTTTTTTTTATTGTATTATTATGTTCCCTTAGGTGCAATTATAGTATTAATATATTTTTTTTTTAAGAAAAACTTTTAAAATCTAGTGATTTATGACCTTTTCCCACCCTGTTTCTCATCCTCTGATTCAAACAGTCTGTTTTGGGGGCGTTTTCCATTTAAGACTTCAGTGTTAACGCCCACTGTTATGATTGGCTAACGTCAGTGCCTATGTATCAATTATTGACGCCCCAGCCAGAACAATATGCAAGTAAACTAAGTAAAAACACTGTGATTATTCATAATGAATGAAATTGCGCTTTAAAAAGTAGTTTAAAGTTTAAAATAGATTACTTACAGTTTGCATCGTCGTTGTTCCCAGAATAGTCGGCACGGACTTATCTTTGAGCAACAGTTTTCTGGCAAAGCCAGCATCATATTGAGATTTGTTCTCAAAACAGTCATCCTTAAAATGTACAGAACAAACGCTTAAGTTAACACTGCCGTGACTGGATCGTCCGCAAAAAATAAACTGCATCCATTTTTCCCTGACGTCTGGATCTTTCGGCAGCTTATTCAGAGGTTTTGTTTGACCACAGCCAGGAACAGCACATCTGTGTGGCATCGTAATTTTCCTGTGCACAAGTAGTCTCTGTCAGAGCTCGCTGTCCATCGACTGAACACTTGTGAGGCGCACGGCGATACTGAAATGAGCGTAGTCTTGCGCTTAAAGCGTAGTTATCTTGTGCTGGAGGCGGTCATATGCAAACGCTGTTACGTCACTTCTAACCGACACGTCACTTCTAACCATGAATCCAGAACGAGATGTATTTTGAGCTTGATTAAATAAATGATTCGTTTAGAATGGGGAGGACGTCTTAAAATATTAAACTTGCAGGACGTTTTAATGATACAAAGACCTCTTATATACCAAAAGATCAAGGCAAATTTGGTTTCTCATGTCATGACCCCTTTAATGTGAAATGTCAAAATAATAGTAGAGAGAACCAGACAGAACTGGTGTAACTGAGTCAGGTTTGTAGGCCTCCTTGCTCGCACACACTTTTTCAGTTCTGCCTACAATTTTTCTATCGGATTGAGGTCAGGGCTTTGTGATGGCCACTCCAATACCTTGACTTTGTTGTCTTTAAGCCATTTTGCTACAACTTTGGTGGTATGCTTGGGGTCAATGTCTGACCTGTTTGTGACTGAGCTTTAACTTCCAGGCTGATGTCTTGGGATATTGTTTTAATACATCAACATCATTTTCCTAATAATCTATATGTGAAGTGCACCAGTCCCTGCAGTTGCTAATCACCCCTACAACATGATGCTACCACCCCCATGCTTTATGGTTGGGATGGTGTTCTTCGGCTTGCTAGCCTCACCCTTTTTCTTCCAAACATAACAATGGTCATTATTGCCAAACAGTTACATTTTTGTTTCATTACAAAAGTTTATGAACACCCAAACACCTCTTCATTTCAAAACCACTGGCATAAATAGAAGTACACAAGATAATTTAATTGGATGCAAACAGTTCTCTAGAACATTATTGTATTCCATAGAATTAAGATTTATCTTCACTGGAATTAAGGGGCTATAGCCAAATCCGTTAATTAGAAGGTGGTGTTCACATACTTTTGGCTGTCTGATTTTTTAGGAGAATATTTTATGAGCAGATTTTCAGGAATGAACCTTGCTTATGAATCAGGGGGGCATGTATGATGTATGAGTAAATGATGTGTCTTTTAAAGTTCTTGCTGAGGATCTTACTCCCTCACCGCTGATCTCATTCAACGAGGCTCTGCAGCATTTTCAGACCACTGATCTCGGAGACCTGCTTGTGAGTTTGTTTAAAGTGAATATATTCAATGCCGTCATTGGCTATACAGTATGTGTGACAATAGTAATAACCCTCTTTCTCTTTTCTTTCTTTCATACTTTCTCTTCCCCTCTATCAGAAGAACATTCAGCCCACCATTCGCAGGACTGGATTTGCTGCCATCACCCACTTCCTGTTTGGTCCTCCCCGGCTACACAAAAACCTAGTAGAGGAGAGAGACCTAGTGTTTGCCATTGCACAGTGTTAGTAGAGTGAATGTTTATTCAGAATGAGTTGATAAATATGGTAGCTGCATGATGAGACTCTCGTCATTAAAACAAATGAATAAGGCTTTCAACTGAGAACTTGTTTCTCTATGGTGATGAACCAGTTAAGTGATTTAGACAGCTGCCAGAGTAACCACTTACAATTCTTACATGCTTGATGTCACTGTTTTGGTGATTGTGTAGGTTCTCTGGATAATGGACAGTCAGTGCACATGCGTGTACTCCAGACCATCTACAGGAAACTGACCTGCACCCGAGCAGACTGCCCTCGCTATGGACCACACTGGGAGAATGTGGGCTTCCAAGGTACCTGTGTGTATGTGTGAAAAGTTTGTTTGTGTGCACTGTACTGATGTGTTTGTTAGTATTAATATGTTTGCATGTAAATATGTTACATGTACTTCACATATATTACAGGTAGGACATTCAATTACAGTTCTTGCAAGGCAGCAATAAATTCCTCAAACATTTTAACTTGTAAGACCGAAACATACTCTACACATGTATGTGAATAGAGAAGCGATTGATTGGCCACCGCATTAGCCACCGTGAAGTCCAGTTGAACATGTTTTACGTGCATTCTTTTTCTTTTCTTTTTTTTCTCCTTTTTCTCCTAAATTTGGAATGCCCAATTCATGATGCACTCTAAGTCCTAGTGGTGGCGTAGTGACTCAACACAAATCGGGTGGCGGAGGACAAATCTCAGTTGCCTCTGCATCTGAGATCATCAACCCGTGCATCTTATCATGTGATTTGTTGAGCGTGTTACCATGGAGACATATCGCATGTGGAGGCTTCACGCTATTCTCCGTGGCATCCTCGCACAACTCACCACATGCCCCACAGAGACCGAACCACATTATAGCGACCACGAGGAGGTTACCCCATGTGACTCTACCCTCCCTAGCAACTGAGCCAAATTGGATGCTTAGGAGACCTGGCTGGAGTCAACTCAAGTTGCTATAAATATATAGATTTTAACATACTTGCTCAGCAAAACTCTCTTCGAACTGTTGCTCCGCCATTACAGTAGTTGATTTGAAAGAGGAAACTTACTGTAGAAGTGGACAGTTCACTCTAATCTCACTATAGCACCCCAAGCGGCAACACTGAGAATACAACAGATACTTGTGTTGGGTTATGACTTGCTCTCTTACACATTTCTGAATGCAACAAAGTGTGAAATTGATTTTGCATAGCAAGATGCGTCTGCATTCACGTACTTGTGTAGAGTATGATTTGACCATAAAGATTAAAATAATTAAGCCCATACTGCTTATTATTTACACTCTATTTGAACTTTTTGTATTTTATTTTATCTGTTTTTTGCAAAGTTTATACTTTTTGAGAAATTTAAGATGAACATTTTTGAAAATCACACTTTGGCTCACATTGATAGATTTGTTGAGCATTCAAAATGTAATAATTTTGCCATGACATCAACTCTGTCTGTTACATATAATGTGTGTGTGTGTGTGAGTTTTTAGTTTTTTTTAGGTTACACACTAGTAATTACGAGGGAATAATGAAATAAATGTGGTTTATGAGGACAACCATAGTGTCCCTGTAATTCAAACGGCTTTAAAAACCGTTACACAAAAAAAATACACAAACAATGTTTTTTTGAAAATGTAAAAATGCCAAAAGGTTTCTGTGAGGGTTAGGTTTAGGGGTAGGGGATAGAATATATATATACAGTTGAAGTTAGAAGATTACATACACCTTAGCCAAACACATTTAAACTTAGTTTTTCACACTTCCTGACATTTAATCGTAGAAAACATTCCCTGTCTTAGGTCAGTTAGGATCACTACTTTATTTTAAGATTAAGAAATTTCAGAATAATAGTAGAGATAATTATTTATTTCAGTTTTTATTAATTTCATCACATTCCCGGTAGGTCAAGTATTTGATAGCATTGCCTTTAAATTGTTGGGTAGCCTTCCTCAAACTTCTCATGATAGTTGCTGGAATTTTGCCCCATTCCTCCAGACAGAACTGGTGTAACTGAGTCAGGTTTGTAGGCCTCCTTGCTCGCACATGCGTTTTCAGTTCTGCCCACAATTCTCCTATCGGATCGAGGTCAGGGCTTTGTGATGGCCACTCCAATACCTTGACTTTGTTGTCCTTAAGCCATTTTGCCACAACATTGGAGGTATGCTTGGGGTCATTGTCAGTTTGGAAGACCCATTTGCGACCGAGCTTTAACTTCCTGTCTGATGTCTTGAGAAGTTGCTTCAATATTTTCACATAATTTTCCTTCCTCATGATGCCATCTATTTCGTGAAGTGCACAAATCCATCCTGCAGCAATGCACCCCCACAACATAATGCTGCCACCCTCATGCTTCACAATTGGGATGGTGTTCTTCGGCTTACATGCTTCACCCTTTTTCCTCTATAATAAGATCTTTGTCCCCATGTGCACTTGCAAACTGTAGTCTGGCTTTTTTAATACAGTTTTGGAGCACTGGCTTCTTCCTTTATTGAGCAACCTTTCAGGTGATGTAGATATAGGACTCGTTTTACTGTGGATATCTACCTGTTTCCTCCAGCATCTTCACAAGGTCCTTTGCTGTTGTTCTGGGATTGATTTGCACTTTTCGCACCAAACTACATTCATCTCTAGGAGACAGAATGCGTCTCCTTTCCGAGTGGTATGATGGCTGCGTAGTCCCATGGTGTTTATACTTGCGTACTGTTGTTTGTACAGATGAACGTGGTACCTTCAGGCATTTGGAAATTGTTCCCAAGTATGGTGTCATTTTTTGGCTGATTTCTTTAGATTTTCCCATGATGTCAAGCAAAGCGGCACTGAGTTTGAAGTTAGGCTTAAAATACATCTAAAAGTACACCTCCAATTCAGTACACCTCCTATCAAAAGCGAATTGGCTAATTGTCTAAAGGCTTGACATAATTTTCTAGAATTTTACAAGCTGTTTAAAGGCACAGTTAACTTAGTGTATGTAAACCTCTGATACACTGGAATTGTGATATAGTCAATTAAAAGTGAAATAATCTGTCTGTAAACAATTGTTGGAAAAATTACTCATGTCATGCATGAAGTAGATGTCCTAAACAACTTGACAAAACTATAGTTTGCTAATATTAAATCTGTGGAGTGGTTAAAAAATGTGTTTTAATTTCTTCAACCTAAGTGCATGTAAACTTCTGACTTCAACTGTAGTTTGTATCATATAAAAATCATTGTCTATGGAGAGTTCTCAAGATAGGAGTACCAACGTGTGTGTGTGTGTGTGTGTGTGTGTGTGTGTGTGTGTGTGTTTTATACATACAGGTTCAGACCCTGCCACAGATTTAAGGGGAACAGGTTTTCTGGGCCTGATGCACACTCTATACTTTGTCATGGACCCAGAGATACTACCACTGGCTAGAGCCATCTACAAACTCTCTCAGCATCCAGTCCAGGTAATACACTAACAAGCACATACAAACATGGGCAAACTACTGTATGTTGGACCCTCCTATATCATTGCCTAATAATTATAACCTGGTAAAAATTATTCACTGACAGCTAAAAATCTAATTTTTAACACCTCCAGAATTTTCCATTCAGTGTGATGTCAATCAACTTGACCAGAATTGCCCTGCATGCTCTCAGGGAGGAGGTGTTGTCCAAGTAGGTCAAAATCTTTTGTCATGAAAAAAATGGGCTTCTAAATGCACTTCTGAACATTTATAGGTAATTGTTTTGTGCAAATTTAATTGTATGATTTCAATCTGTAAAATAATTTGGCTGTTTTTGTCTAGAGTGGAAAGTTGCTCTCAGTTTGGGATATTTTCTGTTCCCTCACCTCTGCAACAGTTGTTTCTATGGCAATAAAACATTTCATTGCTTTGTGATATCACCTAGGGAGTGTAACCGAAGGCAACAGGTTGTGGCAGTGTTAAATGATTTTTATGTTGCGACATTCCTGCACCTCTACCAGCTGTGGAAGAGCCAACAGAAAACAATCTCTGACTCCGGCCATGTGCTTAAAGGTACCAATATGAATCAATCATAGTCATTCTTTGCGGTTCCAAAATAACAGCATTAACAGCAAATTGATAGCATAGATTTTTTGCATGGTATCATTTAGTATATCAGTGACCTTCAGCATGGACATACTTACGGTACTTATGCAATATATGATCTTATGCAAAATATTGTTTATTTAATAATTTATCACATAGTTTATCACATAAATGCATTTTACACTTCTGTAGCAAATTAATTTCAATTAAAGTATACTTAAAATGTTGGTTAAAGTTCCTTGCACCAAATACCATTTTATACCCTCTTTCTGACCTTTAGAATTAAACCATTTTTGCTACTGTGTTATTAAGACTTCTATATGTAAATGTCCTCTGTTATGACTGGCTAATCTCCACATACTGTACTGACATATACAGTAGTTTGTAGTTAAGCTCGGATAGGACCGCTAGAAAAAAATAATTATCAAAACAATTCATAAAACAATGTGCACAGTGCACATAGCATCTGGCATCTTACAATCTGGCTGAAAACTCATTGGCTTTCCTGTATCAGAAGATGTCATCAGAAATTATGTGGCATCATGGAACTCTGAACCAACCAGTTTGGGTTCAGATCGGTGCAAAAAGTCATCCATATTTGGGCAGAGAGACATGTAATTGGTGACTGTTACATATGGCCACCAGGAGATGGCACCAAGTACATGACACAGACTTGATGCAGACTAAAGTCAAATGGCACTCATTTTGTGAAATATCATTACTAAAATCATGTCTGCATGCTATTCTATCCTATAGTCATTGTTGTGCTTGCATGTGTAATTAGTTCTTATGTGCAATTATTATGTTTATTTGTTTGGAGAGGCTTTTGGACACTTGGAGACGTTTTTGTATACTAGGTTAAATCATTTTTGTATTGCTATACATTTTGATTGTTTAAAAAAAAATAATAAAAAAATATATAAAAATATATATATATATACTTTCCTTTTTCTAATATATTTCTGGGTGTAAATATATATATATATATATATATATATATATATATATATATATATATATATATATTTACACCCAGAAATATATTAGAAAAAGGAAAGTTTTGTAATTTCTCAGCAATTTCTTTGGTTGAGAGTCTCAGAATTTATCATAATCTATGTTATTAAATTATTTGAAAGGTTTACTTTAAAATGATACCAAACACTTGACCCTCCTTGTTTTTTTTGTAAGCCTTTAATTTTGGGTATGCCACTGAAACAGGAAATCTTTAAACACACCCTTAGAGCTTAAAGGATTAACTAAAAACCATTGATTAAATACTTATAATAACTGACAGCCCTAGTTAATATATTCATGGTTGTTAAGTTAATAATATGACAATTACTTAACTCGTTTTTGCTGCTTAGTTTCAATAAATGGTCTGGGTGGATTGGAGCTTTGTTTTGTGGTTGTTAGAGTATTTCTGCATAATATATAAAACTCTTACTTAAATAAAGCCAGAAAAACCTTTATATAATAAGACATCTTTTAATAATATGCATATATGTAAGCATGATAGCAGCTTGACTCTGTCTCTGTCTGCTCTGTGATGTACAGAATTGGAGCTCTTAGCCAAGAAGAACCCCAAGCAGATTCTCAAACGACTCGAGGGCTACCTGAAAGAGAGACGTGCTGGGACAGGACACCGAACATCACCTGACATGCTGTCACATAGCAACCCTTCACCTGGTGACAGTGGGTCTCGAGCAGGGAGTCAGGGTGGGGAGGAGGGGAAGGAGATTAACTTCACTGGTGTCTGTGAGCTGCCCCCCGAGATGGAGGGAGAGGCTAGACTCATCTGAGAGACAGAGAAAGAGAGATGAGAGACAATTAAAGGCATAATTAATTAAAAAATAAGAAATCTGGCATTTACTCACTCTATTATTTTTCCAAATCCATACAACTGACTTTCTGTGGAACACAAAATGAGATGTCAGGAAGGCTGTCAACATTCACTTTCATTGCATCTTCCTTCCGCATGATGAAAGTGAATGGTGACTCAGACTACCATTCTGCCTAACATCTCCTTTTGTATACTTATCTATTGTGTGAAGAAAGTCATACAGGTTTGAAACAACATGAGGGTGAGTGAAATATGACCATTTTCATTTTTGGGTGAACTGTCCTTTTAAGAACATGTGTTTGAATGGGCATTTGATTTGTACAGTCTCAAATATCTCTCTTGCTCTAACTCTGTCTCTCTTTCTTCTTCATTTATTTTCTATCTATTCATTCTAAAGCACACTCAGCAAGACGTCTATGTTGTAACTGTAGTAGCAGATTAAATCATAATACTCTTTTGCTGTTAGGGTACCTATTGGCATTTCAAAGCTTTCTCTGGAAAAAAAAGCCAATAGTTTTAGTTGCCAAATATCAGAGTTAAAGGTACAGTTTGCTAGTCATCATTTACTCATCCTAATGTTTTTACAAACATTCAAATATTTTTTTCTTCTTCAATGGAATATAAAAAGACATATAAGATTGTATTTAAGTCTCAGTTGCCATTCATTGCATCTTTTTTCCATACAGTGAAAGTGAATGGGGAGTGAGGTTGTCATTCTGTCATACATGTTTGGAACAATTTAAGGGTGAGTGAATGATGACAGTTAAAGTGAACTATCCCTTTACAAAGATCATTTTAGAAAGTGTAATACTAGATTTACCACCTCAGTGGCAATCAGGAATGGACGTGTCTTGATGAACGTGTAAAGTGGGTTTCAGAAATGATCCAGCACCTTACCCATGACTGTGGTATTGAGTGAGAATGACTTACTTTGTGTGATGCGGTGACTGCAGGGATTTATTTGATTTAATTGAGACCAGTGTAGTCTAAAGCCTTGTGATCCTCCTGATCATTTGAACTTCTTCACTGTAACCAGGTCAACATTCACAGAAGTTATCCAAGTTTATATTTATGTTGCCACTTTTACCTTCACTGTTGAAAAAAATGTAATGAGATATCAAAACTTTGGATGAAAAGAGTTTTCTTTTGTCCCTTTAGAAACAATATGTTTAAGAGACTATCCGTTGGAATGATCTCTTCAACAAAAGCTGAAACTGTCATATCATGGTATCATTTTAATGGGGAAGTGCTTATTAGTGACCTGTAGTAGACCAAAATATTAAGATGTTTGAATAGCCATTTAGCAGTTCAGTTGCAAGCCTGGAATTGTCAACTAATTTTATTTAAACGTTTGAGCTTTGAGCTGAAATTAGGACCGTAATCAAAGAGAAAATATGATATTCTGAGGTGTTTTAATGCTTATCTGCATGTTTCCTCGATATTGATAGCAATTACATTCCAATTTTAAGTAGTCATGATGCAACTATGAACATCTGGGTGTGTTTTGGACGAGAGTGGGAATGATCACATGACTGTACCAGAACTAATCCTGAAAATGCTATTGGTTGCCTGTTATGATGTTTCACATAGAGGACAGCATACTCAAGTTGTCCACTATTTAGTCCAGAGGAAATATATGGCATATTATAAGTTGTTGGACAGTGATGAAAGCATTATAGTTCTCTGAAGCACTTTTAGCAAGTGTGTAAACAAGATTTGTTAGGGTTAATTGTGTCTATAAGACATGTTTTTATATAAAATAATAGCCAGGAAGCTGCAGGTCATTTAAACTGTACTGTATGTGAGAAACGTTGGTATATTAATGTGGATCACACTAGGCAACATCTTGCATCTAAGCGTTGTACATTCAAATAGACATTTCAGATCTGTTTATAGTGTAGTCAAGCAATTACACCATGATACTTGTTGATTTAAAAAGAGAATACCTTATTTACTGTCGAGCCACATCAGGTTTGTGCGGCAAATATTTGAGATGTTATGTATTTTGATGTCATTTGTGTCTTGTTCTCCCAAGAAATTTGATGGGGAAAGTCTGTCTCTCCCTTTGCAGCCCTATTCCGCACTCTCGTCTTGTTAGCATGTCAGGTACTTCTAGAGATGTAGCATCCAGGAATCGTTGCTTTTAAAATCCTTGTTAAAAAAAAAAGCTTGTTAATGTAACTCGGTATGGTTGCAAATGTTTGTCTAAGTTACCTAGTCCAAAGTGTTGTTGTACGATATGAATACAGTACGTCCTGTACGTTTCAGTTGAACTTTTACAGTCTTTCTTTTGTAGTTGTTTTTCTTCTTCTGAAACGACACATGAATATAAATACTCAGTGGATGTATAGTAGAAGTCCTGTCACTTTAGCCAGTTACATTTTTATATAATGAAGAGTAGTATTTTATAAACTTGAATAAGAGCAAAGCATGGTGGAAAAGGATTGTTTATATAAAAAGGCAAATCACCCTTTCCTGGCTTATTACTACTAGTTCTGTTTGACTGATTTGTATTAGAGCTGGTTCAGGTCCTAATCCTTCTATAACTGTACTCTTGAGTGCATTCAGCGCTGTTGTCAACTGCAAGCATTTATGTGTTTAATACTTGCCAGTTTGTTTTTCAAACTGAAGCATAGTTAACAGTAAGAAAGACTTTGAATGAATGTTTAAGAGGCATAATTTTAGAATGTTGCTTGATTACAGTGCCAAGGTGTTGAGAGGAGATGCAATATAACAAATGTTGTCAAGTGAGAGTACTGCCCAAGAGACCTGTATTTCCTACAAGTCATATTCCGTGCACTTCTTTTAGGATATTTTAAACTGTCATGTACACTTGCCAGTGCAACTCCTCAGAGGTGTGTGTTGCTATTTAGCTTACTGGCTCAAAATATATTATGAACAATCAAAGTTACAGTCTAACAATCATCCACAACCATGACCATCATAATGAGCCTGGTTCAGCACCTTTTCTTGTATATGCGTGCACAATAAGTTGTTTAATATTTGTTTAGCTATTAGTTCCCAAAGGAGAGGGTGGTATGTACTGTATATGAGATTACTTTTAACGTGTGTGTGTGTGTGTGTGTGTGTGTGTGTGTGTGTGTGTGTGTGTGTGTGTGTGTGTGTGTATATAACAAATAAATGATTGTAACAGTAAGATAAGTTACCTGGGCATATTATGCATACCTCAGGCTTCAGACAAATCTCGTCTGGGTAGGCGTTTTATTGAGGACAGCCATGATTCCATGTTGTAGCACAAAATGGTGTGTGGTGTCACCTGCAGTAATCTACCTAGCTTGGGAATGTACTGTATGTATATGTATGTACACTAATGCAGCACTGCAAAATATTGACTTCTACAGTATATATTTCTATAGCCCATGTTTGTGAAAACTGTAGTCTTACACGCTGAAATGCAAACCTTTGCTGGAGGACGTTTTTAACAATATTATTGGTTGAAACAAATAAGACGATTTTGTGGCCTTTGGTATTTGCTGTGCTTTCATGAATGGTGTTTTACACCATTACAAAATGTCAAAAACTATTCACTCTACTATGGCACAGTATTTGTTTGGACCAAAAGGAATATTTGTGACTGGGTTTGAGTTATCAGACTGGTTTGGTAAGATCTTACAGTCCTTAATGTTAGTATCTTCCTTCTCCATTCCACAATACTTCATTTATCTGGCCAATAAAGATGAAATTCAGCCCCTAATGGCTGTTTGAGTTACTAAAAAAATACAAACCCAAATCTCCAATTTGATTCACTTCCCTGAATCAAAGTCCTGCACTTAATTTATAGATGAGTTGTTTTCGTCTGGTATGATCCCTCAGAGCCTTTTATTATATCTGAACCTTGATTGTAGAATCCCTATTTTATAATGAAAATATATTTCAGAATATATGCAGTGGTACAGTGATGTATCGTATGAAGAGTAATAAATAAATGCAACTTTAAACAGAATTAAAAGAGTTATGTTATGATTCTTTACTATAAAACTAGAAATATCTGTATCATGAACCTTTTTGCATTGTAATAGTGTGGGTTTACCATTAGGGGTCAGTCTGCTGCTGTAGGGCACCCCTTCAGGAACAGACAATTAAATGTTTTCAAACACTGAATGTATTTTTCACCATTATTAGGTGTCTATAAATTACATTATTGATTTCTTTATAGATGGAATCTGATAAGCATACAAGTGTTCTTACTATCTTTACTGTATATAGCATTGAATGCTTGTGTGCATGCCAGATTCTTTCAAGTAAGAGGTATAGACCAATCCTATTGTTTACAAAAATGTCAGCAAATGAGCAGAAAATGGTGGCAGAAAGCCGGCAAACTATTGTGTTAGATTTGACAGAGTAGACGATTAGATGAAAATATGACACAAACCATCATAAACACAAATAATTTTAGCTAAACAATTATTATAATAATATGAGATAATAAGAGCTTGTTCAGACTGCAACTAAAAATCAGATTTTTTTGCATATCCAGATTGTATCCAGGTAAGTTTTTGATAGTTTGAACAGCAAAAAACCACATGAAATCAGATTTTTCCGAATGTGTGGTGTCACCTGCATTAACTACCTATTTTGGGAATATACTGTATGTATAGAGAAAGTGTTGTGCATAAATCATGTTCAAAACAATGCAATAAATGCTAAAAAAACTAAACACTAAAAAAGCAGGGTCACTTGGCATGTCATGTCCCGCACAATAGAGGCGGTGGAGCAGTTGTTTGGTACAGGGGCCACATCGTGCTTTAAAGGAATAATTCACACAAAAATGAGAATTATCTCATCATTTAGTCACCCTTATGCCATACCGGATGTGTATGACTTTCTTCAGCAGAACATAAATTCAATATTTTTAGAACCAGCTCTTTTGGTTCATACAAAGCCAAAATTTTGAAGCTCCAAAAATCACATAAACCAGCATAAAATTTCCCTAATCCATGTGACTCCAGTGGTTTAATCCATGACTTCAGAAGTGATATGATAGATGTGGTGACAAACAGATTAATATTTAAGTCCATTTTTAGTATTAATTCTCCTCCCTGCTCAGTCAATCTCCACTTTAACTTTCACTTTTTTTGTTTTTGGTGATTCACATTCTTCATGCATATTGTCATCTACTTGGCAGGGAGAAGAATTTCTAGCAAGCAATTAACTTAAATATGGATCTTTTTCTCACCAACACATATCATATCACTTCTGAAGACATATATTTAACCACTGGAGTCGTATGGATTACTTTTGTACTGCCTTTATGTGCTTTTTGGAAGGTCAACATTTTGGCATTCATCCACTTGTATTGTATGGACCTACAGAGCTGAAATATTCTTCTAAAAATCTTAATTTGTGTTCTGCAGAAGAAAGAGAGTCATACATATCTGGGTAAATGAGAACATTTTCATTTTTGAGTGAAATATTTCTTTAAGTAGCACATGGGGGGCCACTTTATACTCCTTTTGAGATACAAAGTTCCACTTTGATTTAGTTCTTGTATCTTGTAAACCCAGCAATATTTGTGTTCTCATTCTAATGCATGATACAGTTTTCTGAAGTTTGTAACTGGTGGAATGTTGTGCTGAAGTATTGCTCAACAAAGGTTGATACTTTTCTATTAGGCATTAGAAAAAACTTAATAAAGGCTAAGCATAATTATAAATTATTTTATCATCGCTAGTTTCCTGGTAATTTATTATACAAATTAACACACTCTACATCAGGGGTTGGTATTATTAAAAAACTAACAATACTATAAAAAAACACAGTTTTATTCTATTACATTAATACTTATAAAGCTACTCAAGTTATTCAGCCAAAAGTAGAGAGTGGTTTTATTGTTATTGTTGTTTGATTAATAGCGTTTTTATGACATAACCTACTAGACAGTGCTCAATTCGGTTACATGCATATTTCTAGTCCACAATTTGGATGCAAATATGCTTTTTGTCCCACTGTTTACATTCACTTTAGACCAAATCGACTGCATTTACATTAATGCCTCATCAAGATGGGCATTGCCGGAATTATAAAACGTATTTGATCATTTAGGCAGGTACCCGCATTAGCGCACAAACATTGGCGGCCTTTCAATCAAACAGCACGCAGTGACATGTCAAGAAATAAAAAGTAAATCTTTTATATTTCATCTAGATCAACCAACGAGTGGTTGTCTTGCTATCACAATTGATGTTATGAACACCACTTGTCTAGATGTAGAACATAGGCTAAGTATAGAAAATACCTCAAAATTTATCATCGATATTGAGGACAATGTTTTTCAGATAAACATCAAGATTGTTTTATCGCCCAGCCCTATTGATAACATTGCATTAATCTCTCACATCAACCCAATAATCTCAATGAAAGATAGATCATTTACAGGCTACGTTATAGACACACAGAATCTAGTAAACAAAAATATGAAATTTACCTCAATATGTTTCTTCAAATTAGAGGCAGGATTAATGCTGATATCTGGCTTGAGCAAGTTAAACTCACATGTCGCATGAGCAATTGGCCTTTTTCACTGCGAAAAGCCCTTCCAGGTGCGGCCGAGATGTTCAGGTGTTGAACTGTGCTTGAGGCATCCTCCACAGTTGGTGCCAGATTTACAGCTGCCGTTCAAGTTTTTTACGTGTGATTTGATTTGACGGGAGTCACGAGACTCTCCCTAGCCAATCATGTTGATAGATAAAAATTAAATCAGGAATGGGAAGTAGCAAACACAGACGGTGGGAAAATAGCGCATTAATTACAATAACGTGAGTATTTGTTTTTTGTTACTTTACACCACTGTCCATTTCAAGTGTGTAGTCCATCATTAGACCGAGGTGATGCAGGCAGAGATCAGTGAGGTGCATCGCAGTTCAACCGGCCGGTAATTTCTGTGAGGTCTATCCTAAGTCCAAAGTTTAGGCAATGGCATATGATGTGTCCCATGTCTTATGATTAGAGTTGGAATCAGTTCATCCTCTGAAGTCCATCTTAATAGACTGAAGTGATGTTTGGCTGGCACCGGCTGCTATTAGTCGTCATCACTCAGAAACATGTAGCAGTGGAGTCCAACACAAAGCAGGAATAGAGCTGGATCCAGCCAGTTCTGGTGACCTCAGGATAGGAGTCCCAAGGTTGTGACAGGGAAACAAATAAAATTATATAAGCATAGATGCCATTCAATTTATTGCAGAGTTATAAATCATGATTAATAGTTTTATATTTTTTCATCGTTTTAATTTGATTATTAACCGTGTTCAAGTGGAAATGTAACTGAAACCATCACTCACCGTGCTCAGAAAGTTTCCGCTCGATGTTGGAAAAGCACTTATTGCTCTAAATACCATAAAAGTCTGCAGAATCCATCTGGTCCAGGGTATAAGGAATGTATTGTCTTATAAGATCAAATCTAAAGTTTTTCTTGCATATAATTAAATATATGCTGCTCCTTTAGGGAGCCTTGAGCTGTCTGGCCGCCACTTTCCTTGCTGACACATCAGAACATCAAATGTAAACCTGCTTAGGCTCATTTACACGCAGGCTCTGGCAATGAGTCTGATGCTGTCCCTCTGCAACTGAGGGTTGCAGGACAAGACTGGTCCCTCAGGACACAGTTTAAAGAAGGGCTGGAATTTCTGAATCAAGGACACAAACATCTAGCCCGCAACTTTGTTGAGAGCCAAAGAGTGATGCAGGGAGGAATATTTCACTGTAAAAGAGGGAAGAACAGATTCAATGTAATGATTAGTGAAGACAATTTACAAAAAGTGCATGTTTTATCCTTGCTTTTGCAAATAAAGTTTAAACTTCTGGCCTAATGTATCTTAAAGGATTAGTTCACCCAAAAGTGAAAATTCTCTCATCATTTATTCACCTTCATGCCATCCTAGATGTGAATGACTTTCTTTCATCTGCAGAGCACTCCATAAAAAAAAGGAATACATACAGTCACTTTGGGTGAGAGTTTGATCAACATTTCAATCCTTGTTTTTTACTATACATCTCCTCTTTCACTTCAGAATTGTAATAAAAAGAGAAAGGGGAGATTTATAGATAAAAGGACTTAAATATTGATTTGTATTTGTTGTTTCTTAACATCACCTATCATATCGCTTCTGAAGACAGATTTTTTTTTATGATTAATAATTTTTTTAAACACAGGAAAGCAAAATATAAATACACAAAACCAACTTTTAACACCCACTACCACCCTCGTCCTCCCCAACCCCACCCCAAACCTCAATAAACACCCCTGTGGTCATACATGAACACATACAAAAGAAAACAAAAACCAAAACAACTAATAAAGAAAAAAAAATTATATATATAGAAATCACACACATTGACAACTACCCCTCTCTCTCTCTCTCTCCACTATTCCACCCCAGAACCTTCCAAGAATGGTAAGTATCCCCCCCTATTTCCCAACAAACAAATCCAAATTCCCTAATCTTCTATAAGACCCTTTTTCTAAAGCCGCCATCCTCCCCATTTCCAAGCACCACTCCTGAAATGGGCGGATTCCAACCGACCTCCAACCCCTCAAAATCACCTGTCTGGCGACCATAACACAGGTTAGTACCCAATCCTCCACGTGTTTATTCCCCACATTGATGACTGCCCCATCTCCCAAAATATAGAGTCTGGGGCAAAATGAAAATACAATACAAATACAAAATTCTTAACCCTCAACCAAAAACATGGGTTGTGTCTACATCCTCCGATTGGCATTGCCAGCAGATGGATGTGTCTTAACACCAAGCCTATACAATCAAGAGGGGGGTTCAATAGTATCTATGTAAAATCTTGATTTGCATAAGGTGAACTCTTGCATCTCTAGATACAGTCTTGACATTTTTTAGAATCCTAGCCCACACTCCCTCCTCCAATACCAAGTTAAAATCTTTCTCCCATAATCTCTTGATAGAAGTTAAAGCGCCGTTCCCCAGACTCTGAATTAGCAGGGAGTAATACACTGATGCCTCATGACCTTTTCCAAAAGCAGTAATCACCTCTCCCAGAGTATAAACAATACAGAGCAGGTGGCAGCGATGTAAAGTTCTATAGAACTGAGATCTGGGAATCCCAAAATGTTGAAATAAATCTTCACACAATCTCAACACTCCACTCTCATATAGGTCACCGAGTGTAGCAACCCCCTTCACAATCCACACTGACCAGCAGAAAGGGGAATTATTAATACATAATTTTGGGTTCAGCCATATGCTTGAGGTTACATTAAAATAAATGTCCGAATTAAACACTTTTGTCCATACGGCGTGCAAATGCGAGATAACGGGGTGTAACTTAACTTCTAAGATTAGTTTGATAGTAAGGTTTTGCAATGGTGAAACAGGGGCAATAACTTCCTGTTTAATACAAAACCATGGAGGAGCTCACTCAGGTGAAAGCGACCAATGAGCCAAATGTCTATGTAAGGCTGGCACAAGGATGTCTACTCCCAAAAGACACCATTTCTGGTAAAAGTCAAGAACTCTCCGAGAACCAACATAGACACTCACAAAAGCTGAAATCTACACCTGAATATCACCACATGTGATAAATTGTAAATCACCTTGCTGCCCCCTCTTCTCTCTCTCTCCCCCTAATCCCTTTCAACAGCTCAGGACCAATACAACGACACAAGATTCATATGTAAAAATATAACAAAAACTGTAACATAGTTCAATGGAAAGGAGGCGGCGAGAACCGGCTTGATTATATAAATAATATTTTAATAGTAAACTTAACCAGAAGACAAATTCACACAGGTGCCTTCTGCCGGCCGGTCATCCCTGTCTACCTGGATCAGGGAGGGGTCAATGGGAGGGAAACAAAAAAAAGAAATGTGGTACTTGTATGCCGTAATGACGGTGATACCAAATTAAAACACTAATATTTAAAAAGAGAGGGAAAAGGCCAACAAAGAGAGTCAGCGTGAGAGAGAGAAGAAAAATATATATATATATATACTCACCGGTTCTCCGATATGCCGTAGCCTGGTCCTCGACCACTCCTCCACCCTCTAGCGGATGACAGCCGTGCGTCCCCGGGCAGATCAGAGGCAGTCCTCCAGCTCCTGAAGGATGGAACGCCCCGCTGCATTCCGGTGGACGGAAGGGGTCTCCCCGCTCATGGTCGGCAGTCTCAAACCCAGCCTCGTTTCAGCTGCTGGTAGGGGTCTCCTCCACCCCTGGCAGCGGCCCTGACCGCTCCAGGCAGTCAGTTAGGAGCCCCTCCTCCCCTCGCAGTCGGCGGCCGTAATATTTTATTTTAATAATAAACTTAACCAAAAGACAAATACACACACAGGTGTCTGGCAGCTAGCACTCGTAACACTCTCTCTGTCGCACTGCTGTCTCCGGTTGCCTTTATCCGTCTCGGGCTTCATCAGCCTAATTAGTGGCCGGGTGTGCAGAATCACGACCTGGCCCCGCCCACCGCCCTGCCACAAATACCATGAAAATAAAGAATGCAACTGTATGTGTTTGATATATTTTAAAACCTGTTGATACGCACCCCCTTTGTGAGCACAAACCATGAAAATGACATACCTGAACTTAGATAGTTGTATTTACTGGACCCTTTGGAGTATGGACACAGCTGTAGTATCTTTTGAAAGAAGACACTTTAGGCTTTATTTCCCAAGTTTCTCAGAATTAATATATGTTGTTATTTTTTAAAGATAGAGAAGTTGAAGTTTGAAGTAATGGAAATATTTTGTGCTGAACATGATTTATAATCTAAAAAAACAATAACAAAAGTGCCAAGACAACCCAGAAATACAATGTTCTCAAAGCCACAAGTCTAAAGAAGTTATGTTTCAAACTTGAAGATGATCTAACAAAAAATGAGGTTCCTGCAAGCTTTATTCTCTGTAAAATCGCTGGAAGCGTACAGAGTAAAATTAAGGCTCCGCCTTTCAAGGCGACACAAAATCGGACTGCACTGCTTGGCTATAATGAATAAAACTACACCGCATTTTTAAAAATAGACTTTGGAGACTGGCTCATTTTGTTTACAAGACACTAATATATAAGATAATATACAGTTTTACAACATGAATGCTGATCAGATTGCAGTTTGTTGAAGAATAATGAGGAAGGGTAATTCTTTCAGGCGAGATCTCATGTAAACAATGTGGAATACATCAATATTTCTCATATTTATCACTGTTATGGACAAAAAGTGCTATTGGATGTTTTTCAATGAACGCTTGTCATGGACAATTGACCCAAGTGTGTTGAACTGGATTCATCTGGCGATCATGTTTTCATTACAAAGGTATGAAGTCCTGATTTTATATTGCATGTTTTCATTTGTACTCCTGACACAAATAAGTTAATTGCTGTTTCTGGAGCATTGCTATTGTGAAACAGAGATCAGATATCAATGTTGAACCCTTAGACCTTTGAAAAGATGTATAATTTGTTAACATTAATTACATTTATAGACTGGTAAATTATATATTAAATGTTAGCAGAGTGATGTAACTACCGCGTGCTGGGGGATTGCGTATCAACAGGTTAAGAGGTCTCTGTGTGACTGGTATAATGGTCTCTTTCTCATGTTGGTAAAACTAATGGTGACAAAGTTTTAAGGTCTTTGCCAAATACTGCATAATTCTGGAGGTCTATCCCCCTATTTGACCTACAATTTAAATGATCTCCTTTATGTTAATAAGGTTAAACCCCAAGCCAAGAACCCAGTCACCCCCAAAATCTCATTGTTCAAAGGAGAATAACATTTGGTTCACAATGTTTTCTGTCTGGATATTTAAGGAAGGTTGGCAAGGAGCTCTGAGAGTCTGTAGTCAGATATCCCATGCAAATTCTGTGTGTAGTTTCCATTGCCAGGTATGTTTCTTTGACTTGCCTTTTATTTTTAGGAATGTTTGTTTATTCTGATCATGTGTGAAATTGGCTTTGATTGATTTTGTAACTTACGTTTTAAATCCTACCTGGCAAATAAATTGTTACTTTTTGATTTATTCTGTATTCCTCTGAAATGTATAACCCTCCACCCTGTCACAATGACTAAATAAATCTATCATCTGGTTATGAGCAAGCAGTAGGTGGCCGAATCAGATAATATTAGTTAACCCTGCAACCGCTGACTATGAACGAGACTACCGATATTGTGTCCGTGAAATCTGTTCAATTAATCGGCCGGCATATGTCTCTGAGCCACAATCGGGACCCGAATGAAAGGTTAATGAATGTTAGGACAATTCAGAATAATCAATAACTTAAAAAAATTACATTAAAAGAATTATCAGAAATCAATTAGAGCTTACATCTAAATTAAGTACAAATTAAGACGTGTTTTTGGTTCAGTGTTCGGAAAAGACAGAACAATGCAGAAACCTTCAGGGGCCATTCTATTGAAATCCAACATCGAACCAATAGGTTGGTTATACCCCTTTTTACATCTAAGACTGAATGCATAGGGAACTGCAGGGAATAAAATGACTAATGACTAATACTTAATGCCCTGTACTTAATTGCATCAAGTGTGATGGCAGCAACTGACAGAGTCTGATAATTCGGCACTGTTTGTTGGTTAAGTTTGTTGGTAAGGATGTCTGTATTGTTAATCTCTCATTTGCTTTTAGGATACCTATTGGTTAGGTTTAGGTGATATTTTAGGGTAAGGATGTCTGTTTTGTGTAAATGTTATTAGCTTTTAAGACACTATTGGTTAGGGTTATGGGTTGATTAAGGGTATGGGTGTCTTTTTTGTTCACCTCTCATTAGCTTTTAAGACACTATTGGTTAGGTTTAGGTGTTGGTTAAGGGTAAGGATGTCTGTTTTTTTTACCTCTCATTAGCTTTTAAGACACTATTGCTTAGGTTTAGGTGTTGGTTAAGGGTAAGGATGTCTGTTTTTTTTACCTCTCATTAGCTTTTAAGACACTATTGCTTAGGTTTAGGTGTTGGTTAAGGGTAAGGATGTCTGTTTTTTTTACCTCTCATTTGCTTTTAAGACACTATTGGTTAGGTTTAGGTGTTGGTTAAGGGTAAGGATGTCTGTTTTTTTTACCTCTCATTAGCTTTTAAGACACTATTGGTTAGGTTTAGGTGTTGGTTAAGGGTAAGGATGTCTGTTTTTTTTACCTCTCATTTGCTTTTAAGACACTATTGCTTAGGTTTAGGTGTTGGTTAAGGGTAAGGATGTCTGTTTTTTTTACCTCTCATTAGCTTTTAAGACACTATTGCTTAGGTTTAGGTGTTGGTTAAGGGTAAGGATGTCTGTTTTTTTACCTCTCATTAGCTTTTAAGACACTATTGCTTAGGTTTAGGTGTTGGTTAAGGGTAAGGATGTCTGTTTTTTTTACCTCTCATTAGCTTTTAAGACACTATTGCTTAGGTTTAGGTGTTGGTTAAGGGTAAGGATGTCTGTTTTTTTTACCTCTCATTTGCTTTTAAGACACTATTGGTTAGGTTTAGGTGTTGGTTAAGGGTAAGGATGTCTGTTTTTTTACCTCTCATTTGCTTTTAAGACACTATTGGTTAGGTTTAGGGGTTGGTTAAGGGTAAGGCTGTCTGTTTTTTTACCTCTCATTTGCTTTTAAGACACTATTGGTTAGGTTTAGGTGTTGGTTAAGGGTAAGGATGTCTGTTTTTTTACCTCTCATTTGCTTTTAAGACACTATTGGTTAGGTTTAGGTGTTGGTTAAGGGTAAGGATGTCTGTTTTTTTACCTCTCATTTGCTTTTAAGACACTATTGGTTAGGTTTAGGTGTTGGTTAAGGGTAAGGATGTCTGTTTTTTTACCTCTCATTTGCTTTTAAGACACTATTGGTTAGGTTTAGGTGTTGGTTAAGGGTAAGGATGTCTGTTTTTTTTACCTCTCATTAGCTTTTAAGACACTATTGGTTAGGTTTAGGTGTTGGTTAAGGGTAAGGATGTCTGTTTTTTTACCTCTCATTTGCTTTTAAGACACTATTGCTTAGGTTTAGGTGTTGGTTAAGGGTAAGGATGTCTGTTTTTTTACCTCTCATTAGCTTTTAAGACACTATTGCTTAGGTTTAGGTGTTGGTTAAGGGTAAGGATGTCTGTTTTTTTACCTCTCATTAGCTTTTAAGACACTATTGCTTAGGTTTAGGTGTTGGTTAAGGGTAAGGATGTCTGTTTTTTTACCTCTCATTAGCTTTTAAGACACTATTGCTTAGGTTTAGGTGTTGGTTAAGGGTAAGGATGTCTGTTTTTTACCTCTCATTTGCTTTTAAGACACTATTGGTTAGGTTTAGGTGTTGGTTAAGGGTAAGGATGTCTGTTTTTTACCTCTCATTTGCTTTTAAGACACTATTGGTTAGGTTTAGGGGTTGGTTAAGGGTAAGGCTGTCTGTTTTTTACCTCTCATTTGCTTTTAAGACACTATTGGTTAGGTTTAGGTGTTGGTTAAGGGTAAGGATGTCTGTTTTTTACCTCTCATTTGCTTTTAAGACACTATTGGTTAGGTTTAGGTGTTGGTTAAGGGTAAGGATGTCTGTTTTTTTACCTCTCATTTGCTTTTAAGACACTATTGGTTAGGTTTAGGTGTTGGTTAAGGGTAAGGATGTCTGTTTTTTTACCTCTCATTTGCTTTTAAGACACTATTGGTTAGGTTTAGGTGTTGGGTAAGGGTATCTGTTTTGTTCACCTCTCATTTGCTTTTAGGACACTATTGTTAGGGTAAGATGTTTATTAAGAGTAAGAATGTCTGTTTTTGTAATCTCTCATTTGCTTTTAAGACACTATTGGTTAGGTTTAGGTGTTGGTTAAGGGTAAGGGTAAGGGTGTCTGTTTTGTTCACCTCTCATTTTTTTTAGGACACTATTGTTAGGGTAAGATGTTGATTAAGGGTAAGAATGTCTGGTTTTTTTACCTCTCATTTGCTTTTAGGACACTATTGGTTAGGTTAAGGCTTAAGTTAAAGGTTAGGGATGTATCATCTAATTTCAACTTAATTTCACTCGCTTTTGGCACCCACCGCTAGATATTTAACTTGGAAAGTTTGCAAAACTTTTGCCATTGTCGCATAAATTTCATGAGATCAGGCTGATTCATTTCTCTGATATTAACCTATTAATATACAGTGTAGACAGAATTGTATTCAACAGTGGTTTGCGACCCAAAAATGTGTTGCAGGTCTGTTCTGATAGGTTGTAGACAACAGGGAAACACAATTATAAATGCAAATAATAAAATGTAATTAACCATATAAGCTTGTAATTGGCAGGGGAAAAATCAATTCCCATATCTTTTGTTGTTGACGTCAATCTTTTCGTTGCGTTCAAACATTATGGTAACTATTTTGAAACATATTCACCTGTCACTTGATGGCAAAGGCTAATACTAATACAGTATTTGGCCCGATGTTTGATAAGCTGGTAAATCACCCTTCTGCTTTTTTTTATGCATTTACAAATGTATACATTTTCCTATTCAGCTCATATCATGTTAATGATGGCAGCGTTTTTTCATCAAGTTTTTGATTTTATGGACATTTTTATTATTTTCATAATAATTTGATGTACCTCGTTTTTTTTGTTTGTGCTTTTGTGTGTTTTAAATTTTTTTTTTTAAGCAAAACCAATTGAGAACCTCTGGGTTAAAAAATAAAACAAAATAGACTGCTCTAAAATAATGAAGTCATTTGATGTAATAGTTCTCTGGTCACAATGTGCCATTCACTTCAAAATGGTATTTTCCTCCAAATATATGGTGCTAAGGGTTAAGATATACAAGGTAACAGAAAGAGAGATATTTGTCTTGCCCATCTGTGTGTAATCAGACTGTAGACTATACTCTGTCCTATACTCTCTTGGCAGTTTCAGTCTCACAGAGCTGAATGAAAAGCAGGCCATTGCTTAGTGTTTTCACAGAGATTAGTACATTTTTCACCTGAGTGTACCCTGATCCCTTCTCCCTATCTTCCCGCAACACAGTATCAAACACAGTGACAGAGACACAGTGATCACTGTGAACTGTGTGATGACCTGCCCCCCATCTGAATCTTGGGAGCCGTCTGGCTTATATCCTCCTCTCCCTGTGTTTTGCTACTTTTCTTTTACTTGCTCTCTGCGTTCACTCTGCTCTCTCAACATTATATCAGCTTCTTTCCCTCCCCCTCTCTCCTTAATTTACTCTTTTCCTGCTCTCAGTACTTTTATATGTTTCACCCTCTGTGTCTTACTCCCACCCACAGTGGCAAGAAAAAGTATATGAACCCTTTGGAATTAGCTGGTTTTCTGCATTAATTGGTCATCAAATGTGATCTCATCTCCATTAAAGTCACAAGTATATACAAACACAATGTGCTTAAGCTAACAACACACAAACAGTTATAATCTTTCTTGTCTGTATTGAACACATCCTATTAAACATTCACATTGCTGTGGAAAAAGTACGTGAGTCCTTAGATTTAATAACTTGACAATCCTCTTATGGCAGCAATAACCATAACCAAGTGTTTCTGATAGCTGCGGATTAGACCTACACAACCTTCAGAAGGATGTCCAGTGTAAACGGCTCTCTTGAGGTCATTCCACAGCATTTCTATTGGGTTAAGGTCTGACTGGGTCACTTCAAAAGGTAGATTATCTTTTTTTTAAGACATTCTGTAGTGGATTTACTTCTATGTTTAGGGTCATTGACCTGCTACATCACCCAACATTTTCTGAGCTTCAGCTGGCACACAGTCACCCTGACATTATCCTGTAGGACAGTGGTTCCCAAACATTTTACAGTGGCGTACCCCTTCAAACATTCAACATCCTTTCGCATACCCCCTCTCTAATGCATAGATAAAATTCACACAAGGTAATTTGAAAATATGTCTGTTTAACACAATTATCTTTGTAAAACAACTCCCTTATATTAAAGATGCTATATTTGTACATGTTTTGTACATGTTATATTAATCATACACATACTGAATAAATGGCTTACCGATTGAGATGGGTATGCTAGATATGATATAACTGCTTAACTTGAGTTCTCCCCCTTGTCGCGGTACGCAAGAATAGCATTCGGTTCTGTGCCTGGAATTGCTCATCATTGCAGGTTCGGTGTTGCCAGCATACTTCGAGCATTGCAGTTAATATCTGTGCAATTGCGTGGTCAGCTCAAGTTGCTTTTTTATGTTACATTTGACACTGTTAGCAAGGTTGAGCTCATTTGCTGAAAAACCATCATGCAACAATGTAAAAACACTAAACAGGTCTCTACCGTACAAGCAAATGTGAGTGAAAATTACTGCATGTGAATGTGGAAAATTATTTGGTGGCGCTGCATGTCTGACACCTGTCATCAAAGCTTATGAACTTATACCATCAGAATCAAAACTCCCTGTGTATCTAACCTTAAATACAAATTATGTTTTAAACTGCGGAAAAAACAACAAACCCACTAAAATCGTGGACGACTGACATGTGTGAGTCTGGTAAAACTGTGAAGTATCAATTTCACTTGCTATCACTAAGCTACGTCACCTAGCACTGGGCTGGGTTGGGCTGGCAAAAAAAAATATACATGTGATGCATGAGTAAATGCAGTTTTAACTGCAAAAGATAGGGTTATTTTATAGCATGTTTTTCTGACCTTTATGACACAACCATTTTGGTGTTTCTACACTAGAGGGCACACAAAATACTTTTTGCCAGTGATAAATACATGAACTTGAATGTTATTTGTAGACTGCTGTAGGATATCTTAATCATTTTGGGAATTCATTTTTACCTCTGATGGCAAGTGGTTAAGGCCCCAAAGCAGCAAAGTAGCCCCAAATCATGATGCTCCCATCACCGTACTTCACCGTTGGGATGATGTTTTCATGTTGGTATTCAGTGCACTTTTTACACCATACGTAGTGCTGCGTGTTTTTCCCAAACAATTAAACTTTTCCACAAAACATTTTCCCAGTAGCATTGTGGAGCGTCAAGGTGGTCTTTGGCAACCTTCAGGTGCACAGCAATGTTTTTGTTGGAAAGCAGAGGCTTCCTTCGTGGTGTCCTGCCAGTTTAAAGAATTCAGTACAGTAGACTCATTAACAGAGATGTTAACCAGTTCCAATAATTCCTTCAAGTCTTTAGCTGTTTAGGGTTCTTTTTTTTAACCTCATTGAACATTCTGTGGTGTACCCTATGAGTCATCTTTGCTGGACAGCCACTTCTAGGGAGAGTAGCCACAGTACTGTGGACAGATGAATATCTAAGCTCTTCGAGATAATTTTGTTACCCATTTTAGCTTTATGCAAAGCAACAATTCTTGATCATAGGTTGTGGTATCCAGTGGTGTTGTGAATCTTAGCAGTTTCTCAAAATATATGTTTTAATTTTAAGATACAAAACGAAAAGATCTTAATTCCCCAATAGTAGAAATCCAAAAACAAAAGTCTTTCAAACTACAAAATAGGTCTCTTCTACTCTTGCACAAACAAAGTTCAGTCTTATTAGGGCAAGCCGCCACACTCATCAGCTGCACCTGGCCTTCATTAATTGGCAGCTTGGGAATTGTTTTAATCAAGGCAAAAGAATAAAAATACTAAATGGTTTAAAGGGCTTGCAAGATAGATTTACGTTGTGGGTCAGTAGATCAAGTCCATTGCTAGTGTGTGTGTGTGTGTGTGTGTGTTTGTGTGTGTTTGGGAGAATGATAGATGAGGTGTCTTTTCCACATCGCTCACATTTCCTTGCCACCATGGGGATATTACATTAGTCTGC
This sequence comes from Xyrauchen texanus, assembly GCF_025860055.1. Taxonomy (NCBI): domain Eukaryota; kingdom Metazoa; phylum Chordata; class Actinopteri; order Cypriniformes; family Catostomidae; genus Xyrauchen; species Xyrauchen texanus. The sequence goes on along the minus strand of NC_068302.1, from coordinate 11,993,282 downwards.
GACCCTGGAGGCCAACTGCAATTCCATTCGGGAAGTTGGAAGGAATTTTCATTGAGGGAAGATGTTAGTCTGTGTGGGACAGAGCTTTACGAATTTTCTTAAAAATGTTGTCTTTTACTAAAGCATGTTTTGCTATTTTATGTCTTTGGTAAATAATGTTTTGAGGGGCATCAACTCATTTTTTAAATTAATTCATCCAGATGTTGTTTTTTAGATGACAGGTTGAAAATAATAACTGAACATCCTTAAATACACAATGATTACTAGAGGATAAGTATACTCTAAAAGTACATTATTATACTTGGTTGAGAGTGTTCTTCAAAGCATCTATGCTCATTCTCATAAACTTGGTAGAACTTTAATAACATTTAAACTTAAAATTAAACTTTAATTCTTGTACAATGTGATATGTTAATTTCAATGGAATTTCGATTTCAAATTTTTTTGTCACTGCTAGAACATACCAGAATTGGCACCACAGCAGTTCCATTGAATATACAGTATTTGTAATTGTGATGCCAGACATTCCAGTTTAGACTGCTGCATAAATGCTCCATCTTGAGCACAATACATAGGATTATTGGTCATTTTGCTTTGTATTGTTTCCCCAAATTGGACATGTATAAATCACATTATTGGTAGTTTAGTTTAGGATACTGTAGGCTTAGGGCAATATTCTAACCTATCATGTTCCCCTGGTATTCAGAGTGTGTTACTGTAGGGCTACGGTTAGGGATAAGGTTAGAGGTTATTACTATTAAGGGCAGTTTACACTGCATTTAACCCTGGATTATCATATTTTTAAAGCACACTTTTAACCCATGGTAAAGAAACATTTCACACTTGTGAAAACTTAGTGTTGGGTGTAATCCATTTAAAAAGTAATTAGTTACTGTAATCTAATATCTTCTAAGTAGATATTGTAAAATACTATAAAAAGTATTGTAATGCATTACATTTAAAATTATTGTAATCTGATTACAGTTACTGACTTTCAACTAATTTAATTACTTTCAAGTACATTATAAATGTATGCTTATTTATGATATATTATTAATGTAGAACACATTCATTTTGGCTCGTAACGAGTCATTGTGACGGAGAAATGTGAGTGCTGAGTGTATGACTTCTGTGTAACAATGAACAAGAAAGAAATATAGACATTAAAGTGTTTTAGAATGAAACTTAAAAGTAAAGTAATTAGTAATGTGATTACTTTTCCAGTGAAGTAATTAGTAAAGTAATCTGAACTCTTTTAACCCTGGGTTATGAAACCGTGCTCCTGAACAATGTTAACTCTGCTTTTGTGGGTTTAACAAAGCACAGAGAACTCATTAAATATTTACGCACTTCATACAGTCACACAGTGTTTACATTATCCGTCTGAGGGAAACTGGTACAAGGTCAAACAGTGATGGCTAATGTAATAACTGCCGTAATGAAGAGACAGTATTACTTTCGCATGTGTTTTTGTAGTACTATATGTTTTTGAAGACGAAAGGCAAACTGAGCAGATTTATCCACAGATAACCAGTTCCACTGATAAGCAGTTATTAACACAGGTTGCATGTCCATTGCGAGCAGTTTTCATCCAATCATTGTTATCGACTCCATAAATACACAAATAAGAATGTTAACCCATGGTTTACAAATGTACAGTGTGAAAACTCCTGTTAGGCCTGAATACTCAGAATGAGTTCCTAACACAGACTAAAGTATAAACAGTTTGAAACATGAAACAAGATAACCCAGGTTATTTTATCCATGCAGGTTTTAGGAATGACTCTGGGTCAAAAATGTCAAGTGTGAAAAGCCCTGTTGTTTGATAGGAATGTTGTTCCAGGAACATGTAATGACACTGATATAGAGAAGTTTACTTTGTATACAAGACATTTTCTAAATGACAAGGAACAATGCTTATCTAGGAAAAGGGTCTGGGTTCTGGCTTGAGTAACAGTAATATCACAGATGTTTCAGTTTGGTTTGAGCATTTGGTTTAACAAGGGCAGCCAAACTACAAAACCAGGTAAACAAATTCCAAAACAATATATTTAAAATACCTCAAAAACCAAATGGAGGACACATCTGATGTGAAGATTTTCTCACTCTTTCATTTGATGCCAAGTCCAAATCTACCTCTGACATAGATCTAAATGACACTATAAATCTCCACTTTCACTTTAACATTTTTCTTCTTTTGTTTTTGGCTATTTGTACTCTTTCTGCAAATCACCACCTACTGGGCAGGGAGGAGAATTTAGAGTAAAAAAGGACTTAAACTTAACTTTAGTATTCTTTGATATAACATGGGATATATAAGCAGCTGCTTTCCTCACACTGGAGACGATTCTTCCGGCATCCCTTGACCTCTCCAACTACCCCTTTATAATTTATAATACCTATTCCAATTATTATTCAAAACTGTCTTTCTATTTCTTGCTTTAGTTAGATAGTCCAGGATGATCTCATAGCTCAAGCCCAGCCTTGTGCTTGAGGCCCACCATTATGGACGGCACGCCGAATCTGTTTACCTTAATGTGCACCAGGACTATATGAACCAGTGAACTCATGATCCCAACTTTATTGAGTTACTATACAACTTCCCAAAATAGTTCATACAGTCATCCTGTATTATTCTGGGCTTTGGCTTGCACATACAGTAAGTTGTCTTCAGCGAACATAAATCTGTTTATTCAGCTGACTGCATCCCTGTCTAAGCCAAAACTAAGGCAACAGTCCAACCTTTCATCCTAGAACTCAAAATTGAGGCTCTTAAAGGAATGTTTTGGGTTCAATACAAGTTAAACTCAATCTACAATATTTGTGTCATGTTGATTACCACAGAAATTATTTTTAACTTCCTCCTTTTCTTAAAAAAAGCAAAAATTGAAGTTACAGTGAGGCACCTACAATGGAAATATAAACTTCAGTGTATAGTAAGAACCGGGCCGCAAGATCGTAATTGTGCCATGTCAACTGCGTTCAGCACATATTATATGGGCATATTTGCACCTGGTTATTTAAGGGAATCAGGCACTAAACCAACACAGTCACGCATGCAAATAAACAGTGCTTTTACCAGTCACAATTCATTCTTAATGAATTCCCCCCTACAATGTTTACTCTGTCAGGGAAATCCACTTATTGTCTTACTCATAGCTGACTCGGTAAATTACACTGGGATACAAGAAAGTATTTTAACATAAAAAATACACTCTTCACCTTTGCACCTTTGTTTAATAAAAAGTTCTTTGAAGCTGAAGTTTTTACGTTTTCACTGACTCACCCCCTCTTCAGTTTTTTTCCCCTCCTCCATATGTTTGTCTCTCCCTTCCCCCTCTCTCTCTCTTTCATATTCTCTCCCCAACCAGCTCTCATTCGCTCCTCCTAAACACTATCTGGGATCACTTCTTCTGGAGCAACATTTGCACTAGTGAATAAGGCAGCATGCCGGGACTGAAGGACCAGGTTGCACTGTCAGCTCTGTGTCTGACCTTGCTGTTCCACTGGACGCAGGTTTTTGGGGTGTCTGTAAATGGACTGACAGACCCAGATAAAGGGGAAGGTGAATCAGAATCAAAGGCAACATCTGGAGCAGGTACAAAAGAGTAAATGCTTTGGTTTGTCATGTTTAGATGTTGACTTCATCTTTATTGTTAATTTTTTGTGATTTGGGTAAAAGCAGATGAAACTTTCTATGCAGTTTACCAGTGGCACTTTGCATTTACTGGCAGCTTATATTGTGCTCTTTTAAGCAATATCAAACAAGCAAGAGTGCTGTCCTAGTGCTATTATACTAAATATTAGCATATAACAATAGATACAACATGGTTTACAGCACAGTGTGAGTGTTACTGTACAAAAGACATAAATGAGGTCATTTTGAAGGATGCCAAAGTTCTCCAGGAAAAGTAAAATTCTCAATACCTGCGCCTGGAGAAACCACATCTAAGAGGCCAACTCGCTGAGGAAAAAAAGCAATGCTTAAGCCAAAACAAATGAATATTTAGCTGACACAGTATGATGAACGGAGATGCTGGAAAACGATCACTGTGCGTGTTGAAGACAGTCAAATTGAAATAGAGCCCTATTGGCTGCTTTTACTAAAAGCTTAAGCCCCAGAAACATACTTTTCCCAAGTACTTGGCCAACGCATTGCTAATGCGTTCATGAGTTACTGTTGAAGTAACAAACCTCTGTACTCAAGGGGGCGATAGAGTTACCTTTAAACGTTTTTGTCATGAAGCCAAATGCGTTATTATTGAAGTACGCTACATCATGTTGGTCAGATTATAACTAATAGCCTTTCTTATTGTGTAGAAGCCAGATGAACTGGCAGCATATTTCTGTCTGCTGATCAGAATCAGGCAGCGTCGTCTTCTTTTGTTGTGGCTCAGTTGGTAGAGCGGGTCGGCCTCTAATCGCTTGGTTGGGTGTTTGAATCCTGGCTCACATGACTTCAGTGTCCTTGGGCAAGACACTGAACCCCACTTCGGGGTGGAGTCATGTGGGCTGGGATTCAAACCCCCAACCAATGCTAACTTTTTAGCATTTAATAAACTTTTATTTTCATGGAAAATAAATAAAATGATTGGTAAATGAAATACTGGAAAATGACACTTACATGTCAATAGCAAAAAAAGTCATAAAATACAATGAGCATGAACCCAGGTGAGGGGAGAAACAAGCCCTGGGTCTTTATTCACATATTATCCACACTAAATATTATGTGACACAAACAAAATAAGGCCAGTCCAAGGAGAGTTCATCCTAAAAATTGCCGTCTGATCTTTTTTGTTTTTAGTTTATACTGTTGCATTTTATTTTATGGCCATTATTAAATGTTACTATTTATTACATTTATTAAATAAATATGATATATTTTTATTAAACACTTTAAATATATTTAATTAATACATTAGTTAATAAATGTCATTAGTGTACATTTTGTTAATAATATTATTGGTTGGATAGTAACATTAAAAAAATTGCCTCATTAAGTTGCTTCAATGTAGCTAGCTACCTTTTGATAGTAACTTGTATTGTTGCTAACTACTTTTTCAAAAGAGTAGCTTGACTGTAGCTTAACTACTTAAAATTATGAGTAGCTTGTAGCTTGTCAAACTACAGTTTCAAAGTAGCTTCCCCAACACTGATGTTAAGAATGCAACACGTACTTGCGTTGTGTTATGAAAGTGGAAACTGGTAGTAAAAAAGGGTTTAGGAGCATTTTTTTAAATAGTTGTCAAATTCTCATACTAATTTAAGATTTATTTGTCTTGGAAAAGACTACAGGCTCTGTTGTGAGTATTGGCCCGCTTTTGGCCCAGCTGTGGCTCTTCATTTTGAAGATGCTCTGGTAAACCAGCACTACTTCAAACACACCTGTGCACCAGTACAGGCTTTGCCTCTGCTGCAACTGTCTGAGAGCTTGAATGAATTACAATAGTACTCTTGGAGACGTGTGGAAAATCTCACATGGTTCTATTTGCGTAGTTGCTGTTTTTTGTTTTTTGTTGAACATTCTAGAACAGTTTGAACCAAGTTTTACCGTTACTCATATTGAATGAAACATTGAAGCCCCTTTTTGCTTTAATTTAATGTTGATTGCTCATTTTCAAGTCATGATTTTCATGATTGACAAACTTTTACCAGATTGCACAGACTCCTGAGAATTGGCGTCATGGTTTAGCTCTGTGTGTGCAATAATGACAAAGCAACAGGGAGGAATGCTGCTTAAAATCTGGAACATTTCCAGCAGGGATGAAACTGCCCTTTAGAGACAGGACAGAACGAGCTTAAAGAGCCAAGGCATGTGTCAACATATGAGCCATGACCTGAAGAGTGGGATAGTTGGTGTGTTTGTGTATTATAGTGTAGCATAAGTTAATCATTTGTGCAGAAACAAAGAGCCAAAGAACAATTGTTATTTTGTTTTCCAGGTCTTCTGCAAGTGGAGATCATCCCACCCTATGCTGAGATTGAAGTCGGACAGCACAAAAGATTGTTGTGTAAAGGTCAGAGGACCTTTAAAAACTGACATTATACATTATGTATTTAAAAAACACAAGCTGCTGCTAAACATAAACATGAGACAATGGTATTGCTGGATATGCATTTGTTTTTGAACTAGCTCTGAGGCTAAAGCTGTCAATTCAATCACTTTTCCACTCTTTTTTTCAGTTAATGGAAATGCAGAGGAGATTGACTGGTTTTCTCCTGGTGGTGAGAGGCTTCTAAGAAACCATGATAACCTAAAGGTACACAAACATGGCAAGTCTTTGTGCTCTCTCATGGTTATCAATGCTAATTTGAACATCGCTGGAATATACACATGTGTGGCCAGAAACAGAGACACAGAATCAAAAGCTACAGCCAACCTGGAAATCCTTTGTAAGTATTAACATCAGTATTATAAAGCTGTGACATTATATTACCTATTATCAACATCTGAACATGAATTAGAGTCCAGCCTGCACAGTCCAGTTCTGAGATTATTGTTTTGCTTGTAAATATTAAAAAACTGATCCATTTTAAGTGTCCGTGACTGTTTCATTGTTTTGAATTTGGTCAGTTTACATTTTCCAGAACTCTGTAAAAGTTCCTGTGCTGTCTAGAAATAGAATATTATAGTCAAACAGACGTTGGAAAATCTTGATCTGCCCCAAAGATAGTTATTATGTATCAGTGTTACTGTCGTGTTTTTTTTTAGTGTTTTTTTTTTTAGAAATGCTCTCACTATATGAGACCTGAAGCAAAAGTATCCCAGAAAGGCTGTTTGAATCATGGAATTAGTGGGTAGTGAAGAACCACGCGTAGAAAATTTTTATAGAATTATGAAAATGTAGCCAGACATTCTGGTAGACAGTTGCAATGTTAGTGTTGCGGTAGAGAAAACCAGACTTTTATAGAAAGCCAGAACTGGTGGATTTATTAGATTAAGTGTGGTCTACAAAACTTTAAATTGTACTTTTGCATTTGGTCACATAAAAGAATAATTGATTCAAAAATATAACAATTCTATCATCACTTACTCACCTTCATGTTGTTCCAAGGCCACCCAACTTGACAGCCTCAGTCACCATTCACTTTCATTTCAAGGGCTGGGTATTGATACAGATTTCCTGATACGATTTGATTCTGATTCACAAGCTCTTGATTCAGTTTTGATTTTGATTAGATTGAAATTCATTTGGGTATATTTCAGTTACAATATTATGTCGTTTTTTTCTTACTGTATAAAATAAATGATCTCTTAGATAATGCTGTTAATTATTCAGGGGACATTCTAAATAGGTACATTAAGTTTATCATAATATTTTTTATCATTTTGGCCACTTAAGCTTTACAAAGCCATGTTGATGTTGTTGTTGTTGATACTTTATTGATCCTTTGCAGGAAATTATATTGTCACGGCAGCTTTAACACTCAATAACAATACATAATACACAACAATAATACCTATATCGAATAATCAGTAACAGATGCATATTCAAAACAGGATATTCAATAGCAGAATTAATAACAGTATATTCAGTAACAGGTGAATATTCATAAATCATTAAACATTCTGATGGCCGCTGGTACAAAGGACTTCCTGGTACGTTCAGACTTGCACTTTGGTGCGATCAATCTATGGCTAAAGGTGCTCTTGTTGATCACCCCAAGAGCATGGATTGGATGTAAGGGATTGTCCATGATTGATTTTAGTTTAGAGAGTATTCTTTTCTCAACCACATACTGGATCATATCAAATTCAGTCCCCACAACCGATCCTGCTTTCTTTATCAATTTGTTGACTCGATTTAGATCTCCCATGCGAGCACCCTCTCCCCAGCACACCACAGCAAAGAACAGAGCACTTGCCACCACTGTCTGATCACGTTACACAGTAAAGGACGGCAGATGATAAATGACCTAAGCCTTCTTAGAAAATAAAGTCGGCTTTGACCCTTCTTATACACTGTCTCCATGTGGCTCTTCCAGTCCAGCTTATCATCAAGGTAAACACCGAGATATCTGTGGCTGGAGACCATCTCCACTTCACTGCCCTGGATGGCGATTGGGGTTAACGGTGTCTTCTTCCTCCTCCTAAAATCCACAACCATCTCCTTTGTTTTTAAGATGTTAAGTTGGAGATGGTTGTGGTCGCTCCAACCCACAAACTCCTTAATAGTTCTCCTGTACTCCTCCTCCTCACCTCCTTTAATTAGGCTAACCACGACCGTATCGTCTGAAAATTTCTGGAGGAAGCAACTGCCACTATTGTACTGGAAGTCTGCTGTATAGATAGTAAACAGTAACGGGGCCAGCACGGTTCCTTGCGGCACCCCCGTATTACTTAGAATAGTATTAGAAACACTATTCTGCAGACGCACGTACTGTGGTCTACTGGATAAATAGTTCATACACCACTGGACCAATGTTGAATCCAGCTGCATCCTCCTCATCTTCTCACACAACAGTCGGGGCTGGATCGTATTGAAGGCGCTTGAGAAGTCGAAAAACGTGAATCTCACAGATGCATCAGAGGTGTCCAGATGTGCATGAGTTCTTTGTAGCATGTAAATAAGGGCATCATCCACACCCATGTTGGACTGGTATGCAAAATGCAACGGATCCACGTAGTTTGACATACAGGCCTTGATGTAAGAAAAGACCTGTCTCTCGAACGTCTTCATGATATGTGAGGTGAGTGCTACAGGTCTGTAATCGTTATGGTTAGATGGATATCTCTTCTTTGGAATTGGAATCAAACAGGATGTTTTCCACAGTTTCGGGACCTTTTGTAGGTGCAGACTTAGATTAAACAGGTATGTAAAAATACCACTCAACTGGGTAGAACATGTCCTCAACAGTCTGGGCCCAATATCATCAGGCCCCACTGCTTTTCCCAGCTTCAGACGGTCCAGTTCACCCTTAACCTGAGATTGATTTAACACCGTTGGTACAGTTAGAGAAAAGTTGTCAAGAGAGGTCTTTTGGGAGATTATGATGTCACTGATGGAAGAAAGGGGAGAGAGGGGAGACGATATCATAGATGGGATGATTGAGGGATGGGAAACAACACCAGGCAGCGGCAGACCAGGTGTGGCGGTCTGATGTGGCATCGGGTTATCAAATCTATTAAAGAATCTGTTCAGATCGTCAGCCAGGTCCTGGTCACCATCAAGTAGCGAACCCCCCTTCTGCTCCATACCTGTGATCTTCCTCATGCCAGCCCAGACCTGCTTCACTCCATCCTGCTGCAATTGTTGTTCTAATTTGCACCTGTATGCTTCTTTCCCCTCCTTAATCTTCACCCTCAGTACTTTTTGGATTTCTTTGACCTTATCCCTATCACCCTCTCTGAAAGCCTTTTTTTTTTTTTCATTTAACAGTACCTTTCAAACTGCTGGTTACCCATGGTTTGTTATTTGGGAAACAGCAAATTTCTCTGGAGGGCATGATGTCATCATTACAGAATTTAATATAATGGGTGATGCAATCTGTTAATCCATCAATGTCATCATCCCCATAGTCCTCACAGAAATCATCCCAGCATGTTGCTTCAAAACAGCACATTAAGGCTTCTTCTCTCTCAGGAGACCAGTATTTTAGTGTTCTGTTAATGACAGGCTGCCTCTTAACAAGTGGCGTGTAGGAGGGAGAAAGATGTACCATATCATGGTCTGATCGGCCAAGAGGTGGCAGTGCAACACATTTGTATGCGTTTTTCAAGTTAGCATACAAGAGATCCAGGATCTTATCTCCCCGTGTTGTACAATCAACAAACTGCTTAAATGTTGGCAGGGTCTTAGAAAGGGATACATGGTTATAATCACCAGAGAGAAAAATGAACGCGTCTGTATACTTCGCCTGGAGTCGCGCGACAACAGAATGCACTATGTCACAGGCCACCTCCGTATTGGCAGATGGAGGGATATAAACAACAACGGCGATCACCACTGTGGACTCCCTCGGCAGGTAATAAGGTCTTAAACTCACTGCCAATAGTTCAATGTCCTTGTTACATAACTGTTCCTTAATAGTAGCATGGTTGGGATTATACCACTTGTTATTAATGAGCAAAATAAGCCCCCCTCCTTTATGCTTACCGCTCGATTCGGCATTCCTATCCGCTCGTATCGTCCTGAAGCCGGTGAAGCTAGTCAAGGAATCAGGGATATTGTCCGTCAGCCACGACTCAGTCAGACATATCAGACTGCTCTCCCGATACATTTTCTGGCTCCTGACAAGAGTCTCTAGTTCTTTGAGCTTGTTGGTCAGACAGCAAACATTTCCCATGGTGATAGATGGTAGGGCTGGTTTAAAAGTTTCTTTCCACACTCTTTCTCTAGCCTTCTTATTTCTCTTCACCCCAGCTCTAATTCCACGGTGTCTCCTCCGTAATATTTCCTTCGGGATATCATGTTTAATCCCGAATTTTGAACCTTGTACCAGGTCTAGTAGTTCTCGCCGGGTGTATACAAAAGTTGGTGTCTCTCGGCTAATGTTACAGTCCTCTGCCCGCATAAACTTTTCTGAAATCAAGTCCATATCAACAATCAATTAATTAATTATCCTCATGAATCTGACGTTAATGATAATAAATAAATAAAAATTAAAAATACTTAAAAGCACTTTAAAACAAAACACAATGCTACACAAAGCTGCACGCTACAGGCTGCCAACTCATCGGCGCCAATCCGTGTGTATATATATTGTATATATTATAGGGATGTTCTGATATCGATACTGGTATCGGAATCGGGTCCGATACCAAGCTCATGTACTCGTGCTCATAACAATGCTCTAATATAAAAAAACAATACCATCTGACATACGAACGTCGTTACGTAAACATTCAGTACGCTAATTAAAATCACGTTATGTCCTAGTGAGATTATTTAACTGCAAAACCTGCGATTTAATTAGATAAATATATAGTTTGCATGTGCTGCATGCCTGAATTGTGAGTGCTTGTGATTCTGTGGAGCTGGTGTTGTGCTGACATACAGACACAAAGTGCTCACACCTTTTAGAGCTCCTTTGCTCATACACAGAAAACACCATCACGAGCATCGAGTGCTCTGTTCATAGCAGATGACAGTGAGTAGAGTGCAAATTCACTTTGTAGTGTGAGGCACATACAGAGTACATATTTATTTAATTAAATAGCAGCCTTTGTGGTTTAATAATCACTTTGAGTCACGTAGCGATCTGCTTTTCCGGATTGAAAAGCTACTGTCATAACACAGAAACACTTCAAAATAAAAGCTCAGCCAAAATAAAAGCTCAATTTTAATGGAAAAAAAGTATGGCAAAAATAGATCACTATTGTGTAGTTTTGTAATATTCACTGTAGTATTACTTCTAATAATAATAATAAATCAATAGTAATTGTATTATATTTAAGCAAAATCTCACATCTGTGATGTTCTGATACACAGCACTTCATTTGATAAAAATAATACAATATTATATTAAAAACAAATAAATTGTTATATTTTCATTTGATTTCATTTTTAATTCATTCATTATTAAAACATCATTACAATGATAAAATTGAAAGAAACTGTTGATATGAAATTGCGGAAAATCCAAAACAAAGCAAAAAGCAGGTATCGGACTCGATATTGGCAAGTACCAAAAAGGAAGTATCGGTATTCTTACTCAACTCAAATAATAAAAATTAAAAATGGTATCGGGACATCCCTAATATTATATTAGTATATTTAATATACAGGATGTAATTTGTACTGACATGCTTGGTGTGACATGCTCTGTTTCCAGACAGCTGTTGAGAATGTTTCTCAAACTGTTTTTGTGACAATGTTGAGCTGTTTTTGTGTCACTACTGTGAAATATGACAGTGAAGGTATTAGACTTTAGACATAACCTCATTTCATAAAGACATAATTGTAACTGGTTAAGTAATCCAGTTAATCTCTCCTCTCTGCTGTTAATAATTTTAAACAGAGGATGAACAACAGTAAAATTGCTTTTAGTTTAACCTTAAGTCTGGCCATATGTGAATAATGTTTTCAGAGTTTAAATTATGTAGAGGGAACAGACCCTAATATTCTCACAGTCTTGCAGAGCCAGACCTTTGACTATCAGCACAAAGTCTGGTCCACTTCGACTGCAGGAGACCATCAGAATGACATGTAAAATGACCTGTTTTGTGTGATGTTTAGGCACGGGTAAATATGAAATTGCATATAACAACAAAGTGGAATATGCAGCTGTGCTTAACAATATCTTATTTACTTGCTACTTAGTGTCTCAAAAAAAAAACAGAATATCTTCCAAAGATTTGATGGTATTAACCTTGCAAATATTGACAAATTCAGGAATTACATCTTCCTCTGAAGTGCCTATTGTAGCTGCCCACTACCATGTAAACACGAATTTAACATGTTTAACACAAAAATGCGAAATCGTTGTGTACTCTGAAATCGTCTACCAAATTACTGCCAAGCGCCATCCCCGTCAGTAATGTTTCGCATCAATTCAAATGTGTTGACCTATGCTTGTGGTGCTAGCTTGTTGTGCGTGCAATCTCAGGGACATGGGTTCTGGTCTCATGTAAACCAGGAAGTAATCATGTTTACTTCAACAATGGTGTGCATGATTAAGAGGTGACATTTTTGCCCTAAAATAACATTACTCCACTGATGGTTAGGTTAAGGGTTGGGGTGTGTGGTTAATAAAATATGCATTTCTATTGACTGTATTACATCTTTTACATAACCTCAATTTTAATGCTAAAATTCTGTGGACATTTTACATGGAAACTAGCCAACAACACTTCCAGCTTTAGTTACTGGGGTAGTGCTTTGAATTTTGGTTAGACCGATTTCTGCAGCAGAACTTGTAACCTCCTGATGCTGAATTTACAGTGTAATCAGTCAGGATTGTTGGATGCCAGACTGGTAGCTGGTAGATGTGCAATAAGACTTGCAGAAATTACTGGCCAACCAATCTGATCTCACTCTGAGGCTTACCACAAATTAACCTTCAACAAGCTCTTACAAGATGTGTGATTATAGCCTATGATTGAGATATAAACTAGACTAGAGTCATCTATAAAATTTCAAGATGGCTTCTTAATATCTCTCACTCTCTGTATATCTTAAGTGAAGAGAATTCGCAGAGAAACTGGCAGGGAGGGAAAAGAAAAAAGACAGAAGGAACCAAAGGCCGACAAGAAAACCACAAAGAAGCCCAAGGGAAATAAGAATGGGAAGAAGAAAGGCAAGAAGAACAGAGGGGAAATCACCACTACCACTGTAGCACCCACAACCACTTCACCCATTGAGTATGATGAGGAGTTTTATGATCCTGAACCAGACCATTACTGGGATGAAGGTTTGCATAATTCCTTTAGTGAAACAAGTGCTAAAACGATGCAAAAAAGCATGCAAATAAACACAGCTATCAGCTGGCACAATTAATTCATAGTGAAGTCCCCCCCATTAGAATTTGTACTCATAAAGACCGCTTAGTGTCCATAGCTTTTTCTACAGATACAACAACGGCAAATCCTGCATACCCTCCAACAGAGAAATCAGCAGAATACCCAATAGATTACCCAACCGATTTTCCTCCTGATACGGATGATTATGCCCAACCTTATCCTGACTCAGGTGAGCATAATATAATGTATGTTTTAGTCAATATTATTTGTTAATTATAATCCATTATTATGACTCACTGTTTCCTTTAATCTGTTTTAAGTTGACTATTGGAAGGTGGAGGAGCCCAAACCTACAACCCCTGTGATTACTGGCAGCCATACTGATGATGATTACTGGGATGCCAGATGTAAGTGTTCCATAATGGACCCTTTTCACTTTTCACACTTTCTCAGCGGAAGCCATCATAGTTGGATAAACTTGAATGGTAATGAATGGGAAAATGCAGCAAAATTAACCCGTTTGCTCCAACAGCAAAATAAAAAATCAACGATTACAATTTCGCTGCTTTGCAAAAGAAGATAATAATATAGAGCGCTGGATAACATAGCCACTGAGTGGACTGACTTGCCTGGAAAGGTACTTTGGTTGGCAATGGCATTAGGACAAGAGACATTGTCTTTCTAGAGTGCATGATGAGTCATCGATATTTTTTGTCTGTTTTCACGAAAATAAAAATCTGTAATTTTAAATGCATATATATATATATATGCTAAAAGTTTAACTTTTAGGAGAACACTTGCATGTTGATGGCTAATAAAGCTAATTGGGTTGGATTAAAAATGACAAAATTCAAATTGTGATTTCATGGGCTCTTAAATACAGCCTTGTTTATCTTGTTTTGGCAACAGATGAGGTGACAGAAAACTTGCCTTTACCTGATACAAAAGAGATTAGCACCACTGAACATGACTGGCATTACAGCACCACAGGTAAGCTATTCATTACTAAAGGCTATGTATACCAGCTTACTGTGTCCTCCTCTGATTGAAATGTCTTTATAAACTCTGCTTTAAAAATGTTTGTTCTATTTGAGTTTTGTTGTAGACAGCTGTTACTTACTGTGTTTAAATTAGAGCTTCATTTGTGTCAGGAGTCCACAATTTGTAATTGTTAATATAGTTCAATAAAATGCTAAAAACAGAAGAAATAACTGGTTCAATGGGTTTCAACAAGTCTCTTAGTCATGTCAAGACTATACATTTATACATTTGTCATCACAAAGGAGTGGATTTAAACACCCTGTGTATTTATGTAATAAACTGTTAACAATGTTTACACCCATCTTATTAAAAATCTTGTTTTTTATTACATGAAAATCCAGAGTGTCTGGTGTGGTTGTTTAAATGAACAGCAGCCTAAATGACAGACAGTTAGCAAACATTCTTTTGAGTCATTAACGTTTTTTAGAAGGCTTTCTTCCAAAGCTACCAGCTGTTGTACTGTAGCACTCCCAAATGTAATCTTTATTTATTTTCTTTTGTCACAGAGGAGCCCATCATCTCTCTATTTGAAAACAACTGGTATGAAGAATATGAATATGGACATGGTAAATATATTCCTTTTAAACTTAGAAACATAGAGTGAGACAGCATGAGAAGTAGTTTTGGCCTTGATCACATCTTGATTAGTGTTCAGACAGGGTGACCTGTCATTTCTGACCTCAAATAAACACTTTCAGAGACACAGAGGTGCCATTTCAGTTCAAGCTGATCATTTTAAGCCATGTTGTCCTTAGATTTGGAAAAGTTCTATGGAAACACATATAATTTAAAAAAGAGAGAGAAAAAGAGGAGTATGGTTCATATTTGTGAATACACTCTTCAGATTAGATTTTGTTGTTTTTCCAACCAGAATAATTGTAGTGTTTTGTTTGTGTTTCTCCTCCCATTAAACTCAAACAAAAAAGTAAAACCTTGCACGTGAACTTGTGTGCTACGGATGTGTTATCAAGCTTTCAGAGGCAACATTATTTGTGATGCCTGAAGAACTTTTCTTAGATAAAGAAAATCGTTATTGGTAACAAAAATAGCACAAGTATCTCATCATTCAGTTTAGTGTAAAAACAACTCGTCTTTATAAAGATGCCCTTTCGCCTCACGGCCAGTTTGTTTACTCCCTTGAGCCACCCGAGCTGGAAGATGAGTTTGCTGCTGCATCGGAGAGCATTTCGGCATCTGACGCTGACGCCCAGATGATGCCCCGTCAGCGTGGGGTTGGACTGGAACCTTCCATCCTCCCCACAGCCTTCACGGCTAGACAATTGGTTCCTCGGGTCCAGGCGCCGCTCACAGCTACGTCCCCTGGTGATCCCTCAGGTGGACAGAACGATTGCGATCCACCTGTGTCCCGAGAACGCCGCCACCTGACGGGATTGCCTGGTGCTCCCCTTCAAGGCCTGTAGAATGACGTCGTCACTGACCACCAAAGCCTACAGCGCCACTGGACAGGCCGCCTCCGCCCTGCATGCCATGGCCCTCCTGCAAGTTCACCAGGCCAAGGCACTCAAAGATCTGCACTTGGGTAGTCCTGACCCCGACGGGCCATGAAGGTCACAGCGCGGACATCCGGGCAGGTGATGGCCATCCTCGTGGTCCAGGAACGTCATCTTTGTCTGAACCTGGTCAAGATGCGGGAGGTAGACAAAATTTACTTTCTCAATGCCCCCCTCTCCCAGCTCGGTCTACTCGGCGACACCATTAACGCCCAGTAGTTCTCTGCGTTGAAGAAACAGACAGAGGCCATTTCCCACATCATGCCCCGCCGCCGCTCCAGTGCGGGCCGTGCTCCGTCTGCTCTCCGAGGGCGTCCTCCTGCTGCAGCGTCGAGCTCCCTGTCTCCCGAACGTCCTCAAGGACCTGGAAGGCTCCCAAGCGTTCCTAAAACGGACGACCCAGGGAACGAGACGTTTGCTTCGGAGCTGGTAAGCAGACCAATCTGTACCCCGGTGAAGGGCCGGGAGGAGAATCCTCATTTAAAGTTATTTACTTTGCCGTACCCCTTTCAGGCTGCGGTACCCACATTCTAAATAAAAGAGCAATTTCCTTGTTTCCTGGGTCATCTGTCCCGCAAATGCCATTTTCACGGCAACCTGGTGCCACAGTTCAGCAGTCCCGGCAACCCAGACGCGGACCTCTCTCCTCCAGACCCACGACTGCTGCCCCACCGGCTGGCCGGTTCTGACGAGACTAGAGGATGCCTACACGGGACCTCCTCCTCAGTCACTAACCCACCCCCTGCCAGGTGTGCGGAGCAAGGTAAGTGCTTCGAGTCTTCTCTCAGCACCAAAGCCTGGGGCTATGCTTTTGCCTCTCGCCAGGTACGCGCTAGAGCCTGTCACTCCAGCCGAGATGAAGAAGGGTTTCTGCAGCCCTTACTTCGTGGTTCCCAATTTACAAATCGACTTACAAGTTTTCAACCAGGCTTTGCACAAACTCCTGTTCAAAATGCTCACGCAAAGACACATTCTAACTTGCGTCCGGCATCAAGATTGGTTAGCAGTGGTAGACCTGAAGGATGCATACTTCCACGTCTCCATCTTGTCTCATCACTGACCCTTCCTACGGTTCGCGTTCGAAGGCCAAGCTTATCAGTAAAAGGTCCTCCCCTTCGGCATGTCCCTGTCCCATCGCGTCTTCACGAAGGTCACAGAGGCAGCCCTTGCCCCGCTGAGAGAAGTGGGCATCCGCATACTCAACTACCTCAACAACTGGCTCATCTTAGCCCACTCTCAAGAGTCACTGTGCGCTCACAGGGACCAGGTACTCAGACACCTCAGCCGTCTGGGGCTTCAGGTCAACTGGGAAAAGAACAAGCTTGCCCCGGTTCAGAGCATCTCTTTTCTCGGCATGGAGTTAGTCTCAATGACAGCGCACCTCACCAAACTCACCTTATTCAAGCCAGGCACAGCGGTTCCTCTAAAACAATTCCAGAGGCTCCTGGGGCATATGGCATCCTCCACGGTGGTCACACTACTGGGGTTGATGCATGAGACCGCTTCAGCACTGGCTTCAGACTCGAGTCCTGAGATGGGCATGGCGGCACGTACCGTGTGTTCATCACCTCCGCCTACTGCAAGACTTTCAACCCCTGGACAGACCTCTGTTTTCTCTGGACAGGAGTCCCCCAACAGCAGGTGTCCCGACATGTTCTGGTCACCACAGATGCCTCCAAACAAGGTTGGGGCGCCATGTGCAAAGGGCACGCAGCCACCGGCTCCTGGACGGGGCCCCAGCTGGGTTGGCACATCAACTGCCTAGAGTTTCTGGCTGTAATCCAAATTTTCATTGGCCTTTTCTCACGTTCAGAGGTAACTGAGGCCTTCGAGAAAGTCCAGGTTACAACAGTAACCTAGACGTTTGAGTGTGTACGAAATGGAAATCTGGTAAATGTTGTAGAGGAAAAATAGCTGAGGATAATTTTCGATTGGGTTATGCAGTTCACTTCAACTTTAAATGTTATTACTAATATTGAATGTGCACTGTGTGACACTGAATTTGTTATACACTCTGGTGCCTGTTTTATCAACAGAAAAGAGACTTGAAGAGGAGAAGGAGAGAGAAAGAAAGGAACAAGAAGAGAGAGGTACAGTGTCTTTATCCCCTCATAAAGAGCCCTGATGCAATTTGAACACTGGTTTCCAGCATATCTGGGTAACCATTCACAAATAAGATGGACCCATTTTATATAAGGTGTCTTTAACCTCTTCACCTCTGGGGCATTTTTTGCTGCCGCCTGCAATTTTTCAAACTCAGATTTAAAAGCTCACCATTTACACATCGTGTAGACTAATTGCCAAAAATTGGTCTAATTTTTACAGATAAAGACTCCAATTATTAATAAATAAAATATATGTTTACAATCTTATGATGAATAGAATTTGTTATATATATATATATATATATACATATATATATATATATCGGCCTCTGAGTGGACTAGAAGCTCAAATTAGGTGTCATTAGAAAGCTCCCTTTTGTGCGGATGTATACTATTTTATCATCAATTCCGATGATTTGTTTAGCCTGCTTTTCCTGCTGGACCACATATTTTTTTCTGGACATCTAAGATATAACATTACATTATTTACACAAGCAAGCTCACAGACAAGTAAAAAATGTCAAATCAGTCTCAATGACAGCACGTCTCACCAACCTGCATAAAAGAGACATCTGTATTTGAAGTCTTACAAATATCATATTTCACTTTGCGATTCTTTTGACAATCTGCTGTGATTTGTCTATTGAAAATAATTTTATATTCATGAATATTTCTACCATATGACATCTAATGATTTGTGACGTGAATGTTTTAAGGCCTTATTTTGTTATTTTATGTAACATAAATGCAGAAGTGATGGTTATCTCTAAAAGGTCCAATTCTAAGCTTTCAAACGATACCCCACATGCCTGACTTATGTAAAAATGAAACATAGCACCCCCTTTTGGACCCGCCAATGTGTCCACAGAGTTGAAAAGTTTGCATTTGATACAATGTACTTATTGCATTGTACTTACATGTATAGCCATTTAAACTACATCTGTAGTTACAATGTTAACCTTACCCCTAACCCTAAAACTAACCCTAACCCAACCCTTACCCTAAACCCTAACCATACCCCTAAACCTTCCCGAACCTCAACCTCAGAAGCAGCAAATGTAAATCTTGTGAGTTAAACAATAAGTGCATTGTGTATATTTTAATGTTAGTACATAGTAGTTAAAGACACCTAATATAAAGTTTGACTTGTAATTCATTTTTGAATGCATTTTTTTTATGTACATGAAACAGGTTTACACAACCTTAAAGAAAACACCAAAGACGTTTTCTGTTTTGCCATTTTGTTGTACCTAAAATCTATTTCATATTTGCATGGCCCAGATGTGCATTACATCCTCCCACCTCTAGATGGTAAAGATAGAAATCTACTGGAATGGAGCTGCAGAGCATTCCAGAGGAAAAACAGTTTATTATTTTCATGAAATCTTAGCAAGAATCCAAGATATTTGGTATAAGGTTCCTGTGTGTGTTTCTCTTCAAACTGCTCACCCTGAGTTCTCACTTTTCTTGAAGGCCAACCTTTAACAAAAGGGTGTAATTTTGTTAAAATCATTCTCCTATCCTAGCCTAATAAACAGAGACAAATACAAGGTTGTAGGTTGATTTACCCTAAAAGTGTAAACACTGTGGCATGGTGGCACTATTAAAACATTACATCTTAACCAGCAACACTGGCTCAACCAATGCTGTAAATGGGGTGGGACTATCTGTTTGGCCAACCAATGAAAACGGAGAGAGTGTTCAGGGAACCCGTTTGAAATGAATCATTATTTTTGCAGTTCCGTTGGTGACACTAGAGGTGCTGAAATTACCAGGATATCAAGTGTGTAGTCTTCATGCTTTGGTCTTGAAAGTTTAAATTATGAAATTAGTTTTTGCTTCCTCAGAAAGAGAACGATGGAGGGGTGAGGAAGAGGAGGAGAGAGAACGCAGGATACACAAACCTCCACCACGCGTGTATAAAGAGCCTAAAAGTGAGTGTCGAAACTGCATGGTATGAGCATGGAACTAGTTTGAACGCTGGTTATTTGCTACATAGTTGCTTTTCACAGTTGCAGAGCTTGCTTTTTTTGGTGTGTGGGTTTGAATGGGAAACAATAGTTAACTTGAACTAATGTTGAACAATACTTTTACAGCATTTGTTAATCTTGGTTAATGTTAATGTTAGTCTCTGAACTTTTAATGTTAAAAATGTATTAAAATACAAAGTAATCATCATGAACTTACATGAACTAACAATGGAAAATAGTATACTGTATTTACAAATGAACATTAACCAAAATGAACAAATGCTGTAAAAAGTTATTGTTCATTGATAGACACCTAATGCATTCACTAATGTTAACAAATATAATCTTATTGTTAGTTCTTTCAAAACACATCACTTAATAATATCACTATACAACCTCAATTCCCAAAAAGCTGGCACAGTATGAAAAATGCTAATAAAAACAAAAAGGAGTGATTTGTTAATTATATTCTCCTTTTGCTATTTTTAAAGCACCACAACTAAACATATGATATGACATTTTACCTTGTGAATTTCATTGTTTTTTGACAATGTACAGTAATTTCAAATCAGATGATTGCAACATACTCCAAATAAGTTGAGACAGATGCAATTTTACACTAATAAAAATTTGACGTGTTGAAATAAGGCGATTTGAAACAGGAGATGTTAAACAGGTGAGGCAATCGTGTCATAGTATATAAGGAGCCTCCAAAAACAGTCTAGTCCTTCAAGAGCAAGGATCATTCGAGACTTGTTAATTTGCCATCAGATGCTTCAGCAAATAATCCAGAGCATTTCACCCTCTAAAGTGCACAATATAGTTAAAAGATTCAAGGAAATGTCTGTGTGTAAAGGGCCAGACGAAAACCACTTCTGAATGCACATGATCTCTGATTCCTCAGACATCACTGTCTTAAACATCATTCATCTGTAATAGATATCATGAACATGGACTTGGGATTACTTAAGTAAGCCTTTGTTACTCAACACCACTCGCCGCTGCATCCACAGATGCAAGTTAAGACTTTACTATGCAAAGCAGAAGCCATACATCAACACTGTGCAGAAGAGTTGCCGACTTCTCTGGGCTCGGTCTCATCTTAGATGTAAAGTAGAACAGTGGAACGTCTAGGTTACTGTCGTAAACCAAGTTTCCTGATGGAGGGAACGAGACGTTCTGTCGGTGAAGTGACACTAGGGGTCTCTCTTGAGAGCCTCAGTTGCCTCTGAGCTTTGAGAAAAAAACAGAATTTGCATGTCCCTCACCCGGACATACGGGTATAAAAGGAGGGAATCGTGCATCTGTTTAGTCAGGTTTTGCACTGAGGAGCCGAGAATAAGTTTTGGCCGTTACAGTGGTTGGTACGGTGTTGTGGCAAGAGGGACACAACGTCTCGTTCCCTCCATCAGGGAAAGGGGGTTATGACAGAAACCTAGATGTTCCCCTTCTGTCACTCACTCGACGTTGTGTCGGTGAAGTGACACTAGGGGTCCCTATCCAATAACGCCACAACACTGAACCGTGTTATGTGAACTACTGATGCGGGTGCAAGCAAGCTGTTGCGTGCCAAATGAGCAGCCTGCGCCAGGCTGCACGTATGTTCCCCAATGCCCCAAAGAAAACATCATACACTTTTTAGGTCCCGGCATCCCTCTTCTCTTGGGGGGGGAACAAAGCAACGTGCCAGCATGGGAGTAGGCCACGCCAGTCGCGGCCTTTTCTCTCTATGTTTACCTGTTAGAAGCGCTGGGGCCATCTAACGCTATAACACGCATCAGGGAAGGCGTTCTTTTCCAACTCCTATTTTTTCAGGGGGAAAAGACCCCACGGAGACCACATCCTGCCCAGGCTGGGGAGGTCACATGTGGCAAATATGTCACATGGGCTTATGAGCCACACATAGAAGTGGCGCGGTGGTAGGTCCTACCTGGTGAGGGAGGAGCTCCACAATCAGCGACCGGGGGCAGAGGGAGCTGCCCAAGGGAGAAGCGGGTCCGCCGTCAGGGGGACGTACCACGGAAAATACAACACAGGGGGTAATCGCGATGACTGATACCTGTGTAGCACCTATTCCGAGTAATTAGTACCTGTAGTGGGTCTAGTCGGGAATTCCTCCACCGAATTCGCGAGACAGGGAGCTTGAGCTTTTGTGGAATCACCGGGTTAGCCTCGGAAGAGGGGAAAGGCGCTATGTGCAAGTGGTACACCCGGTCAGCAGTCCCTTATTACACAGGCCAGGACCGACTCAACCGTCAGAGGTTATTGATCTCGCAAGGGAATTGCGTGTTGCCCAGCCCACTGCTCTTTCAATGTCTGCTAGAGAGGCGCCGTTGGCCAGTGCCCACAAGAATGCCGCTCCTCATAGAGCCTGGGTTTAATAGGCCGGCAAGGGTGTTGATGACCTCGTGGACAAGCCTCTGTTGGGGGACAGCTTCCCTTTCCACAGTCCGCCGCAGCAAACAAGCTGTTTGGATTAATTTAATAATACTGAAATTTTCCTGCAGGACAACTTCAAACCACATACTGCCCGCATTACAAGTTTATGGCTGTGTGAGCAGAGAGTGTGGGTACTAGATTGGCCTGCTTGCTGTCCTGACCTGTCTCCAATTGAGAATGTGTG
The DNA here is from genome assembly GCF_025860055.1 of Xyrauchen texanus. Taxonomy (NCBI): domain Eukaryota; kingdom Metazoa; phylum Chordata; class Actinopteri; order Cypriniformes; family Catostomidae; genus Xyrauchen; species Xyrauchen texanus. The sequence continues at coordinate 11,970,630 of NC_068302.1, read as the reverse complement.
GTGAATTAGATGGCAACGAAGACCCCATACAATTGTGCAGCTAAAGACATTTCTAATGGATGACTGGGGGGAAATTCCACTTTTTAAACTTCACAAACTTGTGCCTTTAGTGCCTAAAATAAGTGTTATTAGAAGAAATTGTGATGTTTCACAGTGGTAAAACTTTTTTGGAGCATATTGCAATCATATGATTTGAAATTACTATACATAATTTTTTTTTTATTCAATTCACAAGGTAAAACATCATATAATGTGTAGTTGTAGTGCTTTCAATATAGCAAAGGATGAATATAATTAAGAAATCACACATTATTTTTCATGCTGCCAACTTTTTCAGAATTTGGGTTGTATTTTCCAAAGGCTTGTCTGTATGGTTGGTTATTGGTGTGCAGCACCTGCTTCATAATCGATGCTTTCTTACATTATATATAACAGTACCAAAAATACAAAATTGTGTTCCTTAAGTCATTTTATCAGCATACATTTCCATACAAGTAAATTGTATCAATAGTCACGTTAGATCACTGGAGTGTTTAAATTATTCAAATAAATATATTAAATAGCTTTGACATGTTATTATATCATCCTAAGTCATAACAAACTTTAAATAAGAGTACTCAAGAAATATAATACTAAAACTCTCTGCTAATATTCTTTCTGCCAATACACTCCTGGCCACAGATGTTACCAAACAAATATGCTCCTCATAGCAAAACTTTGGCATTTTATTGAGCTGAAAAAATGGGTCTACATAGAAAAGAGATAAAGCAAACTGTAATGAGATATAAACATTTAAAGTAACATACAGTAAAAAGATAAAAATTAATCATTTATTTATTTCATAAAAACCTTTCATGTACTTCAAGCTTGAATTGCTGAGATTGTAGGAACATTTACATGCAGTTTAATGGGTATGAATTGTTAGCGTTCATTTTGCTTAATTTTTTTTATAATTATTTTTCTAAATTAACATGGTAAATTAACAACACTAATTCAAACTGTAAGCACCACTAAATTAGCGGTGCTATTAATCATGTTTTATCAAAATCATATTTTGTTTATTCAGTAACACTTTACAATAAGCTTGTATTTGATAACATTAGTAACAATGCACAGTACTTATACAGCACTTATTATGGTCAGCATATATTTACTTAAACATTTTTAAAATTAGAAGTTGTATATGTTAACATTAGTTAATGCATTCTGAGCTATCATGAACTTCATGATCATGTTCATTGTAAATTCATGATACTTAATGTATTTATTAAAGGGATAGTTCACCAAATATGCTATCCCAGATGTGTATGACTTTCTTTCTTCTGTAGAGCACAAAGATTTTTAGAAGAATATTTAAGCTCCGTAGGTCCATACAATGCAAGTGAATGGTGACCAGAAGCCCCAAAAAGCACATAAAGGTAGCATACAAGTAATCCATAAGACTCTAGTTGTTAAATTCATGTCTTCAGAACGATATAATAGGTGTGGGTGAGAAATAGAAACATTTTAATTCCTTTTTTTTTTACTATGATCCTCACCTTGCCGAGTAGGTTGAGATAAGAACAAAGTATGTGCATCTTTTGATAGTTCAAAAGGACTTAAATATTGATCTTTTCTCACCCACACCTGAAACCTATCATATTTCTTCTGAAGACATGAATTAAACCACAGGAGGTTTATGGATTACTTTTATGCTGCCTTTATGTGCTTTTTAGAGCTTCAAAGATTTGTTCGCATTGTATGGACCTACAGAGCTGAGATATTCTTCTAAAAATCTTTGTTTGTGTTCAGCAGAAGAAAGTCATACACATCTGGGATGGCATGAGGGTGAGTAAATGATGTGAGAATTAAAAAATGTTTGGGTGAAATATTTTATTTATTTATCCCTTTAATGCTTACCAATACAACCTTTTTTAAAGTGTTACCGTTTATTCTCTGATTTACTTTCTCTGTCAGTATGTCCTCCTCTGGGTATGGAGTCGCATCGCATAGACAATGACCAGCTGCTCACTTCCTCTATTTCTCACCATCGTTATGGCGCACATAGAGCTCGTCTGAATATTCAGGTTAATGCATATGCAGAGACACTCACTCTTTTAATGAATTAATTTGAGAATTAAACATGAACACTGAAACATGCTGAGGTGTCAATGTGGGAATACTGGTGAATCCAACAGGCATCTGGTGATGAAGATGATATGAATGGAGGGGCATGGTGTGCTAACCCTGAAGAGAAGGTCCACTGGATTGAACTGGATGCACGCACACTGACAGAGTTCACCGGTGTCATCACCCAAGGTCGAGACGACCCCTTAGAGTAAGAAAGGCCTTAAAATCCCTAGGACGCGTTATGGTGAATTGTGTTTAAGAGCTATGCCTACAGTGGTCCTCAATTGGTTTTGCTACATCAAATGGTGACCAACACAATAACAAAACTGTTAATCAATCAATCAATTCAATTGAAAAATGTGGTATTTAATCCAGTCTGGGTTGTATTTTCTTTTACTTAGCATTTACCTTGGTTTTTGAAGATGAGTGCATGACACGCAACCTAATTCGGCTATAACTTTTACCAAGTTACATATGAATATGCACCAAAGTGTCATAAAGTTTGGTTGGACCTTTGACGCCAACAACAAAACATATGGTAGAAGTTTTCTACCTCCATTTAAAAGTTGATAAGCCTATTTATTTTGCTATCCTAACTATGCACAATTATATGTCAGCTGCATTTTATTATTTGTATTAAGCATTGCTTTTCTCTGCTGTCTGCAACCCTGTCAGAATAGACCTGCAGCCTATTTCTGGGTCACGACCCACCAAAGAGAACTAATCATCTAAATGTTTTCTTTATTGTTATTGTTTTAATATTTCAGGGGTGACTATGTGTCTTCGTATTATGTGGCCTTTAGTAATGACAGCAGAGAGTGGACTGTCCTTCACGATGGATATGCAGAATGGGTAGGTAATAGTCACTACTCATTAACTTGTAAACACATCCTTTATTCTCCTTGGTATCATATAGAGTACATTTGATGCCAAAAAGGCTTCTTGCATGACTGAAAGCTGGAATACTACCATTTCTCTGCCTGTTGTCTGGATCAACAATTATTTAGTCATCGCTTTGCCTCCCTTTTCTCTGCTCTCAGTTGTTCTTTGGTAACTCAGATAAAAGCACCCCAGTGTTGACTCAGTTTATGGAGCCTGTAGTGGGACGTTACATCCGTATATTACCACAGAGCTGGAATGGCACTGTGTGTATGAGAATGGAGGTTTTTGGCTGCCCAGTACCAGGTGAGAGACACAGGGCCTTTGTTTAGACTCAACATGCTTTTCATTACATATTATTAGCATAAAAACATAACAGCACTTAGTGAAAAAATGTCATGTCATTTTAAAAATGTTGCTATATTTTAGGCTTGGGATCGATGCCTTTTTCATGCATCGCTAATCAGACAATTTTCCTGATGATTATTGTTTGTTTTTTTTCAGATATAAATTGGACTGCTCATTGCACAATAGTCTTTATGTTTTAAAACATTTTCTCAAAACAACTTTAGTTGTATTTTCTCAATAGAACTTTAGACACATGTCAACACTCAGCGTCAAAATTTCTGCAGTGCCACGGAGCGCAACTTGCATAGTTATCCATTAAATTCGACCCAGATCATTATCAAAGGACAAAGATTATTTCCTCTAGCCATCACTGGATGATAGATTGTGTATAAGTATCTTTTATATAGCCTACACATGTATTTTCAGATACAAGTATGTCTTTATGTGGTTTGATAGCTTGAATGAAAGACCTATTTAAGGCTACGTATGGAGAAATTGCATAATAAAGGTCACCATTTCAAATCGTTCAGTTTGCGCAGTTACACCAGTTTCATACACTAACCTGCAAACTCAAAAACGTCTCTGTTCATTCTTGAAGGACAAAAACCTTTGGCATTTGGATCTACTGTGCCGCATCAGCTCTTTTGTGTGTGATACCTGTGCCTTGTAACCTGCTTCAGTAAATGTTATATTTTTCAGACATTATTCAGAAGACCAACTGAGTGAATTGGAAAGCATGCAAATTAGGCTTATAATTTAAATGCTGGAAAATGTTTATGTATCGATGCCTAAAAAAATATATCGATAAAATAACGTGCGGATCAATAGTCGATTTATAAATACATTTTAACTTATCATAACTTAAGTTGTGAAAATGTCATTAAAAAAATGACATCCAAAAATGTCATTAAAAAAATCCCAGATTTTCAAAGCAGTCTTAGACTTTTGGACCCAACTGTCAATAATGTTTAATTTGGTCTTTATTCAGATCCTCAGAGCCAACACCAGAGTCAAAATGAGGTGATGTCCCGAGATGACCTGGACTACACCCATCACAGCTACCTTGACATGGAGAAGGTGAGCGGAGAGGGCAAAAGCCTGCATTGTAAACAGTTCATGAATGGCAGTGACAAAAATAATATAAGCAAATACACAAAGCACATGCGGCACAGCGAGATTTTTAAAAATCACTCACAAAATGTGACTATTCTTATTTTCACAGCTCATGAAATCTGTTTCTGATGAGTGTCCCAACATCACCAGATTCTACAGTCTGGGCAAGAGCTACAAAGGTCTGGAGATTTACGCCATGGAGATTACTGATAACCCTGGGATCCATGAAACAGGTGAGGAACGTCAGGATAGGCTTAAAGGGATAGTTCACCCAAAAATGTATAATTCTCTCATCATTTACTCACCTTTATGCCATCTCAAACTTGAATGACTTTCTCAACTTCTGGAACACAAACAAAGATATTTTTATGGAGATATGATGTAAATATATCCATACAATGCAAGTCAATGGGGTTCAAGCTGCAAAAAGGACATAAAGGCAGCATAAAAGTAATCAATATGACTCAAGTTGTTTAATCCATGTCTTCTGAAGTGATTCAGTTCAGTTTTGGGTGAGAACAGACCAAAATGTAACTGTTGACACATGCACAGAGCGCATGTACATGGGCAGTGCGCGAGTAAATAGAAAACATTGTATATACAATGGTTATAAAATCGTGTAATGACCTTAACATTAACTCGCAAAGGGCTGCGATTTAATCAAATAAATAAATAGTACGTGCTGATCTGTCCTGTGCATAAGTACATGGACAAAATAAGTGTTTAATAAAATTACATACAATCTGAACTCAAATGCATATCCATGATCCGTTTGATAAATCTCTTTTCAGGTGAGCCAGAATTCCGATACACAGCAGGTTACCATGGCAACGAGGCTCTGGGACGAGAGCTTCTGCTGATGCTCATGCAGTACTTGTGTAGAGAGTATAAAGACAACAACCCTCGAGTGCGCCACCTGGTGGATGAGACACGAATTCATCTGGTGCCTTCAGTCAATCCTGATGGGCATATGAGAGCTTTTGAAAAGGTGTGTCATAGATTTATACAAAGGTTTAAAGTGAAGTATGTAATTTCTGTGCCGTCAAAGGTACCAAACGGAATTGCAAGTATAATGATGGCTATTAAATAGATTCATAACAAAGTCGGAACACTGTTGCTCTCAAATAAATGTAATGAGCTCACCACAGAAAACGCAAACGTGACATTTTGAGCTACGTGCTCTTCATCAAACAAAAATGACACTTACAAACACACACATATATACTGTACCTGTGTGCATCAATCAGTAAATCACATGACAACATCACATGACCATATCAAAGAGAAGACAAAAATAAATGTGTATACAACCATACATATAATATAAATACACATTTACATACATCTGATACAAGCACATAAATCACACAAACAAACACTCATTGTACATATTTACACAAGCAAGGCAAAAACACATAAAACACCAATCTTATCAATGTAAGATAAACCACAGGGACACTAAAGCCAGGGGCGTAGCACCAAATTTTGGGCCCTGGGTACAAACCATCTTGCTGGGCCCCCGTACCAAATATGTACGTATAGAAAACTGACTTCTAAGGGGCCCCCACTGCCTCGGGCCCTGGGTACTCGGTACCCTTTACCACCCCAGTCCGACGCCCCTGACTAAAGCATATATATGATGTTAGTAGTCTTACACAAATTCACACCCTTGATACTAAATAACTTACCTGTATAGGTTGTTGAAAGTTCTGGTTTTACAAGTAAAGTTGCATTGCTGGCCACTACCACAATGATAATTACCAGAAGGCACCTCACTCAAAAAATGTGAAGCAAATGTTGCTGGTGGCAAATCAGCCCTAACTAGCATATCACGCAGATTAGGGGGTCTTTTGTAAACTACATGAGGGAAACTACTATAGCAAGTCTTTAGGGAGGGATCGCTATTAATGATATACCTATATTTCCTTAGAAAATACTCAATTTGTTTGGCAAGAGGAGAGTACTGTATATAACAACTAACCTTCTGACACATTATACAGGCATTTTTTTGCATATATACAGTGAAATAGTTTTTTCATATATCCAAGCTAAGCTAAGGGTCAGAGTACAGGGTCAGCCATGATACGACGCCCCTGGAGCATTGCTTTGCCTGGAGCATTGCATTGCCTTGCTTAAAGGCCCAACAGTGGCATCTTAGTGGTGCTGGGGCTTGATCCCCTGATGCTCTTCAGTAACCCAGAGCCTTAACCGCTGAGGCTCCACTGCCTTGTGGCACTCCCATTGGGACATATGATTAAAACGATTAGCTGATGGCACAATCCACTCTTTGGCATAAGACCTCTGCCTGAACCGCTGTCAGGTCAGAAACTTGCATTTTATAATCATGATCTGAACTACAGATCCTTCGAATTTGACTGAAGTGAGAGATAGGAAGTGACCGTTTTAAAAGGACAGGATGATATGAAATCCCATGCAGAATATCTGTCTGTAGGTTTTCGATATAGACTAGTAATTAGTCCACTTTGGCCTCTAATCACATAAACATCCAAAACATTCATCTTCTGTTAGTCAAACTCCATTGTGAACTTCACATCACTACTGTTAGCATTCATAAATGAGTTCAATTCCAACAGTTGTGATTCAGTACCACTCCAAATGAAAAATATATCATCAATATACCTTTTCCACACCCTACTGAACTGAAAAAGGGGTTATATGACTGACTGAAAAAAAGGTTATTTGACTGACTGAATACAATTTGTTTGGATGTGTATGCTTTCTACGATCTTTATTAAATAGATTCCCCTATACATTCCTACCAGCCCCACTCTAAGCTAACATTTAGCTTTAGTAATATTTAGCTAATATGAAGCTAATGTTAGCAAAATGATGTAGCCAGGAATCTTGTGAGATAAATGCCAATGTTTAAGTGTTTTAATTATGGCTGGGAAATTTAACAAGTTAATTTCTGCAATTAATAGTTGACCGTTTATTGTGTCAAAAGAAAATAATATATATATATATATATATATATATATATATATATATATATATATATATATATATATATATTATTGCAGTTAATGCAGTATGCATATCTTACACTTCCTAAAACTTCACTAATATTTTCCCCCACTTTCTGTGGCTAAGATTGGCATAAATACATTTCCAGAATGTACACGCTCAACTTGACTGCACTTTCTAGCACAGAAACTGACTGTGTGGAGTAGTGCACGCTTAGTTAGTACGTGCGATGCATATCCCAGGCACAACAAACACGTGAGGGAATTGACTGTTTTGAGAATGTAGACTTACCCGCTAGAGGTGAGCCAGGTGTGGGAGAGAGATACATGCATGCTAACATACCGTTTTACATCGCACGAAAATGCTCTCTTACCAGTGTCAAAAACAACTGTGTGAAAGAGACCCAGCGTATGTTTGATAGAGATTGAACAGCAGCCAAATAAAATAATGCTTTTGAGATGTCAAACTACAGCAATACATTTGTTTTATATCTGTATAAATAGATGTATAGTGTCTTATAAAGCATTGGTTATATACACTAATTTATCTTGCAATAAAGCTCAATATGAATTGAATCTGCACATTTGATCCTTATTATTAAAAAGTCCACTGGATGTTTTCCCAAATTTTAATTACAGCATATCCACTGATTTAATTGCATGTAAACATATACTTGAATCAAAGATTTATACCTGTAAAATCTACAAAAAAAACTTAATATTTTAACACGTTTATATTTTTATGGGCCTTTTTATTGTGCCCCAAATATTTCAAAGGGACATTTGTTCTTTCTGTACAGCGTCTTCCAGTGCTTATACAAACAGTTCTCAGCGAAACAGCTTGTTACATGTAATCCCGCCTCAAACTCACACCACTGAGCCAGACGTTGGGTTTTAAGATGGCTGAAACAAACAAAACAATGTTTTGTAAGTGCCACAAAGCCAGTGTTTTGACTCTTCGGAGAATAGCTTAAGCCCCATACACACATGCAGTGACTTTATCGCTTCATGTCACTCGTTCCTGTACTGTGATGTCATTAATGGGAATTCCTGCTACTATCGCATTAACGTTATTGGCAGACTGCATGTTTGGCCATATCCCTTGGAAATCTTGTAAAAAAAAATTGACATATTGCCAGTAAAAATAATATATCATTCTAATTTGATAAGGAACCAGTATTTTTGTCGACAATGAACATTTTGCCATGGAGTGTTTTATATAAACTCATTGAAGTGCTCATTGCATCATATTAACAAGACATGCAATTTATTAATTAAGTCTATCAATGTAGGAATCAAACTCAGACGGCTGACATTTCTTTACAATGCAACTTTTTTTTTTATTATATACATAATTATACTGTATGTTGTTGCAGATGATTTATATAGAACAGCAAAATCATTTACAGAAACTTTATCTTCCTTTAATCTTCCTTTCCTGCACTAGACTCCAGAATCTCACTGGTTGATGGATGACGTGAAATTCACTGCCTTCACTCCTATTGGTTGTCGCTCCCAGAAGTAGCTTCTCATTTGCATAAAGTTAAACTATTCTCAACTTTCTCAAGTTGATGAACACGCCCATATCTTATCGCCAGAGGTCACAGTCGCTCGTGTCGCCAGAAGTTTCCAGCTCTCATTGAAAGTGCATGTTTATACAGGGTTTTAGAGTAGTCTGTACAAGTTAAACTGGGATAGTAGAAAGAATTTTAACATTTGATAAATTCCATACCACACCTTTAAGTATTTCTTTGCATTATTTTCACTTAGGTGTTGGTTCCTAGATCTTTAACCTAAAAATGTGTTTCTTTTTTTGCTTGAACATCACTCAAACAGGGCTCAGAGTTGGGGAGCTGGACATTAGGGCACTGGACTGAAGATGGCCATGATATCTTTCAGAACTTTCCAGACCTAAATAACATTTTCTGGGATGCACAGGACAAAGGCATGGTGCCCAAACTGACTCCAAATCACCACCTGCCCATCCCTGAGGGTCATCTGGCAGTCAATGGCTCAGTAAGTAAAGAAATACTAGTGGAAGGAGGTCTACTTGCTATCCATTAGCACTCCCATATCAATGGTAGTTGCTCGGCTGGTGCAGGACCCGCTGGAAGTACAGTACATGAAATTTGCAATATTTGCTCATGGAACCTCAGATATATTTAAGCCAATCACCTGAGCCACAAATATCATGTGACTAATCACTTTAGACCCACAGGAAATTGATATCCTGACAACGCTGATTTTAGCAAACAGGGAAAATAAGTACAGTTCACAAATTTAACAGCCCTTAAAATAAATTGGCACTAGTAAAACGTATTCTATACTATAATGAAATATTAGAAATTAGGGCTGTCATTCGATTACAATTTATAATCAAATTAATTACATGGTGTGCTGATTAATTAATCGAATAAATTGCAATTTATTGTATATATAAAAATTTGTTGTGAAATCCCCTCAAATAACAATAATTCAATATATAATGATGAAATAATTATAAGTAATTGTTTAAATAATTACATGTGTGGGTGTGTGTGTGTGTGTATATATATATATATACACTCACCTAAAGGATTACTAGGAACACCTGTTCAGTTTCTCATTAATGCAATTATCTAATCAACCAATCACATGGCAGTTGCTTCAATGCATTTAGGGGTGTGGTCCTGGTCAAGACAATCTCCTGAACTCCAAACTGAATGTCAGAATGGGAAAGAAAGGTGATTTAAGCAATTTTGAGTGTGGCATGGAGTATTTCACAATCTGCTCAGTTACTGGAATTTTCACGCACAACCATTTCTAGGATTTACAAAGAATGGTGTGAAAAGGGAAAAACATCCAGTATGCGGCAGTCCTGTGGGCAAAAATGCCTTGTTGATGCTAGAGGTCAGAGGAGAATGGGCCGACTGATTCAAGCTGATAGAAGAGCAACTTTGCCTGAAATAACCACTCGTTACAACCGAGGTATGCAGCAAAGCATTTGTGAAGCCACAACACGCACAACCTTGAGGCGGATGGGCTGAACAGCAGAAGACCCCACCGGGTACCACTCATCTCCACTGCAAATAGGAAAAAGAGGCTACAATTTGCAAGAGCTTACCAAAATTGGACAGTTGAAGACTGGAAAAATGTTGCCTGGTCTGATGAGTCTCGATTTCTGTTGAGACATTCAGATGGTAGAGTAGAATTTGGCGTAAACAGAATGAGAACATGGATCCATCATGCCTTGTTACCACTGCGCAGGCTGCTGGTGGTGGTGTAATGGTGTGGGGGATGTTTTCTTGGCACACTTTAGGCCCCTTAGTGCCAATTGGGCATTGTTTAAATGCCACGGCCTACCTGAGCATTGTTTCTGACCATGTCCATCCCTTTATGGCCACCATGTACCCATCCTCTGATGGCTACTTCCAGCAGGATAATGCACCATGTCACAAAGCTCATTTCAATCATTTCAATGAGTTCACTGTACTAAAATGGCCCCCCACAGTCACCAGATCTCAACCCAATAGAGCATCTTTGGGATGTGGTGGAAAGGGAGCTTCGTGCCCTGGATGTGCATCCCACAAATCTCCATCAACTGCAAGATGCTATCCTATCAATATGGGCCAACATTTCTAAAGAATGCTTTCAGCACCTTGTTGAATCAATGCCACGTAGAATTAAGGCAGTTCTGAAGGCAAAAGGGGGTCAAACACAGTATTAGTATGGTGTTCCTAATAATCCTTTAGGTGAGTGTGTGTATATATATATATATATATATATATATATATATATATATATATATATATATATATATTTAAAAAATAATATTCAAATAATTAAAATTCAATACATTATTGTGGCAGAGGCATTTGTAAGACAATACAAAGAGTGGCTTTAGAATCCAATGTATTGTTTATTTGCATATTATTGAACATAAGCCTACATTGGCCTTCAGAGCAATCCATTTTGCAATTGAATCCGTCAATCAGTCCGAGATATATTATTAGGGCTTTTCTAAGGACCCGTTAATGTACACCTGCATCAGATGGATGCTTTTGGAGCGTCTAACTTTGGTTGCGCCACATCATAAACATAAAATGCTTAGGTTGCTGTGTCAAGTTAAATGTAGTTTGAAAAACATCTCTTGAGATCCCTAAGTTCAGATTTGCACTCCATCAACGCATCCTTGTGTTGTGCTGACTGCTGAAGGGTTAGTTTGTTCTCTGTATAAGCTGTGTGTTGCCTATACAGCTGAAGTTTCGCTTACTGCCCCCTGGAGAAAACAGGTGGGACTTGCTCAGGAATCTTCCTTCTTAAGGTCCGGGGACATGATTAATTACGTGATTACATTTTTGAACACTTTATTTTTTAATACAATTAATCACACTAAATTATATATCGACAGCTCTATTAGTTATATATACTGTATGTTGCTTAAAAATATATATTTTACTACTTTTGAATGGCCGTAAATGGAGAAAGATGCTATTTGAAGCCAGATGGTGGAGTGACGCCATTGACCAGCAGAGGCTAACTGGGCCATGCTAACCAGCCAATATATTGTACATTTGTACATTTTGTAATGAATAAATAATATTCTTTATACTCTATGCTTTATTCAGGTTGCTGTGGAGACTCTTGCCCTCATCTCCTGGATGGAGAACCATCAATTTGTGCTTGGTGCCAACCTGCAGGGTGGCGAGAGACTGGTGACATACCCCTTTGACATGCATCGCCTCACCAAGGAGTCTGAGGAGAGAGAGAAAAAAATAAACTCCAGAGCAAACAGACGTAAGCGGCAGTATGAGGAAGAGGAGGAAGAAGAACCCAACCCTTACCTTCACATTGGGTACCATCAGGAGAGCTACAGCAGCCCCCAAGATAACCATGCGCGCCATCAAGAGAACTATGGCTACCATCGAGAAAGTTATGGGTACCACCATGAGAACCAAGGGTATCATGAAGAGAACCAAGGGTATCATGAAGAGAACCAAGGTTATCATGAAGAGAACCAAGGGTACCATCATGAGAACCAAGGGTACCACCATGAAGGTCACTCTGAAGGGTACCATGAGAGCTATCAAGAAGGTTACCCTGAGGGCTATAGGGAGGGATATGGAGAGGGTGAACCGGAGGAGGAGATCAGGGTGATTGAAGACCAGTCTTTGTTCCGATGGTTGGCCTTATCTTACTCCTCCACTCACCGCACCATGACTCAGACCTACCAGGGAGGTTGCAATACTGATGATCCAACGGGTGGACAGGGAATTGTCAACCGTGCCAAGTGGAAGCCCATCCCAGGAAGTAAGCATTACACATTCACACACCAATGGCAACAGAGCAGCCACGCAAGGCGCTAGCCTGCCATTAGGAGCAACTTGGGTTTCAGTGTCTTGCCCAAGGACACTTCGGCATGTGGAGTCATGTGGGCCAACCCTGCGATTAGTGGACAACCCGCTCTACCACTTGAGCCACAGCCGCCCCAATTTGACAGCCTTAGTGGATATAATTTATGTGGTACAAGCGTCTTCAAACGGAATTGCAAAAACAATTGCCCCACACAAAACTCATGCCATTGGTTGAGCCAATGTTCCTGGGATGCTCAAAAAACAGCACAATGTGTTGAACTCACCACAGAGCCACGGTGCATCTCAACCAGCTCCCTAGCTCCATATGACGTAATTCGGTATATATCGTGAACACGAATTCGGGCACTGTCAAAGGTGTCTATCCACTGAACTTTGCCGCTGAGTTCAGAATTGCAGACTACCATACTACTCTTACTATTTCTGCCATAGACAGATATGGCAGAAATAGTATGGGTAGTATGCAATTGAGTCTAGGACACTTTTGACTCAATTACCTGTGACCAGATAACGAGCTCGCAATTAATTAGCAACATCGCTATATAAATGACACGTTAATTTTCGTTGAAGATATTCAAGTGTACAGTGTTATTCTGAAAGATTAATGACAGTAAATAAAGAAATACAAATTTAAAAGACCGCGAGTTTCGGCGGTGAAAAGGCAGGAGGAGGCGATTACTCATATCATGCCGCGACATGATACGGAATGGAACCCCGCGTGTCACTTAATTCAAAACAACGTTGAGTGAGCGACAGAAGGGGAATGTCACGGTTACTGTTGTAACCAACGTTCCTTGAGGGAGGGAACGAGACATTTTGTCCCTTCTGCCACGACACTAGACCTACCACTGTAAATGGCCGTACCTTATTCTCGGATCTTCAGTGCAAAAACCTGATTGACTGGCGCATGCCCGCTTCCCTTTATACCCATATGTCTGGGGGCGGGACATGCACATTCTGTCTCCCAATTTCTCATTGGCCTTTTCTCAAGTTCATAGGTACGCGAGGCTCCCAAGGACGACCTCCTTGTGTCATTTCATTCGACACAACGTCTCATTCCATCCCTCAGGGAACGGAGGTTACAACAGTAATCGTAACTTTTTCTTTCATGGTCATTATAGATTAAAGATACAAACAACATCTCTTTTAAAGTGAAAATAAGGCTTTGACATCATACCTTTACACTTTTGCTTGACTTCTAACGTCTTGAGAGACTTCAGAAGACATGACGACGTTTCCAGTTAGGGAACATAGTGAGTAATGATGATCCCTGGTTTTTACGCTGCATTGTGGAATATTTTTATGGAGAAAATTTTCAGTGCTCTGGAACAATTTTGTGAATGAGACAGCCCTAAAAATGGCCGAAGCCCTGATCGGTGCCCTGACTACTGAACTAGGGAACTGATTGAGATGCACCCAGTGTTACACATGGTTTAATTTATAGTTGTCTTTGCATATTAAACTGGAATAAAAGGAAGAATTTTAACATTAAAAAACTGCACACTTCAGCTTTAAGATCTAATTTTACATTGGGTGTTGTTCACTTTCTTGCTGCAAGTTAATTATAGAGCTCAATTAAATGTGTGGTGCATCTGTTTACTCACTAAACAAATGGTTTCTTTTTGATTCCTGTTCCTGTCCCTTCCTCTCTCTTAGGTATGAATGACTTCAGCTATCTTCACACCAACTGTTTTGAGCTGTCCATTTTCCTAGGATGTGATAAGTTCCCACATCAGAGTGAGCTCTTGAGAGAATGGGAGAATAACAGAGAGGCCATGCTGACATTCATGGCTCAGGTGAGCTGCTCATGTCAACATTAGCAGTGTGGCTGAAAGACAATATTCATGGCACCACTTTACAATAAGGTTATATTTGTTAACATTATTTAACTACATATTATAACATGAACAACAATACTTTTGCACCTTTTCTTAATCTTGGTTTATGATAAATTCAACAGTTATTGATCAATTTTTTTCATTCAAAGTTGTTTACATTAACACTAGTAATGCATTATGAACTAACATGTACCAACAAAGAAACTAATTAATAAGCATTTAATAAATGCTTTTAAAAATATTGCTCATTGTTAGTTCATGATACGTAAATGATTAACTAATGTTAAAAAATGGAATCTTATTATAAAGTGATACCATATTCATCAGGGGTCTGTAACGTGTTTAGGAACAGAACAGCCCCTTTAACAATCCCTGTGCAACTTCACATTAACCTTTGACCTTTACCTAGGTACATCGAGGAATTAAGGGAGTTGTGAAGGATAAAGAGGGCAACCCCATTGCGAACGCCACCGTATCTGTGGAGGGAGTCAATCATGATGTCAGTACAGGTAAGAAGATGTTTTCTGAAGTTCTGAAATAATATTGTTAAGAGAAAATTCTTACTGAACTGTTTTTAGTAGAGACGGCTGACAATGTTCCTCTGTCCATCTGTTAGGTTAGTGTGGTCGACTAGTTTTAAGTTGTGTTTCGATTCGCTGGGTCCCTACACAGTAATTACTGCTCCCTAAACAATGAGCAGGGGATATCTGTTGAAATGTACTTTACTTGAAACAATTCATTCATTTGTAATACCCTTCAATATCAAACAAACACAGACAATACTTGAGTCGC
Organism: Xyrauchen texanus; assembly: GCF_025860055.1. Lineage (NCBI taxonomy): Eukaryota > Metazoa > Chordata > Actinopteri > Cypriniformes > Catostomidae > Xyrauchen > Xyrauchen texanus. The sequence goes on along the minus strand of NC_068302.1, from coordinate 11,955,216 downwards.
CCAGTTTACGGGTCTTGAGAAAGATTGCATCATAAAAATATGAATGTAATATGAATAACCATACTTTTATAATTACATGCATACACTGTATGTACTGTATAAATGTATATAAAACATCTGTGTGTATTCATTTAAAATATTTGTACTAAAGGATTACAATCAAATGTAGGAACATTGTGAAAATCCAAGGCTTTCTTTTACTCTTAGGTGAATCTGGTGATTACTGGCGAATTCTAAACCCCGGAGAGTACCATGTAACGGCCCGAGCTGAAGGCTATTCTACCTTCACCCGTCTATGTGTGGTCGGGTTTGACCCAGGTACGACCCTGTGCAACTTTGACCTCACGAAGTCGAACTGGGACCGCATCAAACAGATCATGGCTCTCCACGGCAACAGGCCCATCCGGTTGCTGAACAACGGCAATAGGGGCGGTGGGCAGTACTTTTCACACAGTAATGGAGGAAGCAACCAAATTCCAGTTGGTAAAGATGGAGACATGAACAGAGCTCGTCTTCGACGGTTACGGCTGTTAAGACTCCGTCGCCTGCGGCAACAGAGGCTGCTGGCCACCAAAAATACTCCACCTACCACGACCACAACCACCGTGACTACAGTTCTGCCCACTACAGAGAGTACCACACCCTGGTATGACTCTTGGCCCCTTGAAAATCTTGAAGAGAACACAACCCCAACAGAAGAGATTGAGTTGACAGACTACAACTACAACTACAAAATAGATGATTATTAAAACCAAACTACAGATAACAATCCAAATATTGATTGTTTTGGACTATTATAGGCCAACATTGCCATGCTTTCATCCTTTGGTTTGATTGGTTTCAGTGACTCCCTGTCTTTGTTCTTAAATAATTTGCTAGAATATTTGGATGTGAATTAATGAATTAAAGTAGTAATTAAATATTTTGATGCCATCAACAACAAAGCCGCATATGGATCCATTTTGGCATTTCGAGCAAGTCCAAGGCTGTAAACTGCTCAGAGTAGAATCTCCAAGTTGTCATCTCATAATTGCAGTAATTCTGACACAACATAAGCACAGAATTAGCTATGCTTTGTGCATACTTCCATTGCTTGGGTAGGCATTTTAAGCAATTACACATTTTATTTCAGAGCCAGTCTGGATTCTCATTATCTCTCAATATTCTGATTGTTAAGATTGTAAAGGTTGCAGTTTTCAAAAGCTTGAAAAGCCTCAAGGAAGTAAGAGTCCCTCTGTTGTTTTCTCATGATAGACATCTATACTATATTACCAAAAAGTAACATGAGGACTTCTCATATGATGTAGACTACTCACCCACATCCAGAAGACCAGAAAGAAGGGAATCAGGTGAATGTTGATTATAAAAGAGAGACTTACATAATATTTGTTTCTCACACATAAACAGCCAGTGTTTGTTAAAGTCAATTGCACAAGGGAGATTTTCAATGGCCTGAGGTAATGGACATTTTCGTTTCATATAATAAAGTGTTGTTTACATATCCACACTGTTGATTGTTTTATCTACTTTATAGTGTTACGGGCACAATCAAGTCATCATCTTCAAACCCTGCTTAAGCAATCACCAACTTGCTCATGTTGTCTACACAGGATCTTCCATCATAAGTTACCGCAAATGTATTGCTACCAGGAGGACTCCTTGGCTTTCTGGTCCTGTGCCATGATTGGTAGTGTGGCGCATTTCCACCGAAGTGGAGTAAAGATCTTTTTTTTTTTTTCAGAAAGACTCATAGAGTAAATACATTTATATGACCTTTTAATGATGGAATAACAATTAAAAAATAAATGTGATTAAAGTCCATTTGGTGTATGCCCCGTCCAACGGTCCGATGAGTTTCTTACTCAAACCGTCAGATCCTGCCAGAAGATAGGCAGCAGGGGCTAGAAGCCTACCCCAAAAGGTAAACAATAAATACTACCCCAAAAGAAAGAAGAACATTTTTCCAAATGGATTTACAAACCAAGTCTTCATGGCAGGGGAATTCAATCTGGAAAAGAGAAGCAAGATATGAATTAAAACCTTGAAAAGTTATCATGATGTGAAAAGTGTGCAATATCCTTGCGAAAGATAACCAATGCATGTCAGCTCTTGTAAAATAGGCAAGCATGGTTTGTGCAAAACCATTGAAAAAGGACAAACCAGGCTTTGCATTTGTTTATGAGCCCTTGTAAAATGGCGAGTGTGATTGGTGCAAAATCTTGCACAAGTATGAACCATGTTTTGCTTTTGAGCCCTTGCAATAAGGGCAAAAATGATTTGTGCAATACCATTGCAAAAGGATAAACAATGCTAAGTATTCAATATAATGTGTTAATTGCTGATAATAAATTAGATATAAATTATAATTACTAACTGGTGAAGCGTGGAACCCCTGGCCACCACCATATATATTGGAATAATGACCATTTACTTTCTACTGATAGAGAGGTACATGACTGATAATTTGAGGGTTAGGATGAATGTATTTCTGATAGAATGAAGAAGACCAGTGACCGAGCATCTTAATTGTGGACTCTGATATTCCTTGTGGAGTGGCGGCTGTGGCAGCTCCAATTCTGAATGAATGCCCCAAGTAAAGACGGGGAGGCAGACCACAGTGTTTGAGGTTAACAGAAAGGTGATTTCTGAACCAGTAATGAGACATAGGGTCTCCGGATGGAGTGATGAATAAATGCATGTCGGCTGAAGACTGAGCATGTATTTGAAGACATTTTACCATGGAGGTGTAGGGGCAAAAATGGCTAATAATTTTTGATATAATGATAGTACGAGTGTTTAAGAAAAAATGGGGAAAACTTTAGATAGCTCACAAGAAGGCAGGAAGGAGTGTGAGTTAGAAGTGAATTCTCTACACCGTAGAAACCTGTTAAAAGCCAAAAGAACAAAATGTTTCCAGAAGAATAAAGATATATCCAGAAAGAATCCTCATCTAAGGAATGAAACCATAAGATGTAACATTTTTAGTTACTGATAAGATCCCCTTATTGGAAAGAGAGGGACAAGATTTTTTAACTCCTTTAAGGAGGCGGCGAATAGAGGAATTGGAAAGAAAGCTAAGGATATTAGTAGAATGGCATCTTGCATTGAATTGAATTCTCACCACCATTATACTGATTGAAGACGATTTCAGGAATCTGACAATAAAGGAAAAGAAAATGCAAGAGCAAACGGTGGGAACTGGAACAGGAAATAAAGGAGTACTGTGAAAATGACAAAAGGAAGACTAATAGGCCCAGGCGGAGTTATAAGGTTTAGCATGGTATGAGCAAGTCCTTTCCTTCATAAGCATATTAGCAGAATCTAAGAGAGGAAGGAGTGTCAGGCTTAATCCAGCAGAAGGTCTGAAAGGCACAGAAATGTTTGCAGATGGTCATAGACAATGAATCTCCTCTAAACAAAAGCAAGATAAGGAATCAGCAATAGAATTAGAAAAACCAGGAATGTGCTTTACTGAGAGAATGCTATTGCAGTTTATGCTCCGCCATGTCAATTGTCTAAGTAGAGACATGATTAGCCTTTAGGATGACCGGCCTTTATTGATTATAGCAACTGGAGCGGAGTTGTCGCAAAACACGATGCCACATTTACATGCCCTGAGGGAACCCCATATGACACTGGCGAGGATGATAGGGTACATTTCATAAAGTGTGGAAGAAGGGGCACTATTAGCCGAAATTTTAAATTCAGCTGGCCCTTTCCCTGCGAACCATAGTTCTTAAAATATTCCCCAAAACCTAAGGACGGAGCTGCGTCTGTCAAAAAGGACATATAACCTGAAGATTGTGGCTTATCATCATAGAAAAAGGAAATGCCATTTTTATGATTAAAAAACAAGAGGAGAAAGAGCTCTTGAGGAATCATATTGTTTATGCTTGCCAAATAACCGGGCCGTGGACTGGACATGTCAAAAATATTTTTTTCCCAGAATATTTGTGTGTGGCTAGACCAACTAGATTTACTCGGAGACTTATAAAAGGGAGGAGAACTGAAGGGGCCGATCAAATAACCTTTAATTAATTTTTTTTTCCAGAAGTTTGAATTTATTGAAAGGATAGCCCCTTGAGATGTAACATCTCATTTTCAAGGGGGTCCTAAAAACATAAGCAATATACAGCACAGACAACATAAAGCAAAACAACATTACAAAACAAAACTACAAAAACAAAAGCTCAACCTACTTCCCACACTCTTGTGGGCTTCCCACACCCGCAACATAGTTTCAATACAAAATCTCAGCATCATACAGCATCAACAAGTTAAGAAAAACATAGGGTTCGATTAAAGCTTGAAGCAAGTATGGGGAAAAAAAGAGAAAGAACACTGACCATAAATCTCTATGTCAGGTCACAAAATTGCTAAATCAACGAAAAATTTGATTATGGTAAAAGAAAAGAGAGTGAGAGAGAGCTTGCACATTAATGGGGTAGAGGGATGGTGGGTTAGAATTTAAATTATTCTAACCCAGTTTTCCCAGAGAAGGAGAGAGTGTCGTGGACACACAGATTTCAGATGAGGGTCCATGCAAAAGCAAAACACTACACAGTACATCTCTATATCCCAAAAAGCAACCACGTATTCATGGAAAGGAAAGTTATGAAGAAGTCTGGGGTCTGAAGATTTAAGAGACTTCAGTGCAGTCCATCAAATGGTGGTTGCATGCGTGTTTAGGGAGGCTAGATTAATCAGAATCAGAATCAGCTTTATTGCCAAGTACGTTTTTTACGCATACAAGGAATTTGTTGTGGTGTTGCAGGTGCGTTCACACAGTCTCTAAATATATGAACAAGAATAAAAATAAAGCAATATAAATATAAATATAAATATGTCCATGCAGTATCAATTAAAAGTAAGTATAAAATAAAAGAGAGCAGAGTAGTGCAGTGTAATGTAGAGCCAGAGGTGGAGTGTGGAGAGTGTCACGGTGGGTACCGGGCATTGTTGATAAGGCAAGTGGCGGATGGGAAGAAACTGTTCTTGTGGCGTGAGGTTTTTGTCCTGATGGACCTCAGCCTTCTGCCAGAGGGGAGTGATTCAAAGAGATTGTGGCCAGGGTGGGAGAGATCAGCCACACTCTTTCCAGCACGCTTCAGGGTCCTGGAGTCGTACAGGTCCTGGAAATTGGCAGATTGCAGCCAATCACCTTCTCTGCAGACCGGATGACACGCTGCAGTCTTCCCTTGTCCTTGGCAGTAGTAGCAGCGTACCAGATAGTGATGGAGGAAGTGAGGATGGACTCAATGATAGCTGTGTAGAAGTGCACCATCATTGACTTTGCCAGGTTGAATTTCTTCAGCTGCCGCAGGAAGTACATCCTCTGTTGTGCTTTCTTGATGAGGGCACTGATGTTCAGCTCCCACTTGAGGTCCTGGGAGATGATAGTTCCCAGGAAGCGGAAAGACTCCACAGTGTCAATTGTGGAGTCGCAGAGGGTGATGGGGGCAGGTACAGGTGAGGCTGAGTTCTTGAAGTCCACAACCATCTCCACTGTCTTTAGAGCGTTGAGCTCTAGGTTGTTTTGGTTGCACCAGGTCACCAGGTGGTCGACCTTCCACCTGTAAGCGGACTCGTCACCATCAGAGATGAGTCCGATGAGGGAGGTGTCGTCCGCAAACTTCAGAAGCTTGATGGACTGGTGACTGGAGGTGCAACTGTTAGTGTACAGGGAGAAGAGCAGAGGAGAAAGAACGCAGCCCTGGGGGGATCCAGTGCTAATGAACTGAGTCGGAGACGTGTTTCCCCAGCCTCACGTGCTGCTTCCTGTCAGACAGGAAGTCAGTGATCCACCTGCAGGTGGAGTCAGGCACACTTAGCTGGGAGAGCTTCTCCTGGAGCAAAGCCGGGATGATAGTGTTAAAGGCAGAGCCGAAATCAACAAACAGAATCCTGGCGTAGGTTCCTGCGGAGTCCAGGTGCTGTCTTTAATGTCTTTACCTTGAAAAATTTAAGTTCTTAAAGCAGAAGAAACTGTTGCTGAAACAGGAAGCATGGCGGGGGTTGTCAAGAAGACTCTAAGTTGAAGCCTGGAGTCAATGTTATTTACGGATATGGCTGATATGATATTGATAAATTTGTTCTCAAGTCATGACTTTTTTGGTAGTACTTTGGCTGTATCAGCATTTGTTTTAATGACTTGTTGAGGCACATGACTATTAACTCATCATTAATAATTGTTGTAATTAACACATGAATTTGCAGTACTAATACAGTAATTAAGCATGTATTATGGCATATTAGTGCACCCGTATTGGGTGGAAGTTCAAATACATGGTTTCAGCTCATTGTGGTAATTAACTCATTAATTAACACTATTAGTTCATATAATAAGTTATTTGGGAAATAATCCATGATGACGCATTTAATTAATAGCAATTCATATATGACTTAATATATTAATCAGACTCTTTATTAGTTGCTGATGTGGCAATCATTACTTAATGGCTTAGTTAATCATGAGTCATACATTAACTCAATATTATCTGTGCATTAGTTAAGCATGAATTAATGCATATTAATGCACCCATATTGTAAAGTGTTACCCATTTGATATATTTCCATAGTTTTATATTCAATTACATCATTCGCAATGCTTCAGCTCATTCACGTCTGTGTCAGCTGCTGTTCGGTCAACTGAATGTGCTGGTCCTCTCTTGCACTCACTGAATAGGGTAGACGCAGAGAGAGGTGTGCCTGCGGTGGGAAAGCAAGACCTTATGCTCAAGCGGTAGTACTGGCGACTCTACTACGTAAAATAGATAAGGTTTGTCCAAAAACTCACTAGATTTGTTGCTAGGTGCTTTATAGAAAAAATGTCGCTAAAGGGGTCTGAGAAGTTGCTAAATCTAGCGACAAAGTCGCTAAGTTGGCAGCACTGGTCTCCACAGTCCACACACTTTACACAAACAACACAGAGAAGAAAGATGCTGAGAAAATGCTGCTTCAACTTTCTTTGCACCAAAACGGCATCTTGTTTCATCTTTACAATAAATAATAAACGTATTCTACTCACCGTTCTGTTCAAAGCATTCTCTCTTTTAGCGGTGCATAGTAAACAAATATGAAACCTTTGGATATAAATAAATAAAGGCATCATCAGAGGTAATGCAGGTACATATGAATGAAGGTTTACATGGAGACAAGAAAGACTGCATCGTCACGATCTCGGTAACGAAAGAAGCAGATTTTATTACAGCAACAATTATTTACACTGTGGTCAGTAACAGCAGAACTTTCACACATTCGCCGGAAATGCAGACGCTGCTTACTTACACATTGTAAATAAGGTGGATAACATGACTTTACTCCCGCCCGTCTGGACAAATGCTTCACACAAGTAAAAACAATCAATATCACATGGATTTCCATATGCACTTCAGAGCTGCAACTCTCTTTATTGTTAGATCATTTATGCTGCTGGTCACATTGTATCTAAATGTTACTAATATTATTTTTCTTCTCTCTAGACTCATGTCCCACAAACGTCAACTGCATGCATTTCCCTCTAATAAGCATTAGCAGTCCGCATGTTTTCCCCTCAAATAAGCATGAGCAGCCTGAGGTTTTAACCCTCAAGTGCAGCCCATACTCCAGTGGCAGTGGATCTAACTTTTCACAGATTCCTTAGGGTTGTGAAATGTGTATACGTTTCACCAAAATATGAATATTTTGTAGTTTTCTTATATGAAATCTGTTGAGTGGTTAAAAAATTTGATTTAATGACTTCAACCTAAGTGTATGTAAACTTCTGACTTCAACTGTATGTTTTGTGAATTCATTTTTGAGTGTCTATTTGTCTAACTGTTTGACATCTGTTTTTTGTGTCTTATGTTTAATCATCAACTCCATATCTGCATCTAACCACATCTGCAGTACTAGATTTGTGTGAGAAGAGGTTTGTGACAAATACTGTCAATGACAAGGCTCAGTGAACTTTACCATTGCATTGCAAAAGAAAGTAATATCAGGAAAACGGCATGCGGTTGTCACAGTTTGTCTCCACTTTATTTAAGGACTCTTATTTTGAAGTTTTTCCCAGCACTACGTTTCCCAGAATCCACTGCCCCAATCACTTCATCATTATCTCCACCTGTATGCCATTCCCTCATTAGTGTCCATGTGTATATAAACCCTCTAGTTTTGTTCATGTTTTGTCAGTCCTTGAATTGTTATGTTTGAATGGATGTTTGTTAATGTGGTTGCTTAAAAATTCAAGGACTCTACTCCTGCGTTTCCTCTGTTCCACTCCAGCACACTGAGAATTACAGCAGTGTTAAAGAAATTTCTCATGTGATTCAAACTGTACTTACTTAAAACAAAGTAATTAGTCATACTGGATGGTTTCTGTATCCCCTGTTTTACCTTTTGATCCAAAATTATCTTTATTATGGTAGAGCTCAACAAGGTCTTCAAGATCAGACCCATACATCCTAGCAAATGGAGACGGAACATCGTTTTCACAGAATGTTTCACTAGATGGATTTGTCACAGTTTTGTTCTGAAAATCTAGTCCTCCGCTCATTTAGCATCATGTCCAAAACCTGGTAAAATATCCCTGCTCTGAAAAACTCTTTGCTGTTCAGAGCTGCTTGAATTCCTACTGTGGGCATGACACAGGTTGCTTCTAGCTTAGAGCTTAGCGTCCTCTTTCGTTTGGGAATGGTTTCCGTACAGATATGATCAGCAATACCCAAAACTGTTGTCCAGACATCATCAAATACCTGCTCATTCCTATCATTTTCAAATGTGCAAATGAGTGCCTCCACCAGGTCTACTGCTTTTGCCAAATCAAGACATACTTCACAAATATCCGCAAATTTAGGGACCATCTCTAAAGATATAGGCAATATTGGAGCATACATAGCCAAAACATTTACAACCATTTCCATAACAGAGTATACAACTTCAGTAACATTTGAAGCAAATGACTTACAGGCACACAACCAACCCCAAAGTGTGCATGTAGGTGTCAGCTATAATGCACACCTTTTAGATTTTTTAGATAATAAAAAATAAATAAAAAAATGTCCAGTTATATGTAAGCATATAACTATATTCTATATTCATCAGTATTGTAATAGGCCTTGGTGTCGGGATCTGGATTAAATTTTTGGGGAAAAGCAGATCAAGTTGGGATCTGAACTCGTGACATCATTGGTACAGCTAGTAAAAACCTGCATCAAACATCTACACCAAACCAGCCTTGTTTTTTTTTTTTTAGATATGCAGCCAATAACCAACAAACAAGGGGGGATCAATGTTGGGATCATAATGCGCATTGACAGTGATTTCTGAACAATGCAGAAAGCCAAAAAGGCTAGGATAAACAGTGTTGAGCGTGCAAACTGTGTTTACTGAATGGTAACCAAGTCGGAGGATGATTAGGCATTTATTAAGATATCAATGTTTAGAGGAATTCTGGGTTCCCTAGCGCTTAATGAGCAGAAAAGTTGGGGTTTATTTATTGCTGGGGCAGACTTTCCGAATAAAATTTATAGAGAAAATTACCATATTATCTATATTATCATATAGCCTTTGGTGGTATCTGGTTAAATGCTTTTGAATTGGTTTAGGAATGGAATGAATGGTGAAATGGATAATATTCTGTAGTAAAAACATTATTAAACACAATATATATAATCCCCCAAATTGGGTGAAGGAAATGCCAAATCAAGGGCTGACAGAAGTGCTAGATCATGGTAAACTGCATTGGAACAACCAGCTTTCGGAGGCCGCCTCGTGTGAGGGCCTGCTCTGGGTGGAAGGTTTGGACAAAGCACATTAATGCGGCTACATGGGGCTGTACCATTTATATTTGCATCTAATCAGCTAGTTTATGGGGGAAGGTTCACGTAAGGGCCCGATCCAGGTGGAAGGTTTAGATTAAAGGACCTGTATATGGCCATAGGGACTTGTACCATAGGTGTACAGTTAGCTCAGCTGGCTTGTGGAGGTAGCCTCACTCAATAGTCTACCCAGAGACCACCTGTAATGCTTGTTGCAGCTGCTGAGAGGCGAAGACAAAGGGCTTCAGCAGAAGCATGGTAAAACACTGCTGCAGCTGTTGAGCACGTGGGCCTCCTGGAGGAGCAGAGTTTAGAGGACTGTTGCCACGGTGGGTTGAGTATTTGGGGTATTGGAAAAGGGGCTCCTGTGGGAGTGCTGCTGTGTTTCCATTGCTGTAGAAGCACATCTATACATTTATGGAACTTAAGAATTGTTAGTTATGGAAAACATGTTGTGGAGTGGGATGTGGACATGTGTCTGTTACTGGCGAGAGAGAGAGAGGAGGAAGCAGTAAGGGCCATCACCTGGTGATTAATGATTCATAACACCTGTGTCTCGCTACAGTGACGACAGAGATGGGCTTGAAAAGGCTGCCGAGAACGCCGGAGAGTCAGTGAAAGAGAAACCTGAAGCTGTGAAGCTGAAGTGTATATATACATCGATTGTGAATCTGAAAAGCCAAAACTCTGATTGTGAAGCTAAAAACACTGAATAAAATGCTGACTTACCAGGACTGCCACACCACTTCCTGCTTCCTTCTTGCTGGAACTTTTACACATGTCAATTACATTTATGTAGCTTTTTTCTGATTAACAATTTTTTTTTATTCACTTATTAAACACAGAAAAACAAAACATATATACACAGAATCAACAATTCTAGAATCAACCCCCACTATTACCCCTCCCAATCCCAAACCCCACCCAACAACATTTCAGTGGTCATACATGATTATAGACACACATACACACAAATATATATATATATATATACACATATATATATAATCACACATATTGACAACTACACCTCTCCACTCATTTATGCAGCTTTGATGAAAGCAAAAGGTTAGTTAAGAATACAACTTTATTATATTTGTCATGGCGGGGCACTACTGCTGCAGTATCAAAATGCAAAAGGGGTGCTGCTATGGCATAATCGAGAGTATGTGGTGATGTTTCGTCAGTATTGAGTGTGGGTTGACGCTGCAGCATATTGTCTAGTGGGGCACACATGGTTTTATTACATTTATGAACACCTGTAAGGAAACTAAAGTTATTTTGAAGGTTATATCAAGCTCTATTTATTATGTGTTGGGCTCATTTTAACCATGAGCGAAGGAAATGATAATGTGAAGGTTTACGGGAAATGCTAAAAGGCGCTTAAAATTACTGCACCACCACTGCGCTTGAATGGGAGAGCTCATACTGTTTTCGAACGGGAGAACCTGTGGCTCAAATCAAATAAATTTTACAGCATGTATTCTAAAATCTTTAGTGGAATACGTTTCAAAAGTAACCCTTCCAACACTGTTCATCAGTAAGAGCCCACGCTGCATTAGAATGCCGGATGGTGCTGAGTAGAGAACCTCGCCCAATTGTGGTTTGCAATGTGTATATATATTTATGACCTACACCCCTAGACTTTTAATAAGAGGATGAATTGAATTGAAATCACATGAATGTGGTGCTTGGACAGTGCATTCATGCCTTTTGCAGGAATGATGTTGCAGTTGTGGCACTTGTACGACACGTTTGCGCTATTTTGCGGTGTCAGGGGAGTTTGTAATATGACAGCACATTTGTGCTGATTAGGGATGTTTTTTCTTTTTGATTTTCTCCCCAATTTGGAATGCCCAATTCCCAATGCGCACTAAGTCCTCATTGTGGTGTAGTGATTCACCTCAATCCGGGTGGCCAAGGACGAATCTCATTTGCCTCCACGTTTGAGTCCATCAATCTGTGCATCTTATCACATGGCTTGTTGAGCACATTACCGCGGAGATGTAGCGTGTGTGGAGGCCCATGCTATTCTCCGCGGCATTCATGCACAACTCGCCATGCATCCCACCGACAGCGATAACCATGAGGAGGTTACTCCATGTGACACTACCCTCCCTAGCAGGAAATTTGGTTGCTTTGGAGACCTGGCTGGAGTCACTCAGCACGCCATGGATTCGAACTCGCGACTCCAGGGGAGGTAGTAAGCATCACTACTCGCTGAGATACCCAGGCCCCCCCACTTATTGATGTTTTGAGCCAATGGTAGGAACACAGCTCTTGTGCTTTATAGAAACTTAAATGTTTGCCATCTTTGGTTCCTTGGAAGGTAAAGTTGAAGTCTTGGAGTGATACCAAGATAGTGAAAGCAAGAGGAAAACCTGTGAGCAATCCCATAGAAGGGGCAAGAGATGGGATCTGGAAGTAATACTGGGGAAACCCTTGTGGATGGCGCAATTTCAGGCGTTTCTGTAGAAACCATAATTTTTGTGCATGACATGAGTCATTTTTCCAACAATTGTTTACAGACAGATTGTTTCACTTTTAATTGACTATATCACAATTCCAGTTGTCAGAAGTTTACATACACTAAGTTAACTGTGCCTTTAAACAGCTTGGAAAATTCCAGAAATTTATGTCAAGCCTTTAGGCAATTAGCCAGTTAGCTTCTTATAGGCTTATTGGAGTCAATTGGAGGTGTACCTGTGGATGTATTTTAAGGCCTACCTTCAAACTCAGTGCCTCTTTGCTTGACATGATGGGGAATATCAAAAGACATCAGCCAAGACCTCAGAATTTTTTTTTGGATTTCCACAAGTCTGGTTCATCCTTGGGAGCAATTTCCAAATGCCTGAAGTTACCACATTCATCTGTATAAACAATAGTTTGCAAGTATAAATACCATGCCATCATACTGCTCAGGAAGGAGACTCCTAGAGATTAACGTAGTTTGGTGCAAAAAGTGCAAATCAATCCCAGAACAACAGCAAAGGACTTTGTGAAGATGCTGGAGGAAACATGTAGATCTATATGGTGGAACTATATGGTCTAGATGCTGGAGGAAACAGGAAGTATCTATATCCACAGTAAAACAAGTCCTGTATCGATATAACCTGTTAGGCTGCACAGCAAGGAAGAAGCCACTGCTCCAAAACTGCCATAAAAAAACCCAGACTACAGTTTGCAAGTCCACATGAGGACAAAGGTCTTACCTTTTGGAGAAATGTCCTCTGGTCTGATGAAACAAATATAGAACTTTTTGGCCATAATGACCATCGTTATGTTTGGAGGAAAAAGGATGAGGCTTGCAAGCTGAAGAACACAATCCCAACCGTGGAAGCATCACGTTGTGGGTGTGCATTGCTAAAGGAGGGACTGGTGCACTTCACAAAATAGATGGCAACATGAGAAAGGAAAACTATGTGGAAATATTGAAGCAACATCTCAAGACATCAGCCAAGAAGTTAAAGCTTGGTTGCAAATGGGTCTTCCAAATGGACATTGACCCCAAGCATAACTCCAAAGTTGTAACAAAACGGCAAGGACAACAAAGTCAAGGTATTGGAGTGGCCATCACAAAGCCCTGACCTCAATCTGATATGGGGTTGGCAGAACTGAAAAATCATGTAAAAGCAAGGAGGCCTACAAACCTGACTCTGTTACACCAGTTCTGTCTGGAGGAATGGGCCAACATTCTAGCAACTTATTGTGAGAAGCTTGTGGAAGGCTACGCAAAACATTTGACCAAAGTTAAACAATTTAAAGGCAATGCTACCAAATACTAACAAAGTGTATGTAAACTTCTGACCCACAGGGAATGTGATGAAAGTAATAAAAGCTGAAATAAATAATTATCTCTACTATTATTCTAAAATTTCACGTTATTAAAATAAAGAAGTGATCCTAACTGACCAAAGACCGGGAATTGAAGACCTTCGAAGGCTGAGGAAAGCACATCTCCCAACCCCCATCCTCACTACATTCTATAGAGGGACTATTGAGAGCATCCTGAGCAGCTGCATCACTGCCTGGTTTGGGACTTGCACCGTTTCGGACCGCAAAGCCCTGCAGAGGATAGTGAGGACAGCTGAGAAGACCATTGGGGTCTCTCTTCCCTCCATCAAAGACATTTACAAAAAACACTGTATCCGCAAAGCAACCAGCATTGTGGACGACCCCACACATCCCTCACACAAACTCTTTACCCTCCTCCCGTCTGGCAAGAGGTACCGAAGCATTCGGGCCCTCACGGCCAGACTGTGTAACAGCTTCTTCCCTCAAGCCATCAGACTCCTCAATACTCAGAGACTGGTTTGACACACACGTGTCCTGAGTTGCACTTTAATTACTGTCACTTTATAACTGTCTGCTACCTCAATAACTGCTATGTGCATAGAACATTATCTCATAGTATGTTGTTTACATTTTTAGAAACTGTCATCTTTTTGCACTACTGAGTACTGGTCGGCGCTGCACTGTCTATTGTCCTGTTCATTGTCAGTAATTTGTTGTACTGTCCTGTACTTTTTGCACATGTTTGCACGTGCACTTTATATAGGTATATGTAGGTTTTTTTTTTTTTTTATATATATATATATATAGGTATTTTATTTCGTTGTGTTGTCTCATGTGGTCCTGTGTTGGTCCTTTGTTGTTTTTATGTAGCACCATGGTCCTGGAGGAACGTTGTCTCGTTTTTGCTGTGTACTGTACTAACTGTATATGGTTGAAACGACAATAAAACCCACTTGAATTGTTTCTACGATTGTCAGGAATTGTGAAAAACTGAGTTTAAATGTATTTAGCTAAGGTGATGTTAAAATTCTGACTTCAACTGTATATAATTTTATTACATAATATCACTTTGTTTTAGTACCATGTCAGCAGTCACAATAATACAACTTTTACCATATTGGGCATAACACTGTACAACAACTCAAATACTACAGCATCATTGATTCATATTTCATGAGTACAGTTGTTTATTATGTTTTATAAGACTGTATAGAGCATATGGTAGCAGTGTTAGTGTAAATTATGCTATATCCACATACTGAACTAGTCAAAAGAACAGAATTTTGTCTTGTGGGAAAAGACTGATGCTTATATACTGTACATTGGAAGTAAAAAAATGACCCAAATGTTTAGCACTATAGCGTAGCAATAACCATACCTTTCAAAGGAGTTATTGGTTGTTTATTGTGTAATTTATAAGCTAAATTATATTAAAAAAGACTTCTGCAAGTATAAGTACTAGCTAACATAAATATGCTGGAAGTTTTTTCCCAAATAGGGGAACAGATTTTCTCATAACATCAAATACCATCACACCATCCAAGTAATTCATCTCTATTTTACTACAATGATTCCTTGATTCCAAGCTGCAGAGGCCCCCCAAGTCTGTCACCACATTTAGTTCACAGGAGGATTCTGCCTTTATAATGCCACATAAAGTCATGCATTAACACCTTTTCAGAAATCACTTCAGACTCATCATCAGAGATTAGGCTCTTATTGTGATTTAGTAAGGCTCTTAACTAAACTGATGTGCAAACATATTGGGGTAAATACAGGCCAATGTGGTCACATGTTCCTTTTACAGATACTTGAATCTGCACGATGAGGACTATATTAGGTGTATAACTATGCCCATCTTAACTGAATATGAAGAGGTGAATATAGTAGAGTTTGTGATGGCCATTTCTATTCTGTTTTTAGGCCCATACACACCCCCCCCCCAAACAAACTCAAAGCCATTAGTATGATATAACACAATTCATCTCATCAGATAAATCCTCCTCAAAGCGTGTAATTGGTTGCCCTGCACTTCCTCGACTCAGCAGGTCAGTTGCAGCGCTCTCCATTTCGTCAATGGTCATGTGACAGGCATCTGCAATTTCTCGCTTTGCAAAGTCAACAAATTTGGGGTCTTTGGCGTAGAGACCCAAGCCTTCGGATATCAGGATCTAAAAGGTAAATAAAATGAGACATTATTAAAACTAGGATGTAAACAAATGATCCTAGTTCAGTACAAGGCTCAGTCATCAACATCTGTGGCACAATTTTGGTTACCACAAAAACAAATTTTGACTTGTCCCTCATTTATAAAAAACAAAACAAAAAACAGGAACTTCAATGAAAGTGAATGGGGCCAATTTGTAAACGTTAACCCTTAAAGCTCTGAGGGTGTTTTTAAAGATTTCTTATTTCAGTGGCATACCTATATTTCAGGGCTTATAACAAAAAAAAAAACAAGGAGGGTCAATTGTTTGGTCTCATTGTAATGAAAACTTAAATTGAGACTCTCTGCCTAAGAAACATCTAGGTTACGGATGTAACCTCCATTCCCTGATGGAGGGAACGAGACGTTGTGTCGAAGTAGCGACACTAGGGGTCTCTCGAGCGGTGAAAATACCGCTGATCTATGAAAAAAGGCCAATGAGAAGTTGGCGGACAGAATTTGCATGTCCCACACCGGACATACAGGTATAAAAGCTGGGAAATGCATCTCTTTCATTCAGGATTTTTCTGAGGAGCCGGAAATGTGGCTCGGCTCAGCGACGTTGTCGGGAGGACACAACGTCTCGTTCCCTCCATCAGGGAACGGAGGTTACATCCGTAACCTAGACGTTCCCCGTCTGTCGCTCACTTCTACGTTGTGTCGAAGAGCGACACTCGGGGTCCAATTTAAATCACACCATGCACTGAGCCGTGTATGTGTACTGCTGACACAAGAGCGGGCAGGTACTTGACGTGCCAAAACGACCAGCTGTATCAGACTGCACATACCCTTCCCCAATGCCCCATAAAGTCGTCGGAACCCTTATAGTTACCCTAGACAGGGGAACAAGGCGACGCTTGCCAACCTGAGAACGGGCCGAGCCTAGCCGGGCCTCTTCTCTCTCTATGTTTCTCACACAGAGCAAAATGGCTGGGACCTTTACACGCATCGTGGGAAGGAGGTCTTACCCAGTTTACTATTCTTTCCACAATCCACAGCGGGTATTCAAATCTACCCTGTACTGGAATTGGTGCTCCACATTTAGGGCTCCTACGTGGACGTTCCGCGGTACAGTCTCCTTACGAGTGGACCCGCATCTCCCTTGGGCAGTTCCCGCTGCCACCCAGTCGCCATGTCTGTAGCAACTCCTCCCTCCGAAGAGGCGGGATCTACCTAAAAGCCCATGTGGTGTATTTCGCCACTTTTGGGACTCGAGTTTGTAGCCAGTCCTGAAGCAGTCTCATATATGTCAAACCCAGAGGCGCGACCGCCACGGAGGATATGCCCCTGGAGCTTCTGGAAAAGTTTTAAAGAGTGAGGCATTTCAGCACTGACTGCGCGCGCTTGTTGGTGAGTCTAAATCCATGCCGAAAAAAGAGATGTTCTGAACCGGGGTGAGCTTGCTCTTTTCCCCTATGCAGATCTTTAAGTGCCTTGGCCTGGTGGACTTGCAGAAAGGCCATGGCATGCAGGGCGGAAGCAGCCTATCCGGTGGCGCTGTAGGCTTTGGCGGTCAATGACGACGTTGTCCTACAGGCCTTGGAGGGGAGCACAGGGCGACCACTGGTTCTCAGGGCATAGGTGGAATGCAACCGCCCTATCTACCTGGGGAATCGTCGTGTACCCGTGGGCCACTCCGCCGTCGAGGGTAGTGAGAGTGGATGAGCGAGGGGGTTTGTGACGAGCAGAGAGGGGTACCCTCCATGCAGTCGTCAGCTCATCATGCACCTCAGGGAAAAAAGGGACCGGGGAGGGGGGTGTGTGGCTGTGAGCGATGCGCAGACCCCAGGAACCAATCATTCGCCTTTATACCTGTATGACCGGGGGCGGGACATGCTAATTCTGTCCGCCAACTTTCGACACAACGTCGAAGTGAGCGACAGACAGGAACTGCTGAATAATCACAAAAGTAAAATAAACAATAAAATCGTATTATTTATCTGAATTGCATTATACTGTATATCCGTGGATGTAAATAAGGTAGCTACGAAAAACTGCTTTTGTTTTGTTCCCAGTCTTGTCAACTGTAACTGAAAAAAGTTTGTGTGTTGATACGACAAAGCAATCAAAAGTTATAGCATTACAAAAATAATTTATCCTGGTGTCCAAAAATGTCTTCATGTGTCCAAAAGCCTCTCAAAACAAATAAAACATAATAATTGTACATAATTACAGGCCCCAATTTGTGTGTATTTTATCATTTATGCACTGGCCCCATTTACTCACAGCTGTGACTTCTTGCAGCTTTGTGCCTAAGGCTGAGTGTACATGTAAGGTGTGTCAACCACCATTTAACCAAGCAGAAAGAATATAGCTGGATAAAAAACAACTTCCTTCATTTAAGCAAATGATTACATTTTCAGGAAAATCACTATTTGATATGGCATTAAAAAACTTACTGATTCCACAAGGCTGTCAGCACTTCCTTTCTCTATGTATCCAGAACTTTGTTGAGAGGGCAATCTGAGTGTGGTGCATGCCCGAGGCTGCTGAGCTGCACCTGCCATTCCACTCGCAAACCACCCGGGACGGGCTGATGCCGGCAGGGTGGCGCTGCCATTTGTGCCATCACCCCACATAGCCTGAGTGCCCCCCATCTCGTCCACCAGAATGAAGGGGGCATAGAGGAGCCGACCCCGTCTGGCCTGGTTGTTCGCCCAAGAGGCAGAAGAAACCTCAGATGAAATGCTGCTTCGTCGTGAGTCGAAACTGTTGTGTGTCTGTGGGAGCAGGTAAGTAAATAGTGTGAAAAATAACAGTGAATCTATTATTTAGCCAGATAATTTACTGTAAGCAGAATTTCATTAGAGTTCATATATTTTTTATACTATTTATTTTTTTCACCTGAGTTCCAATTTTAATGTTAGTAAAGTTTTTTTCCACCAAACTCATGGTGATTTGCTCATGCAAAAATTTGCTCATGATTTACCACCCTTGATTTTACTTAGGTATCCTTTGGAAGGACACGCAGAGCTGCAGGTGCTACACACTAGAGATGTGCAAAACTACCGTTGTTTCATTCATAGTTGTTTAAACAACTAGTCGAGGATAAGGTTAAGGATAAACATTTATAATTAAGCTCCATTATGTTCACGTGACCCCGATCATATGCATTTCAGAGGGGTATATGGAGGCTAATTCAATACATCAATTCAGCAATTCAACACATCAATTGCACAAAACTAGGAAAAGTAAGAAATAAGAAAGTTTCCAAAAAGCAATGGCACAAAACCGCTTATGCCCATCCTGAATGCAGAATGACACACTTCATTGTAACAGGAGTGATTGAGGGTGATCGCAGCTGTGCATTCAAAAGTGCAGAACTACAAGATACTATTGCATGTACACATCCATATCATGACATCAAGCAGTTTAAACCGTTATTACTGCAACGATTTATTTTAGCTTTTAGATTTGGTATTTTAGAGTGTTTAAAGATTGTGTTAGTGTACATGTACAAGCAAAAATGCACTTCCCACTATAGCATGCCCAACTTAAATCATCTTCCCATTGCCCTGCTCACTATTCAACATTTTTCACAAGTGCCTAAACTTTAGCACAGCACTGTATGTAATATGATAGGCTACATTTGTATTATGGGTATAATGTATGATTCCACATCTGGAGGAATCTGAATAGTGTGGGTAGATACCTGAATGCGTGCTCTGTAGGGTGGAGAATTTTGGTGGTAGGTGCCTGGAATTGGGAGATCTTCATCATTACTGCCCTGCCTCCCCAAACACTGGATGTTAAAGTTCGGCTTTCGGCCTGATGGAAAAATGGTGAGAGAAGACAACAGACACAGTACTGAAGACTTGTCTGACTTGTTACGCTGAAGTGTGTAACAAGACGACATTCAGATGGATACAGAAAGTATGTAACAAAGTTACAGTTGTTTGCTGTGCAGAGGGTAATAGTTAAGCTTACCTGCGGGAGTTGGGGGAAGCATGCGTCGGCGTGCAGCAAAACCATTTCCATTGTATTCATTACCGTTGTATCCATTGTCACTGTATCCATTACTATTGTATCCATTTCCATTGTAGCCATTGCTGCTATAGCCATTGCTGTTGTAACGGTTACCAGGATAACCAGTCCCATTGGCACCGTTCCCATTGTAGCCATTTCCACGGTAATCATTTCCATGGTAGCTACCAGCATCTTGGCTGTTGCCTCTATAACTGTTGCTGTTGATGTTACTTGGCTCAACTGGGGCCACAACTTCACTTGCCCCATTGAAAGCTGGTGTTTGTGATGAAGGAACCTCTGGATACCATTGACTGGGTACAACATGAACACATATGGTTATAAATAGTCACAACATCACACACTCAGACATTTAAATTAAAGGCTAATTCTAACAAAGCGCTTATCGGAATAGTTCACCTGAAAAAGAAAGTCTGTCATTATTTACTCAACCTCATTTAATTCTAAACCTGCATTATTGCATTTTTTGTTTAGTTTTTTTAAACTCGACAGCCTGTACTCCAATCACTTTAAGCTTGTACCCTATACCTGTTTTACTGACAGCTTTCCTCACCTATCAAATGATGCAGCACTCTGAGTGTCCTCCTTACTGACATTGGCTTGCTCTGCAGGGTATACTGCCTCCACTCCTACTCCCCCTGCGTCTCCTCCTGTGACTTCTCCCCCTGAGACTTCTCCTCCTGTGACAGTTCCGCCTGTGACAGTTCCGCCTGTGACAGTTCCGCCTGTGACAGTTCCGCCTGTGACAGTTCCGCCTGTGACAGTTCCGCCTGTGACTTCCCCTCCTGTGATGACTCCTCCTTTGAGTTCTTCTGTGACTCCTCCTACCTCTGTGACTCCAGTTTGCATCCCTCCATCCAGAGATGGAGAAGGAAGATAGCTACATGCTTGTGTAGTGTCATTCCTAAATGGTAGAGAATTTTGGAGACTCAGTGAAAGGAAATTCGATTTAAATGAGAAATACACTAAACTCCTCCAAAAATCTGTACATTTTTGGAACACAGACTACATAAAATTTCCTCAAATACCTTTGAAAAATATGAATGGAAAGACCCTTATTAAAGTATGCATTATTCACGTCATCTGCATTGTAATATTAATCACTATAAGCCAAAGCTACAGTACAATGGCTGTTGTAAGACATATGACAGGATTACTTCAAAAGCTTAGGAGTGCCTGAAAACTTAATTTAACACATAAACAGTACACCATCCCAAATATGGTATTTTGACAGTGAATGAATATTGTGCAACTTAAAGGCATAGTTGACCCAAAAATGAAAATTCTCTCATCATTTACTCACCCTCATGCCATCCCAGATGTGTATGACTTTCTCTTCTGCTGAACACAAACAGATATTTAGAAGAATATTTCAGCTATGTAGGTCTATACAATGCAAGTGAGTGTTGGCCAGAACTTTTAACCTCCAAATAGCACATGATGGCAGCATAAAAAAATATTTACCACTCCAGTGGTTAAGTTCATTTCTTCTGAAGAAATATGATAGGTATCATAGGTGTGAGTGAGAAACTCATCAATATGTAAGTCGTTTTTTTTTTTACTATAAATCTCCACTTTCGCTTTCAGATTCTTCTTTTTTTTTTGGCGATTCATATTATTCGTGCATATCACCACCAACTGGGAAGTGAAATTTATTGTAAAAAAATGACTTACATATTGGTCTGTTTTTCCACACCTATCATTACAATCATGAAGATGGAGTCGTATGGATTACATTTATGCTACCTTTATGTACATATGAGCTTCAAAGATCTGTCCACCATTCACTTTCATTGTATGGACCTACAGAGCTGAAATATTCTTCTAAAAATCTGTATTTATGTTTAGCAGAAGAAAGAAAGAATGTTATACACATAGAGGATGGGATGAGGGTGATGAAATGATGAGAGAATAATTTTTTTTTAGTGAACTTAAAGGCAGATTCATACCAATTTTCACACACACAAACACACACACACACTGTGGCAGGGTGTAGGGTGGAGGGCAGGGCCGGGTCGTGATGCTACACACCCGGCCCCTAATCAAACCTCTGAGAGGGATAAAGGCCGACCGGAGACGGCAGTGTGACAGAGAGAGAGATTTACGGGCATCTGCCCGACACCCGTGTGTGTTTGTGTCTATTGGTTCAGTTCTTCATTAAACTATTAACTATATTGTCAAGCTGGTTCTCACCTGCTCCTTCCATTAATCCCTTTACACTGGTGCCAAAATCTGGGAAGGAGGAGGGATGCACCATAGTGGATTTCTCGGCGCAACCATCCACCCCAAATGAGCAGCCGTGTCCATCTGCTGCAGAACTGAGCAGCCCGGCCGCCCGGAAGTGGAGGAACGGCCGCTGACCGCGAGGGGAGGAGGGGCAGCCAACGAACTGCCTGGAGTGGTTACCGCTGTCAGGGGCGGGGGAGACCCCTACTGTCCACCAAAAAACAGAGGACTGCCTCCGATCCACCTGGGGAGGTGCGGCTGTCATCCATTAGAGGGTGGAGGAGTGGCCGAGGACCAAGCTGCGGCGTATCAGAGAAACGGCGAGTAAGTGTTTTTATCTCTCTCTCTCTCTCCCACTGCTGCTCCACATTCGCCTTTCCCTCTCTTTTAAATTTTACTGTTTTTTTGGCGGTACTTCACTGTGACAGTGAGTACCCTCTGTTTTTAATTATTACTGTTGTTTCCCTCCCCCTGCCCCTTCGCAGATTCAGGAAGGCAGGGATGACCTGCCGGCGGAGAGCTGCAGGTCATCGTTTGGCCTAAAGCACATGAAATCTACTGTCAGATGGTTTGTGAATGACCAGAAAGTGATTGGCTTTCTTTGAAATGTGTGAACTTTTCTCAGAGCCTGATGGAAATCTGCTCAGTGTGAATAGTATTGGTGAAACATCATTGGACAATTTTTGGTGGCAATTCACTTGACTTGTGGTTTTTGCTCAGCCAGAAGTTGCCACTTATTTGGGATTTTTCATAGAGTTTAAGAAACCACTAGCGAGCATTACACCTAAACAGTACGACTTTTAAGCCTGGCAAGCATTCTGACAATATAGCATATTTTCATATAGAGAGCCATAATTTTAAATTGCACTGACATTAAATTTGCGAGGCATAAATATAGGCATCTGAAAGCTGTAAAGTGATTTGCTGACTGGCAGTTATCGAATTGCAGGCCCAAAACAAGAGATTAAAAGATTGATGTTTTATCTTGGTCCAAGTAATGATCAAATAACATTGTCTTCAGTCAAAATCACTCAAGTCAGCTTTCAGACTAGACCAAGCCAAATCAAGCCATTAAAATTAAAGGCTCTAACTGTGTATGCTAGCCTCTAATTATACCAGCCTTCCTTTAGTCTCTTATCTTTGTGTACTCCTTGCCTTGTGTTGGTATTCATTATCCACAATGTGTTGAGTTTTTTGTGACTGGAGGCCCACCTTTTGGGCAGGGGAGCCAGCCTCTGAGGCTGTTCAACTACCACTTCATTCTCTGATAACGCAGAGGCCGGACGGGAGTCCAGCAGGGCCTCCTCCAGCATTAAGCTCCCATTTCGTGTTTTAGGAGGAGGCTCAATGCTCACTGTGGTGTCATCCAGGTGGGGGGGCAGAGGGGTGCTTCCGGGGGTCAACATGACAGGGGTGAGAGGACCATCACTAAAGACGCTGTCACTCTGTGGTAGTCAGAGGAAAACAGAATTAACTATGGTTGCTGTTCTGATGATAGAATTGTAATGCATCCATCGCGATACCACCTCTGAAACATTGCAAATGAACATTAGATTGAAACATTATCATGGTAATGAAACCGAATCATAACATTCCAAATAACTATATTTTTTAGTTTAAAACTTAGTCTTTTCTAAGTAAATTATTAAGTTGGATTGTTGAATAACATCAAAGCTAGAGGAGGATGGATGTTGTGTTCTCACCCTGAAGAACTCTTCTTCGTCCATCATCTCCCCCTCCAGCCCTTCTTCCTCCTCCATTGCCATGGCCAGCCGCATTTCTGGAGCCAGGTCCTGTAGTGTACGTAACCCAGCCTGGACCAGACCACATGTGGGTGAAAGAGTCATGGAAACATAAGTAATTTAATGACAGCAATACATTTCTTTGATCAGTGCAAATTCATTTACCAACACCTACCTTTACGCATGTGTCCGTGTGGGCTAATCATGAAAATTAAGGCAAGGCAACACATACACAATTGAGAAAAAGTCCCTATCATTCACCTGGAGAGAGGCTGACTTGTCCTTGCCTTTCTTCTTCCTCTCCTTCTCCTTTCGCTTGCGAAACTTCTTGAAGTAGTCCTGAATCAGGAAACTGGCATAGAACTTTCCTGCAGTCACCTCATTTCCTGAAAGATACAGGCACCATAACAGACTGATAAAAGAGTAAAAAAGCAAGCAGGAAAGCTGCTTAAATGGAAGAATAGGTGACGACATAAAATATGTCAGAAAATAGCAGCGCGTCATCATCCTGCATGTGCTATGTGTGTGTGATGCAACAGAGCACTGCTCATTTACTGAAGCACACTGTGTATGCAGACTATATATTTATTTATCAAATGCAACCTTTTGAGATTCACAAAGCTTTAATATGTATAAGAGACTTTAAATAAAATAGTCATATGGACTACTTTAATGGTGTTTTTATCGGTTTTTATTGCCATTTTTGGAGCTTGACAGTAACAACCATGACAAACACACAGTCTCAGATTTGAATCCGGCTCATCGGACTGATACCTGATGCAGTTTAAAACATCAGTTTCGGAGCCGATACCGATCCAAGTATCAGATCGTTGTAACACTAGTTTGGAACGACATGACCGTGAGTGACAGAAATTTTGTTTATGGATGAAATATTCCTTTGTGTCAATAGAAGGGTTTATGCAGGTAATGCACACATAGGTAACATAGTCTGTGTACCTGCAGGGGGAGGTATAACTTCATCTAGTAGTTTGGGTTTGGTGCGTTTCCAGATCTTCTTAATGATCGCTTTCAGCTCCTCGTTCTGCTGGTCGATGGGTCCTGTGGTGAACAAAGGTTTAGTAAATTCACTATATTTAAAACAAAATAAATTGGTTAATGAACGTGTAATTTTGTTGTTCGTTTTTCAAAAATCACATTAAAGAGGTGAGTGTGGTGTATGTTTATGTGTGTGTGCAGTAGATTAACCATCAGTCTTAATCTTGAGTGAAGTTCTGACAAGAGCAAACAAGGTGGCGTTAAAGGACACAGTGCCATCAGGATAGAGTGGAACATTCATAGCAACCAGTCTCTGAATAAGAGAAAGAGATATATAGTGAGGCAGAGATAGAGTAAGAGAGAGAGAGAGAGAGAGAGAGAGAGAGAGAGAACAAAAAAGGAGGTAGAGACATGGAGAGCTAAACACAAAGTGATAAAGAGTGCTTGCAATGAGGGACTAAATCTGAAATGTTTTTCGTTTCGGTTCATTCTGACCAGAAACTGTATTTTTTCATTGCGGTTACGGCGCTCCGTGGGCTCCCTTTGAAATGGTAACTGGTTAGAACAAAAAATTTAAAACCATTTCAAAATAAGAGACTTGCCTCACACAAAGTTAGCAAAAATATGCAGTTATATTTTTTCCCATGTGAAGGAATTATCTGCATAGAAATCACAGTATACAGTAGCCTAAATAAATAACATCTTTTAAGAAATATATTTTTAATAGTGGAAGTGCACGCACAGAACATGTTCTTCCGGAGCTAATAAAGTCCTGAATCAACTTTATACCAATTTAATAACCAACACTGAGGTAAAACAAAAAGACTCATTGCGGTAAAACATAAAACACTCATTGCTCTATATCTGTTATAAGCCATGTGAAACTGAACATTATCACAAAGTACAGCCTAAATAAAAATAATAATAAAAATAATAAAAGGCAGGCAGGCCAAGGGGGGCACAAGGGACACGGAGACAAACAAAGGAGGGCGAGAGGGCAGATTAGCAGTCTCTGGGGGTGTGTGCTGGGAACCAGGTCGGGTGGCCTGGGAAGCTTCCACCGGGTAGGGGCGGGTTTAGGTGGACTGGGAGATGGCCGCAGAGCAGGGGCCGATTCGGGGGGCCTGGGAGGTGGCCATCGGACAGGGACAGGTCCAGGAGGCAACCTCAGGACAGGGGCAGGTCCCGGAAGCGGAGCTGAGAGGGGCTCTGGAGACGAAGCTGTGGGAGGTTCTGGAGGCCCAGGAGGCGGAGCCAAGGGAGGCGGACCCATGGAAAGCTCTGGAGGAGCAGGAGGCAGAGCTGGGGGAGGCTCTGGGAGCTCAGGAGGCAGAGCTGAGGGAGGCTCTGGGAGCTCAGGAGGCAGAGCTGAGGGAGGCTCAGGAGGCGGGGCTGAGGGAGGCTCAGGAGGCGGGGCTGAGGGAGGCTCAGGAGGCGGAGCTGAGAGATGGCTCAGGAGGTGGAGCCGAGGGCGGTGGCGCCGTAGGCAGTTCTAGAGGCGGAGGCCTGGAAGGCTCCGGGGACGGAGCTGAGGAAGGCTCAGGAGACAGAGCCGAGGAAGGCTCTGGAGGCGGAGCCGCAGGAGGCTCGGGAAGCTCTGAGGGCGGAGCCGTCGAAGGCTCGAGAGGCTTGAGAGGCGGAGCTCTGGGAAGCTCGGAGGGCGGAGCTCTGGAAAGCTCGAGAGACTTGAGAGGCGGAGCCCTGGGAGGCTCGAGAGGCTTGAGGGGCGGAGCCCTGGTAGGCTCGAGAGGCGGAGCCCTGGAAGGCTCGAGAGGCTTGAGAGGTGGAGCTCTGGGAAGCTCGGAGGGCGGAGCACTGGAAAGCTTGGGAGGCGGAGCTCTGGAAAGCTCAGGAAGCTCGGAAGGCGGGGCTCTGGAAATCCCAGGAGGCGGAGCTCTGGAAAGCTCAGAAGATGGAGCTCTGGAAAGCTCGGGAAACTCGGAAGGCGGAGCTCTGGAAAGCTCGGGAAACTCGGAAGGCGGAGCTCTGGAAAGCTCGGGAAACTCGGAAGGCGGAGCTCTGGAAAGCTCGGGAAACTCGGAAGGCGGACTTGGGAGGCGGAGCCCTGGAAGACTCGGGAGGAGGAGCCCTGGAAGGCTCGAGAGGTGCTGGCTCTAGGATGGGCACGACCACTGGCGCTGGCTCTTGGACGGACCTGGCTACTGGCGCTGGCTCAGGGACGGTCGAGGCTACAGGCGCTGGCTCAGGGACGGTCGAGGCTACAGGCGCTGGCTCAGGGACGGTCGAGGCTACAGGCGCTGGCTCAGGGACGGTCGAGGCTACAGGCGCTGGCTCAGGGACGGTCGAGGCTACAGGCGCTGGCTCAGGGACGGTCGAGGCTACAGGCGCTGGCTCATTGACGTTTGAGGCTATCGGCGCTGGCTCACTGACGTCTGAGGCTACAGGCACTGGCTCGGGGACGGTCGAGGGCTCAGGCTCGCTCACAGTGACATGCGAGGGCTCTAGCTCGCTCACCGTGGCTGACGAGGACTCAGGCTCGCTCACAGTGACATGCGTGGGCTCTAGCTCGCTCACCGTGGCTGATGAGGACTCAGGCTCGCTCACAGTGACATGCGTGGGCTTTAGCTCGCTCACTGTGACATGCGTGGGCTCTGGCTCGCAGACCGGGGCTGGCGCGGGCCGGGAGGCGGAAGCCCGTCTTCTCTCCCTCCTCCGGGCAGACGAAGTGGACCGTGCAGGCTCGATGACGGCAACAGGCGTGGGGGTTTGCACACTGACCGTAGGGGCTGGCATGACAGGAAGAGCTAGGGACGACTGGAGAGTCACCGCCGTGGGAGGGGAGGCAGGATCCTCATCCACAACACCCACAGTAAGTGGCGAGCCGCATACCAGCAGCGTCTCCGCCACAAAATCACAGAGCGTCCAGCCGCGTGTCGCCGGTGGCAACCGCTCCTTCAGTGAGGGGTTCAGGTTACCCCAGAAGAAAACCACCAAGGCCGAGTCCAGGAAGTCGGAGATGTTTGCCAGCTCAAGGAAGTCACGGATGTGGTCCTCCATCGGTCGGTCCTCTTGCTTTAGGCAAAGCAGCTGGTAGTTCGCTTGCTGAACCGCTGGATCCATAGTGTGGTCTGTCGTTCTGTAACGAATGCAGGAGTGAAGGCAGACGAGGAGGTGCGGATCCAAAAGCAGGTTCTTTATTATAAAGAAAAGTGAGGGCAAACAAACAGGAACAAAGAAATATCCACGAGGGGAAAACAACATGAACATGAAAAACATCCACAGGCAGGAGAAACAACCATAACATTCACGTGCAACAACATTCAACGACAGAAAAGGACTAAACCAAAAACCAGGATATAAATACAAAAACATGGGAAAAAGGGGCCAATGAACAAACAGAACACAAACTAGGTGACAAGGTGATTAACAGAAACCAAAGGCAAATTAACAAGGGCAGGTGAAAACAATGAACAGTGAACACGAGGGAAAACAAGACTATGGAGGTACAAGGGTGACAAAAGTGAAAACTAAGGAATAACAAAAGTGACAAAATTACAAACAAAGGGCAACGGTGAGACAAGACAGGGTAACCGTTACAGGTAAATCCTGATTTGGAAAAATTATTCTTAAATATTATAAAGATATGGATAAATATTATAAACTTTATATAAAAAGAATAAAAATGGTATGTCATTTGGAATTAGCTGGTTTTCTGCATTAATTGGTCATAAAATGTGATCTCATCTTCATCAGTCACAATATAGACAAACAACAATGTTCTTAAGCTAACAACACACAAACAATTATAATCTTTCATGTCTTTCTTGAATACATCCTAGTAAACATTCACAGTGCTGTGGAAAAATTAAGTGAACCCTCAAACCTCCTTTGACAGCAATAATCCTAACCAAGCCTTTAGGTAGCTGCGAATCCCCAACTCATGATGCTCCCTCCACCGTACTACTACGTTTTCATGTTGGTATGCAGTGCCCTTTTTACGACATACGTAGTGCTGCGTGTTCCTCCCATACAATTAAACCTTAGTTTCATCAGTCCACAAAACATTTTCCTAGCAGCATTGTGCAGTGTCAAGGTGGTCCTTAGAAAACGTCAGGCGTTCAGCAATGTTTTTGTTGGAAAGCAGAGGCTTCCTTCATGGTGTCCTGCCATGGACACCATGCCTGTTTAATGATTTCTGTATAGTAGACTCATTAACAGAGATGTTAATCAGTTCCAATGATGCCTTCAAATCTTTAGCTATTTAGGGTTCTTTTTTACCTTTGAGTCATCTTGGCTGGATGGCCACTTCTAGGCAGAGTACCCACAGTAATAAATTGTCTCCATTTATAGACAATTAGCCTAACTGTGGACAGATGAATATGAAAGCTCTTCAAGATAACTTTGTAACCCTTTACAACTTTATGCAAAGCAACAATTCTTGATCATAGGTCTTCTGAAATCCCTTTTTTGCGAGGCATGGTCCACATCAGCAGATACTTCTTGTGAATAGCAAACTCAAAACGTTTGAGTGCTTTTTATAAGTCAAAGTAGCTCTGACCCACACCTCCAACCTCCTTTCATTAATTGAATGCCAGATTTGCCAACTCCTGACTGTAATTAGCTTTTGTTGATGTCATTAGCTTAGGGGTTCTCATATTTTTTCCAACCTACACTTAATATTTGAATGATGAATTAAATATTTACAAGAATAATACAATAATTTGTGTGTTATTAGTTAAAACAGATTGTGTTTGTTCATTATTGTAACTTAGATGAAGAATTTATACATAAATGCAGGTAATACCAAATGGTTCACATTCTTTTTCTTGTCACTGTAAGTGTATGTGTGGTGACTAAATGTCCCCACAAGAATAGTAAAACTTGAAATATCTGACATTGTTGGGACCAGCCAACGATACCATGAGGAAAATGGCCTCTCTCTGTGTGTGTCTCCGCTCACCCTTTCCCTCTCCCCACGCCTCCACTCGTCTCGGACCACCTGAGAAGAATGGCTGACAGAATGGCCGGAAAGGGCAGCGTCTCCCCCCCCAGAGATTGGGTTAAGTCAGACTGGTGGTGCCCCAGCCTGAAATCGGGCTGAGGATGAGTGTGACGATTAGGAGGGCGTGGCCGGGCTCTGATGGAGCATGGCCGGTGCTGAATCAGCTGATCAGCGGGAGAGCAAGATAGCCAGAGATGCCAGTTCGAGGAAGAGTGTTTGCTTGTTTTAAGTTAAGTTTCTGATCAAACTTTACGTTGACTGTTCAGCCGGTTCCTGCCTCCTCCTTGTCCGTCCTTGGGTTTCTACTAGTGATAGATTTATCATTTCCAGTTTACTGGCATCGGTTGATAAACCGATGCCAGTAAACCGTGGCTGATTGGACAGTTTTAAATTAACTGATTTCGTTTTCAATGGATAATGCACATTATTTATTACCATTTAGACTGCTTACTCAAACTGAAGGCAGCAATCCAGAAAAACATACTTACCTTACAGGCTACGCGATGAGGACAGAGTTTCCCAAAGCCCAGTGGCGGCTGAATTCTGCGCAACATGGTGACTACATCCAGATGTTTAATCCGTCCCCTGACACAAGCACAAGATTCAACACTATTTTAACATCTAATTTACACTCTCATTCTGTCTAAATACAGGCACAGACAAACAAATAATCATAAATCTCTTATGGACTACAGTGCAGAGTGTTACTGTCATACTAAGCATAATGATGGGGGATGTGTTCTATCTCTTACGTGGCCTCTGGGTCGTAATCTGACCAGACTCGTTTAAACTCATCTAGGTGATGGGTGCCCAGTACAGTCCAGTCCCTGGTCAGATACTCAAAGTTATCCATGATGACAGCGATGAACAAGTTAATGATCTGAGAAAAAAAAACATTTAAACAATCTATCAATCACAAAATCTTATGCTTAGAACTTAGTTTCCCTTTCCTTCAGATCCTTCCTCTCTCTCAATATTTTTCTTAAATTTTCTCCATCCCTCCCTGTTCTGGTGTCTCTTGCATGATTTGTTTCTAACCAAGAAAGCGCAGAGTGCAAAGAAACTGATGAAATAGAGGTATGCCAGGTTGCTGCCACAGCTGTACTCCTCTCCTGGCTCATAGTCTGACTCTGGGTCGCACCGTCGCCCCGGCAATGCTGCAAGCATGATCTCCTGCCACTGCTCACCCGTCGCACACCTTCATTTGAAAAACATGAAAAAGAAAAAGTGGAATAAAGAATTACATTTAAAACTATGAATTAACCAGAAACAAGTCACATCGTTATCTAATCTGCTCAAGTCAAAACCAACCAAATGGTTTACATTGGTGCGCTCTTACCTGAAGAGTAGCAGCACAGCCATGAAAAATGTCTGGAAATTGTTGTTCCGACTGAGCTCAGTGTTGTCGTCTACAGCTATCTTCCCAAATGTCTGTCAAGACATAATTATTTAAAAAACAACACATGTTGACATGTTGCACGATTCATCTAGATATATGCTCAGTTATAACATCCTTTTTATATCAATTGATCATCATTTGATGAATTACTGTTGCCATGATAAGGAAAAATTTTACTATGTGCATTAATAATGCAATGTAAATTGCACCAGGAAAATAGTGTTGACTTTGTGAATAAGGCACAATAACAATACACCTAATTTACAGACGAAGGAGGTGTGCTTGAGCTGAAAAGATCAACAGTGACTTAATTTAATGCCTGGCACAGTGCATTAAAGCTATCCTAGCACAGATGACAATTTGTTTAGTTAATGTTTCGTGAATTTGCCTGAGCGTTTTGAGAATTAGACGGTTTTAAACTATTTATCCACACGAGAACATTACAGACGGCAATGAGGACAGGAAAACAAGAGCAAGAGAATGGAGTAAAGACAAAAGGATTAAGATGAACCCACCTGCATTCCAATCACACCATAGATGAAAAAGATCATCGCAATGAGTAGACCGACGTATGGCAAGGCCTTGAGAGTAGGCAGAGACACAAAAAGAAAAGACACAAATAAGAAGATTGAGAGTCAAAATGGTTCTTACTGAAGGTTTGGCGCACTTGTTTGTTTCCTAAATTTCTCACCTGTAGTGATTTGACAAAGGTCCAAAGGAGAGTCCGAATGCCCTCACCCTTACTGAGCAGCTTGACCAGTCGCATAACTCGGAATAGACGAAAGAAAGTGATGGACACTTTGGCACCCTCACCCTCTTTCCCCTTTGAAGTCGAGAAAGAGAACGACAGACCAAATATAAATAAAACTTGAACTCACCCTTAGTCAGTCTGACTGTAGTGTTACTTTGTATAAAAGCTTATTTCTATTACTGTAGTTCTGCATAATGTTCCAAAGGATCCATCATTAGAAACAAGGAAATAAAGCATTTCAGTCTGACCTTAAAGGGATAGTTCACATAAAAATAAAAATTCTCTCATCATTTACTCACCCTCAAGCCAACCTAGATGTGTAGGACTTCCTTTCTTCTGATGAACACAAACAAATATTGTTTAAAGATTATTTCATATATTTCATTATTTGAATGGATCATTATTCACTTGAATTTAGTGGACCTACAGAGCTGAGATCTTCTTCTAAAAATCTTCGTTTGTGTTCTGCAGAAGAAAGAAAGTCATACACATCTAGGATGGCATGAGGGTGAGTAGATGATGAGAGAATTTTCATTTTTGGGTGAACTATCCCTTTAAGTGCCTCTGTGGCACATTTCAGTGTGGATTGTTATGTGCACCTGTCACATTGTAATGCAGATGTTTAAGAGGCAGTTATTGACAGCAATACTTGACTTGTAAGTAAACATTGTTACTTATTTCACCGCAAAGAGATTAGCCAATCATAATAGACATCATTTCCATTTCCATTTCCAACTTTTAGGGGCCATTCACACCAAACACGACCTTGCGGTAAAAATAGGGGGTGGCACATCACTACAAATAGAGTAGAACGCAGTTGTCTCAAGTCGAAGTTTTTTATAACTCTACACGCCGTCTTAAAAATAAGGTGTTCTTGCACGAGATACTGGAAAAACAGCGAGACATGGCAGTCACAGACAGTTTAGCACATGTTTACACTGGAAAACAAATATAAAATAGCCCATCACACCACCAGTACTGAAGCGTAATCATGCATGTGTGAAAGTGGATCTTCTTTATAACATATTCTTACCTCACCATGGCCTCCTCCACCCTGAGAGAGCAACAGGAGGTCCCAAATGCACACAGGTGAGTAGAAAAGAGAGGCAGAGATCACAAAACATAAAGGTTATTGAAAAATGTGTGTCTCATATAATCACAGTAGCACCAAAAGACCACAATGACTACATTTCCTTTGTATTTGGACCAGAGAAATACACCACATTTCTAAAAGCATCTGCACAACCCTTTCTAATTAACAGGCTTCGCTTTTCCAGTAATTCCAGTAAAGATCTTAATTCTATGGCAAACAATTACATACTTCCAACTTTGTGGCAACAGTTTTGAGAGGGCCTTTTCCTGTACCTGCACGACAATGCTCCTGTAAATGAAGTGTGGTGTGGAGATCTTGACTGCCCTCCACAATCCAGACCTTAACCCACTGAACTGAATGAATTGATGTGCTTTATTATGCGGAAAACCCGGGTTCTAATCTGCCTTTTTTCCCTTTTATTCACATTCTGTTTTCTTTAATACTATGCATAACAACAAATATAAAGTCAGTGATTTGGTCATGGTGAAGGTAGGGGAGTTAAGAGAAAGGTTTGATCTGGGTAAAATGTACCATCATTTTACTATAGTAATATTGTAGTGACCATGTTTTCTGGAGGAAGCCATAAGTTTAATGCAGTTAACAATGGGGTTACTACAGTAATATGGTGCTGATATAGTAATTGTGGTTACTATGATTTTACTACTAAATAAAATAGTGATACAATTGTTACTGTAGTAAAACCATGGTAAACCTTTGTAAGGGAATGTTAAGGTTAGGTTTAGGGGTTGGTGTAGGGTGTCTGTGTGAATCTAAATAAACACAATAAACACACAGCATTAATGCCCCTATACTGTATGTTATTATTTCATTAGGGGTGTAAATATCATCTAACACTATTTGCACTTGGTGCAAAGAAGATGCTTTTCATTGCTAATTACACTAAGTGCAAATAGCCGCTGCCTTTTTTTTAATTCAGTGGAAAACTGAACAAGAAGAGTGGAAGCCTTTGGTAGCAAAGGGAGTAATTGATGCAGATGGTTTGGACATTTAATGTTCAACAAGCACATATGGGTGTGATGGTTAGGTGTCCACATACTTTTGGCCATGTAGTGTAGAATTTGACAAACACATCCATTAGATGCTCTCACAGATTAGATATAGTTTTCAAAAAAACATGGTTACATACACTAAGCTCTGCGATCATGATGTCCACCAAACTTCCCACCACTATCAACGCATCAAAAGAGTTCCAGGCATCTATAAAATAGTGCTGTAAACCAAAACAAAGTGCACACGTCTAAATAGTTAGACTGCATTGCAAATCATTTGAAAAGCAAAGAGCACTGGAGCTGTAAAGTGGGGTAAAGTGTGTAGCAGGTCTCACGTAAGGTCTCAGAGCGAGAAGTTTGATGATCATCTCAACAGTGAAGAGTGTGGTGAAGATCATGTTTAAGATGTCCATCACAAAGTTGAAGAGTTTTGACTGCTCGTAGTGCTGTGGGGTCACAGTCATGAAAGCCCATGAGTGTACATGCGAGTGTGAGAATGGTGTAAGAGCTACTCTTTTAAGCAAAGTGTGATTCATTATTCATATTGCATGGTCCAAACTTACTCCCATGCTTAATCAGGTAGTGTATCTTTGTGTTTCTGTTTCACCTACATTGTGAGGACCAAAATGACACGATAATGTGGGAAATTCCCTACTGTACATTGTGAGGACCTCCCTGCTGTCCACACAATTCAAAAAGCTTAATAAACATGCTAAATAATAATTTAGTTTTTAGATTTAAAAGCATCTAAATCTAAAAACACCAAAAGTTTCTATGAGGGTTAGGTTAATGTAATGGGTTAGGGTATATAAAAAATGTTGAGGTCTGTGAGTGTACCTGTACAGCCAGTGTCAGCGTGTTGAGCAGAATGAGCAAAAACATGATGTACTCAAACTGAGAGGAATTGATGATCCTCCAGAATTTGAGTTGAGAGGGGTTTTTGGGTATGTAAATCTTTATAGGTTGAGCTTTCAATGCATAATAGACACACTGTCTCTATGAGCAAAGGAAAGAGAGAGAGACACAATGAGACAAAGAACGAGCAACATAAGGAGAGATAAAACAATGGGGTTCAGTGAATGATGGGAATTAAGTGGCATTACAAGAGTAATGTTTTTTGCAGGTAGCTTTGGGTATGAAATGAAATTAAATACACTTTATTGTCCCCAGAGGGATATTTGTTTTGGACTCAAGGTGCATTTAAATTGACAACTACATTGGATCATAAAATAGCACTACAAATTAGAACAAATACAATAAAAACATAAATCCATAACCTTAGAAAAATTACTCATTGTTTAAAATTTTAATAGAGGTAGGTCGATTATACCTACACATTAGTAATCTGTACCATCTTCCAGAGGGTAACAATTCATACTCTGAGTGCAAGCAGTGGGACAGCTATAATTTTATGTGCTTCCCTGAGAACCAGCTGTTCATACAGTGACTCAAGGGCCTTATATTCCCTTTTGCCTGCAATCTTCATTGCAACTTAAACCAGGCACCCAAGCTTAGACATTGCTTGAACCATAAGGTTACCAAACAATACTATAACGCCATATCTAATTAAGCTCTCTACGGCTGCCCGATAAAATAAGCACATCATTTTCTGATCAACTCCATACAACCTTAGTCTAAGCATAAAATACACTCTCGAGAGCAATCTGTGTCCACATGCTAAGTGTATTATCAATATAGATACCAAGGTACTTGTAGGAACACACTTGCTTTACTGATGTTTCATGTATGATTGGGTATATCACAATGAAGTTTTTTGTTGGCCATTAAGTTTACTAAATACAGTCATTTGACTAGTTTCGAGATTCTTCCTTGTTTCACAACTCATGATTATAACAGCATTAAGACAGAAATGCTCTAAACCCTTCTATTTTTAACTTCAGAATCAAAAATTATTTTTGAGTTTTATCAGTTTTTAATCAGTTCAAACTGTCCATTTTAATGTACCAGTTCAAAACTCTTGATTCATCAATACTCAGAAATGTCCACAATGTCTCATTGTGGCATGTTTATTTTATTAAAATGTTTTAGTAAAAATGTATGTAGGTAAATATGACTCTTTATAAGGCACAAAAAACAAAATGTTTTTCATTTCGGTTCACTCTGAAAACAAAACAGTATTTTTTAATTCCACAGCCTCCTTTCCAAATGGTGACCGGTCAGAATTAAATAAAAGTTTAAAAGTTTATATAAAAAAAATCCTTTATGGTTAATAATGTTTTTAAAATGGCTGTACCCTGTGCAAAGGATGGCATAGGCACTTTTTGACTAAACTTTTTTAGGAATCTTTATTTTATTTTTTAAACCTTGGTATACCCACAGAAAGCACATGCACAGACCATGCAAACAATCATTGCACTTTATCTGTAATAAGCCATAAGAAACAGAACATTATCAGAAAATACTGCCTAAATAAAAACATAAGCTCTATGGATAATTTTATTTTATTTACAAATCTGCTTCTCAGTCAATACCTGGCAGCATCAAATATGTATTTATGCATCAAATCTAACAATAATTCAGTAAAGACTAGTAAACAACTAAGAAATGTACTTTTTAGCAGCATTATTTAATTTTTTTATTAACCGTGCATGTTAGTAGTAATTATAAACTGTACAGTTGTTAAAAAAAGTCTACAATCCTTTGATTGGTTTTATCAAAAAATTATCTGAATAAAATTAACTTCCATCTTTTAAAAATGTAAGTTTTCACTTCTGAACAATTGAAAGGGACTTTAAAAAATATGTTGATTTCCATTTTCGTTGCTTGAACAGTTTTTAGTTCCTGCTGCATAGATAAATTGGTGCATATAATTTAAAATGAAAATATAATTTTATGAATCTAATGGCTACATTGGGTGTTTGGTTGAAATGATGGTTCCTCTGATTAAAAAATAAAATCACAATATTAAGCCATTTCAAAGCAAAGGCTTCATTATTGAGCTAAATCACCTAGACCTATCAGACACTGATGAAAATAAATATAATCTAGAATTACCTTTTTTCAAAATAACTAATAAAACAGAATTGAGACTAACTTGATTTTTGTTTAGTTCACAGTTTTTGAACTCGGCCTCTCCTTGTTCACGGAAGGTAATAATGACAAAACCCACAAAGATGTTCATCATAAAGAAGGCGATGATGATTATGTAGATGATGAAGAAAATGGAGATCTCCACACGATAGTTATAGATGGGCCCTCTGTTCTCTGCATTAGCATCGATGGATTTGTACAAGAGCCTGTGAAAAAATATTATTACATTTAGAACATGGAATATCAATGCTACACCCTAATATGCTTTGTTGGATGTTCATCGCACTCACTGTGGCCAGCCCTCAAAAGTAGAGACGGTGAAGAGTGCGAGCATGCCCATCAGCACATTGTCAAAGTTAAAGTCACTGTTCTCCCAAACTCTCTCTCTCACCATTGGATGGTTCATATCACCATCTTTAAACACCACAAACATGCCCCTGAAACAATCACACTCAGGTCTCAGTAAACAGCCCACTAAGGTGTCATTGAGAAATTCATTAGAAGTAAATCATATGCCTAAACAAAAAACAAACATCATCATACTTGCAATCTTCAGGTGTGTGTCTAGCCTCATCAGTGCATCTGTAGAATCGGCCCTGCAAGAACAAACAGTTGCAACAAAAACGTATTCCTTTGAAGAAAATGAAGAGATAATTATTATTTTTGGGTGAAAAAATTCTTTAAGTACCTTGAAAAGCTGCACACCGATGCAAGCAAACATGAACTGGAGGAGTGTGGTGACAATGAGGATGTTGCCGATAGTGCGGATAGCCACAAACACGCACTGAATCACACTCTGAATATACAAAAGGACAACACTCATTGAAGGCTTTGAGATAATGAATATAATATAAGAGATGATCATATATTACAATAATTACATCACAGTAGTTGGAAAAAAGCAAGGGAAAGACACTATTGTTGGATAGCCAGGAGTGTACCTTGAGTCCCTTTGCCCTGTTGATGGCTCGAAGAGGCCTGAGCACCCGCAGCACTCGCAGAATCTTCACCACAGAAATAGCACTCGAACTAAGTACAGATATAGTTTATTAGGGTGAATAATTGATGGATGGATGGATGGATGGATGGATGGATGGATGGATAAATGAAGTGATAAATGGATGGATGGCTAAATGGATAGGGTGATGGATGGATAAATTCATAGAGTGATGGATGGATGGATAGATGGATGGAGAAATGGAGTGATGGATGAATAAATGGATCAATGGTGTGATGGATGGATGGATGAATGGACAGATGGATGGAGTGATGGAAGGATGGATGGATAGATTGATAGTGGGATGCATGAATGGATGGATGGATGGATGATGGAAGGACAGATGTATGAATGAATGAAAAAAATGGAGTGATGGATAAATGGAGTGATGGATGGATGGATAAATAAGTGATGGATGGATAAATGAGTGATGATGAATAAATGGAGTGATGGATGGATAAATGAGTGATGGATGAATAAATGGAGTGATGGATGATAAATGGAAGGATGGATGGAGTGATGGATGTATGGAGTGATATATGGAAGGATGGATGGATGAATGAATGTAGAAATGAAATATTGGATGGATGGATGGATAAATTGAGTGATGGATAAAAAGTGACACTTACTGCAAGAAGAAGGAGGTAAGGGACACGCTGACGACGAGAAGGTCCAGAAGGTTGAAGGCGTTTCTGCAGAAGGAACCTTGATGAAGGAAAGCTCCATACACCGTCACCTGAACAACACACAGTTACACACTTTCATTAATTAAAAATGACAAAAAACTGCTAAGGGGGAGTTCATAAAAACCACAGTGGGGTACAGATGCACCTCCACTACTAAAGCAATTTAAAATATGTTATTTATGCATTACTGTAGATCAACTCTGGTAGTGTGTTGCACTAGCATTGCCAAGGTAATTGGTTCAATTCACAGGGAATGAATGGACTGATTAAAAACCATATCACCTATGCACTATAAGCCACTTTGGATAAAATTGTCTGCCAAATGTACAAATTCATTAATATTTTAACATTAGTAAGATATGAACTGTGGTTTACCTTCAACATGATCTCAATGGTGAAGACGGTGGTAAAGACATAATCAGCATAACCCAACATCTGTCATAAGACATAAGGACAGGAATGAAGAATGGAGGCATAGTCTTTGTACCTATTCGCTTTTATTCCCTTTTAAACAATAATTTTTGCTTTAAGATGGGTTCATCCTCTACAGGGTAAAGGAGGATGGTTCTTTGGGAATAGTGGCTACAACCGTGCTCTTGAACAAAGTTATCTAGCAAGTACGAGAGAGTTATCACTGTATTAAGTCTATCAAATCCTAGTTTTGGAGGGCCAGTCTGTGTGCTTGATTTGAGTGTATTTCAGAACAAGTATACCTTAAAATTGGATTTTACTGCAATAACTTGGCTAAGATCCAGCTCTAAGATGTGAAGTGGACCAAACTCATGATTGGGTGGGCCAATACCCCTTGTGGAGCTGTGTCTGGCTAAGATACTAATTTTAAGGCATGTTTTTTTTCTGAAAAATTTGAATATTGAAAGATCTGCACACAGACTGGCCCTCAAGCTTTCTGAGTTAAGTCCTCTTCTCTAGTCTAGAGACTTACAATGTTCCTGACAGAATGAGTTTTGATTGGATCTTCAGCAGCCAATGAAAAACTACTAAATATGATGAAGACGAGGATGATGTTGGTGAAGTAATGATGGTGAATGAGGTTGTGGCAGGCCACTCTGAGACTAAGTGGTCATTTTCAGGTCAGAGAGAAAAATTATCATTATTAGTAACCATCATATTTTTCTTTGTCAGTAGCTAGATAATACATTTTTATAATATTCAACATACCAGTTTTTCTTTCCGAGGATGAAAAAGGAGCTTCCATCAGGAATAGGGACGATTTTCTCTTTGGGTTGAAAACTTTCAACTTTTAGAGGTGTGCCTATACCTGTAGAGAGCATAAAGTTTATTAAAAAAAAACTCATATTTAATAAATGCACATATACATTAACAATCAATGTGAATATAAAGAGTTGGAGTGAATTGAATTTACCCTCAAGCCCTTCAATTGCTCTCAACTCTTCATTCTCTTCCCAGTCATCCATGTCATTCTGAACAAATTAGAGAAGAAATGTTAAAAGAAAGATGGCAAGTGTCTATACATGGAAACTCTATGAGTGAAATGAATAATGATAAACAGCGAATATAAACATTCTGAGACAAATGTCAAAGGGAACATGCAAGGGAATTACTAATTTAAATCAAGTGATTTTAAGGAAAAAAAGCTCTGAAAAACAACATGAAAACCCAGACCGACCTTATTTACTTGCAGATGGCTAAAAACATATTAACCACAATTCAATCCTGATTTTATCCTGATGGATAAAATGAAGTCCTGGCCAACATTATTTACCACTTAATATTCTGTTTCTCTCTGAAATGTGTCACATTACAGAAATAAAAAGCATAATAAGAGCCGGGTTCTTACTCCAGCATCATCTTCCTCTCTTCCTTCATCATCTTCCCATTCCTCTTCCTCTTCTTTTTTCTCTCTATAAAACAGAATTACTGGGTTGAATTTTGAGTCAACTGAAAAATAACAGAGGATACTACGAGGGATATCACAGAAAACTAAAAAGCACTGAGCACAGATCATTTAGAATAACAAAAAAACTGTTGTTTGTGTGCCCATAAGAAAAGCGATCAAACTACAAAAATATCCTTATCAGCAAAGTATAATTTAACTATACACATTTTTGCTTTTGTTCTGTGTGTGTGTGACTGTGAATGATGCCTACTCTTTTTTCTTTTTGCCCCCATCTCCGGCTAAGTTGTCGACAGCGATAGCCAAGAAGACATTAAGCAAGATGTCTGGATGACAAAATTAGTCAAGGGTGCAACTCCAAATATGAGAGCATCATACATGTACTGCCATTCAAAAGTTTGGTGTCACTTGACTGAAATGTTTCACGTGATCTTAAAAACCTTTTGATCTGAAGGCGTATGCTTAAATGTTTTAAATTAGTTTTGCAGAGAAAATTTTATTGTGCCAACATATTATTTTATTTCATTACAAAACTATAATAAAAATTAAAAAAAAAAAATTTGGGAAATTGATGACTTGGACCGAATAATAAAGAAAAGCAGCCAATAAGTGCCAGGCATAGTTGGGAACTCCTTTAATACTGTTTTAAAAGCACCCCAGTGTGATACCTCAAGAAGGTGGTTGAGAAAACACCAAGAGTACATTTATGCAAATTCTAAGCAAAGGGTAGCTACTTTGAAGATGCTAAAATGTAATGTATTTTGGATTTATTTTTTTTGTCACAACACATCTCCTATAGTTCCATTTCTATTATTCCATAGTTTTGATGACTTCACTATTATTCTAAAATGTGAGGAAAAAATTATAATAAAGAATGAGTAAGTGACCCCAAACTTTACAACGGCAGTGTAAGTAAATGTACAATATATGTGAAAATAGAGCTTATTCTATACTGTACATACAAGAATCCATTTGGTACTTATTTGACAATTAAAGCTTATTTTTTCATTGAAGGATACAGTTACCACAGACGAAAAGGATGACAAAGTAAATACAGACAATCATATTGGGAAACACCGGTCCACCATATGCCATGATGCCATCATACATCACAGAGTTCCAGTCCTCTCCAGTTAGGATCTACATAAGAAAAAGCTCACAGTCTATATATACATCCCCATACTGTATAGATGTGAACTGATTGTCTTCTGAATATTTTTCTAATTGTAAAATAGGCTACACGTGCATATGCAAGATGCTCACTCATTCTCATACTGTAAATGCCCATATGTAGCACCTGAGTAATAATTAACTTCCTTGGAGTATGAGGATACTACTGATGATAACATCATAACTCAATATTTCACATTTTGTATAAATCAGCTATAATTTAGTTCGATTTCAGTTTGTGCAGTGTCTTTGATGAAATGCTGAAAGTGCAGCACAGGCTCTTCTCTACTGTTTAAGAACAGATGGAGCAGATGTTAGGTCATTTTACATTTTACATCTCTTTGCCTAACATTTATATAACATAAGAAGTTTGCAGGTAAGCTGGTTTTACAGCAGCCCGCTACAAGAGTTCTCATACGAGAGGTTCTCTCGTATTGCGTAAGCTAGCTTACGCTACGGGAAAGATTAATCTTTTCTGAGATATTGAAGCCAAACAATTATCCTTAATTTTGTATCCATTGTCAACGCAGTGCGGCAGCTGCAGACCTTGAGCTGGCTAGCTAGCGAGCTCATTGGTTGCTCTGCGGCAACTGCTGCAGCCTATAGACGAGCTTGGGCGAACTCGCATCCAATGAGACAATGAGAGGCGTCAGCGCGCTCACTGCATCAAAGCCCGCCAAAAAGGGCGTGACTAGAGTGCATATAAGCGTAGTTCGTAGGCTGGAACCCTGATTTTCATCTCTTCAGCGAAGCTCTTCGCATCACTGAACCGGAAGCCGCATCGCCGTTTGAGGGGCATCAAGCAAGCGTGGACAGCGCTCGAAGAAGCCGGCTGTCTTCGCCACCTTCAGCCGTCCTGCGAGCTACGCCATCCGGCGACGTATCCTTTTTAAAAGCAAGCTAGTTCTTAAAGAACTTCACAAAAGAGTACGAGCGTCTTTTTAAGATGCCTCGCTCCACTTGCGCCTCATGCCGCGCTCCTCTCAGCACCGGAGACCACCACATCATCTGCGCTCTCTGCCTGGGACTGGGGCATGCAGAGCTCGCCCTCGCCGAAGGCGGATGCGATCTCTGCGAGGAGCTGCCGATGTCGACCCTGCGGGCTCGACACGAAGCGCTCAGGACCGAAGCCGCAGCGCAGCCTTCCGTTCAGCCGCGCAGAAAAAAGCGCCGCTCTCAAAGGCTGCCGGAAACAGTGGTAGAAGCGATTGCCTTGCCAGAGCCCACCCCTCGAGCATCGCCTTCAACCTCCCCGCCCACCCGGGACGCGCAGTTGCCGCCGAGCGGTTGCTCTGCTGCCATCTCGGACGAAGAAGCGGAGGATAAGGGCTGTTCCATCATGGCTTCGGACAGCGAGGCACGCCTCCTCCTCGGCCCAGGAATCCAGCAGGACCCGCGCCAGAGTCGAAGGGGAACTAACACGCCTCCTCACACAGGCCGTCGACCGCCTCGGGCTCGAGTGGTCACCGCCCCTTGAGCAGGCACCCAACAGACTTGACGGCTGCTTTCTACAGAGCCGCCACGCGCAGCACCCGCTACCGGGCCACTCCCTTCCTGCCAGAACTCCACGCCGAGCTTTCCAAATCATGGAACGCGCCTTTCTCGGCCAGGGTCCGATCCCACGTCTCCACCTCTCTTGCTTCGGTGGACGGCGCCACTGAGAAGGGCTACGCTTCCATCCCTCTGGTCGAGGATGCGGTAGCAGCACACCTTTGCCCGCCCTCCGCAAGATGGCGGTCTAAACCAGTGCTCCCGTCTAAGGCCTGCAGAACAACTTCCGCCTGTGTTGGCCGCGCCTATTCCGCCGCCGGCCAAGCTGCATCTGCTCTGCACTCTATGGCCGTCCTACAGATCCTCCAAGCGGACCTTCTGCAGGAGTGGGATGAGGAAAGCAGGCATCCAGAGGCGGTTGCAGACATACGGAGTGCTACGGACCTCGCTCTCCGCGCTACCAAAGCTGCAGCCCAAGCTATAGGGAAGTGCATGGCCGCGCTGACTGTGAGCGAGAGACATCTGTGGCTAACGCTAGCCGACATGGGAGAAGCAGAGCGCTCTACGTTCCTCAACGCACCGCTCTCTCCATCCGGTCTCTTCGGCTCCGCGGTGAGTGGTATCATTGACCGGTTTTCAGAGGTCCAAAAGCCACACAAGCCATGAATCTCTTTCTGCCTCGTCGCGCTAGCTCCTCTGCAGGCCGCCCATGTGAGCCTCCTGCACGAGCCTCTTCACAGCGCCCAGCTCAACAAAGCCAGACTTCTCAGCGTCGACAGGGCGGCCGCCCTCGATCGCGCTCAGACAGCTGCCGCAGACCACCGCCCCACCCGCGGGCCTCGGACTAGAATTGCGCTGAAACCTGAACAACCGAAGTCCTCCTAGCTTTGCTGACAAAACGACGGATCAGTCCCGCTGCGGCCGGACCACCGTCAAAGCTTAGCCCCTGTCAGTCCCCTTCCTTCAGGCTACTACAGTGGTAGATTCAGCAGCCAACAAGCCGGTGTTAACGCCCGCTTGCCTGCGGCTCAAACGCCGTTTTCACGGCGACCCAAATAAATCTGGTAAAGAGCAAGCATGCCATATGT
The DNA here is from genome assembly GCF_025860055.1 of Xyrauchen texanus. Taxonomy (NCBI): domain Eukaryota; kingdom Metazoa; phylum Chordata; class Actinopteri; order Cypriniformes; family Catostomidae; genus Xyrauchen; species Xyrauchen texanus. Next base: position 11,910,892 of record NC_068302.1, on the reverse strand, counting down.
GTAGAAAATGTGCCCACAACCCAGTGTTCACCTCTACACACAAGCATTACACATCCCGTGTCCATACCAGAGAGCAAACATGTCTTATGTATAGAAAATGTGCCCACAATCCAGTGTTCACCTCTACACACAAGCATTACACATCCCGTGGCCCTATCACGGCACACTCACATAAAGCGGTTACGAACCGCTCGAGTGTTAGGGTTAATAAACGCACCCACGAATCCGTGCGCGCGCCCATTCTCTGCCCGCTCTGTCACACGACCAGCCTTATGTGTAGAAAATGTGCCCACAATCCAGTGTTCACCTCTACACACAAGCATTACACATCCCGTGGCCCTATCACGGCACACTCACATAAAGCGGTTACGAACCGCTCGAGTGTTAGGGTTAATAAACGCACCCACGAATCCGTGCGCGCGCCCATTCTCTGCCCGCTCTGTCACACGGCCAGCAAACACTTCTCTGTATGTAAGTCCCGTGCCCATGACTATGCTTGCGTATCACTTAACAGACATGACTCTTTCCCCATTCACCTCAATCGGGAAGTCACTCACAGAACAGCCTGTCCATGCTGTCTGCGAGCAGTCCAGCATAAGCACAGTAATCGCGCTCACACATTCTGTTCAGCTGCTGTGTGCGGCAATCAGAGCGATTTGGCCACTCACCCTCTAACATTACGCTTCAAAGCGTGGGAAGATATTCCAGGGATATCCGAATGGGTGTTAAGCACAATAAAACAGGGCTATTTGCTACAGTTCGATCGCCGTCCTCCTCGCTTCAGAGCGCGGCTCGAAACTACTATGAACACGGAAGCAGCGTGCATGCTTCGTTCAGAAATAGCAAACCTTCTGTGCAAAAGGGCCATAGAGAGAGTGCCGCCTCCCCTGAGCGAGTCGGGGTTTTACAGCCGTTATTTTCTTGTCCCCAAGAAAGACGGCGGCCTCAGACCAATATTAGATCTCAGGTTTTTGAACAAAGCGCTTGCAAAAAGACTGTTCAAAATGCTTACAACCAGCAAACTCCTCGCGCATGTGCGCCAGGGGGACTGGTTTATTTCTCTGGATCTGAAAGATGCATACTTTCAGATTCAGATAAATCCCCGTCACAGGCCATTCTTGAGATTCGCCTTCGACGGCCAGGTTTATCAATACACCGTCCTTCTGTTCGGCTCTCCGGTTGCGAGGGCTCTCCGGTTTTTGGCCTATGGTCAGTTCAGGAAAAGCTCCTTCACATAAATTGTCTGGAAATGATAGCGGTCGAGTACGCGCTTGTGCGCTTCCTCCCGATCATTCAGGGTCACCACGTCCTGGTCCGCTCGGACAACAGGTCTGTGGTATCCTATCTAAACCGTCAGGGCGGTGTCAGATCCAGGAACCTCTTCCATCTGACGAAACGCATACTGAGTTGGTCCCAGCGCCACCTGCGCTCGCTGAGGGCGACGCACGTGCCAGGCCACCTGAACGACGGCCCAGACAGACTGTCCAGAGACAATATTCCCCCAGGGGAATGGTCCCTGCACGCTCAAACAGTCCAGACGTTATGGCACATATTCGGCAGAGCAGAGATAGACCTCTTTGCGTCAGAAGAGAACTCTCACTGCCCAATATTTTTCTCGAAAAGCGAGGACGCGCTGGCCCAGGACTGGCCCAACCGTCCGCTTTACGTCTTCCCTCCCGTCTCGCTATTGCCACAGGTAATGCAGAGGATCAGGGAAACGCGCCACTCTGTGCTCCTCATAGCCCCGCACTGGGAGAATCAAACATGGTGCCCGGAGTTTACGCAGCTGTCACTGACAGCGCCGTGGCCCATCCCAGTGAGAGCAGATCTCCTCTCGCAAGCTCGCGGAACGATCTGGCCTCCCCACCCAGAGCGCTGGGCGCTACACGCGTGGGTGATCAACGACTACCCGTCGCTTTGCCAGAAGGAGTAATAAACACCATCATACAGGCTAGAGCCCCCTCCACGAGAAGACTCTATGCGTCAAAATGGTCTGTGTTTTCAAAATGGTGCACCGACAGAGACCTGGACCCACGTACATGTGGGGTGTCGCCGCTGCTCGTGTTTTTACAAGAGCTGCTGGATAAGGGCAGATCCCCATCCACGCTCAAAGTGTACGTGGCGGCCGTCGCGACGTTCGCTGAACCCCTGCACGGCCAGTCACAGGGTAAAAACGAGCTGGTCATCTGCTTCCTCAGGGGAGCTAGAAGGATGAACCCTCCGTGCCCCCCATCGGTTCCTATCTGGGACCTTCCTATAGTTCTCGAAGCTATGAAAGCCCCCCCTTTCGAACCGCTTCAATCCGTGGATGTGAAACACCTCTCACTTAAAACCGTTTTTCTAACTGCCCTATCATCAGTTAAACGGGTGGGAGACCTTCACGCGCTATCTGTCAGCGCTGCGTGTCTTGAGTTTGGACCAAGTGACTCCAAGGTCATTTTAAAACCTAGACACGGCTACGTCCCCAAGGTGGTCGGTACTCCTTTCAGAGCACAGATCATTTCCTTGTCGGCGCTACCAGCATCTGATAGCGAATGCGACGCCAATCTCCTTTGCCCAGTCAGAGCACTGAGATTGTATACTGCGCGCTCCGCATCTTTCAGAAGCTCCGAGCAGCTTTTCGTTTCGTTCAGAGGGCGCACCAATGGTATCGCCGCCTCGAAACAGACACTGTCCAGATGGATAGTGGACGCTATTGCTGCCGCGTATGTGTCAAAAGACCTACTATGCCCGCTAGGCATTAAGGCTCACTCCACTAGAGGCATGGCCTCCTCGTGGGCATGGTCCAGCGGGATTTCCATTTACGACATATGTGTGGCAGTGGGCTGGGCTTCCCCCTCCACCTTTGTCAGATTTTACAATCTGGAAGTACCCGCTCTGCAGGCTAAACTGCTAGCGGTTTAATACGCTACAGCTCCCCTGGTGAGCTGCATTAATGGGACACAGTCCACACAGACCGGCACCGCTGCTCTGTCTATGTGCTTATGTACTACACACACACTGGCCCGCACTCTTGCCGGCCAAATATTAATTCCCCACTCACAAGGGCTCCCCCGGGTCCCCCTTAATTCCCTGGGGCTCATGCAGTGGATGCTTGGCACGCACGGCGTTGACAAAGGGTTCCCGTAGCGTAAGCTAGCTTACGCAATACGAGAGAACCTCTCGTGAAGAGAACGAATCGGTTACTAACGTAACCTCGGTTCTCTCTAGATGAGGGAACAGTATTGCGTAACCGGCCGTGCTCGTGCCACGCAGCGATTTTTCGCTTCATTCAATGAAAACCAGGGTTCCAGCCTACGAACTACGCTTATATGCACTCTAGTCACGCCCTTTTTGGTGGGCTTTGATGCAGTGAGCACGCGGACGCCTCTCATTGGATGCGAGTTCGCCCAAGCTCGTTTATAGGCTGCAGCAGTTGCCGCAGAGCAACCAATGAGCTCGCTAGCTAGCCCGCTCAAGGTCTGCAGCTGCCGCACTGCGTTGACAATGGATACAAAATTAAGGATAATTTTTTGGCTTCAATATCTCAGAAAAGATTAATCTTTCCCGTAGCGTAAGCTAGCTTACGCAATACTCGTTCCCTCATCTAGAGAGAACCGAGGTTACGTTAGTAACCGATTCGTTTTCCCTCTGAAACCCTCCTTCTCCCCAGCAGCACTGGTCTAAATTTGCTTCAAGGGGGATTGTATGTATATCTAATTGTGCAGCAGCATGAATTTCACATCATCAGCATGTCTCTGTATGTTCTAGCAGTAGCAATCTTTTTAAAGTTATTAGAGTTATTCTGAGAGTTCTCATGACTGAAATTAAATTAATTTACAGTAATCTTTATTAGCCAAGTGAAAATAATGGAAAGCTCTTGTCTTTACCAGTCATTACCAAATCAAAGTAATTGAAGAATTGCAGCAGAGGCAGATACCTGGAAACAGGTGAGCAGGGCAGATGGAAAAGTGTCGAAGGTGCTTCTTTTCATCTGGGTCTCATCAAAATTAAACTTTCCACCAAAGAGCTGCATGCCCAGCAGAGCAAAGATGATGAGGAAGAGAAAGAGTAGCAGCAACAGGGAGCAAATGGCTTTCATAGAGTTCAACAAAGAGCCCACCAGATCTGAGAGTGCAGACCAGTGTCTAACAGAGAGAATCAACAAAATGTGCATGTTAATAATATGTATTTACTGTTTTTATCTTGGTTAAGGTCCTATTTATCTGACCACTACCACTTTGTCTGTGTAAATGAGGTTTTGTCAGATGAAGCTAAAGTTAAGTATTGAGCGCAACAGGGATCAGTTTTAGGGCCTCTGCTATTAACCTTACATATTCGTTTTTTTACTGTTACACCAGTGATACCCAACTTTATATTTCCTCAAAACCTGACAAAATGTATTTTAATTATTTTAACTAAAAATGAGATGCAAGAATATAATTTGACACTTGATGGATGCATTGTTACCTCATCTTCTACAATATAAAAACTTGTGTTATACTTGATAGCAATATGTTCTTAGAAAGTCACATTTCCAATGTTAATGAACAGCATTCTTCCACCTCAGAAACTTTGATAAGTTACGACAAATGCTTTCAATTTCTGATGCCAAAAATGTATTTAAAGTGTTCATGACTTCAAGAATAGATTATTGTAATGAATTACTGGGAGGAAACTCACAGGTTCAGTGAATAAGATTCATTTGGTTCAAAATGCAGCAGCTAAAGAGCATTCTAGAACCAAGAAATATGATCATATCAGCCCGATTTTAACATTGCTACATATGATGAGTGTTAAATTTCATATTAACTTTAAATTCTGTTAATTATTTACAAAGCTTTGAATGGTCTAGCACCACAAGCTAACTTCTATCATGCTATAATCCATCACATTCATTATGATCGCAAAACAAGCAAGGGACTCTTTGATGATCACTGCCTGCATCACTTCAGTCTACTACAATGGACATCCCAGAGGATGAACTACTGCCAAACCACTGCCTGAACCTCAGACCTAGGATGGACTTCACTTTCAATAAATGGAATACACTGACAACAAATAATGCCAACTAAAGCCTTCATCAGCCAAATAACAAAGGACAGTTGTGCACTTGGTCTGCAATTACGTAGCACTTTTTTTAACCTTAGAGGTTACCATAGCGCTTCCCAATCACACACACATTCACCAATTAAGGCAGAGCTGCCATGCAAGGCACTAGCCTGAACTGGGGTTCAGTGTCTTGCCCAAGGACACTTCGGCATGTGGAGTTTTGTAGGCCGGGAATCAAACCGCCAACCCTGCGATTAGCAGCCAACTGCTCTAGCCACAGCCGCCCCATCAACTTCAACGATTAATTCGGGATAGACTTCAAAGACACATGGTCATTAATCTAAACTAAATCCTTTAGTTTAAACATTGCCCACCAACATCTTCTCAGTTTACTAATTAAAACCTTGACTTGTACTACACATAGATAATTAATATTGCCATTATATTCATGCTGTTTAGCCAGAGGGGAACTGGATTGCTCATTGCAGGCCAAAAGATATTTCAATTTAACCACCCCATGAGGACTTTAAGATATTATAGACATTACAGCTTCATTTTATGTTAGAGCATGATTTTCTGTAAATCTGCTTTGAAAAGATGTGTTGTAAAGAGCACCATACAAATAAAAATGACTTGACTTGTTTGATGTAGCACTCTAATGTCCTTCTAATTAAAATGTTTTCAAATAACAGCGTGTTTGGTTGTGGGTGATCTATGTTTTGAAGTTATTGAGATTCTATAATAATGTTTTTAGAAGTCACACAGAATATAATAAAACAGTTATCAAATCCAATAAGTCAAATTCAACAAATCCATTAACATGAACTGTGTTAAAAATATTTCATGAATCACATGTGCTGACACATTAACTTTAACAGGATTAACTAAGAGTTATAACATGCTGGAAACAGGTATGAATGGAAAGAATCACCGTGTAACTTTGAAAATACGGAGCAGACGGACACAGCGCAACACAGAGATTCCGATGGGTGGGATAAACTCTAGCTCCACCAATACTGTCTCCAGAATACCACCACACACCACAAAGCAATCAAAACGGTTGAAGAGTGCCATGAAGTAGATCTGGAACCCGAAGCTGTAGATCTTCATCAGCATCTCCAGTGTGAACAGAGCCAGTAGGATCTTATTTGCTCGTTCTTGGATGATAAGCAAAGCATATTTAGGTCAGGGTCATTGCATGTCATTGAAGGTAATATTTGATAATACTTCACTCTGGTTAAACACACCTTGTATGTCAGTGAGCCACTTGGGCTGGCCATAGTGTTCCGAGGCACTGGCTGCAGTGTTGAGAAACACCAGCAGCAGCACCAGCCAATAGAAATTGGTGGATTTGACAGCCACACGGCAGTTCTTCCTAATGACCAGATTCAAATGGTACAGCTGCTCACTAAGAAAGACAAGATAAATAATCAGTGTTAAATAAATATAAATGTACACTAATGTTCAAACGTTTAGGGTCACTTATTCATTCTCATTCTTATGTACTCTTAGAATAATAGTAAAGTCATCACAACTATGGACTAATAGAAATGAAACTATGGGAATTATGTTGTGACTGAAGATGCTAAAAAGTGACCCTAAAACTTGTAATGGTTGTGTACATATACTGTCAATTATTTTATATTTTATTTACATATAGAAGTCTTAAAGGCAGAGTAGAAATAACATCCTTGTTTAATACTAAGGGTCAGATAAAATGGGGAATATGGTCACTAGAAACTTAATAATAACAACAAGAAACCACCCCTAACATTATAAGTGGACTTACCGTATATAATGGGGAAAAATAATATGCTACAAGTGTGTCTTTTATGGCCCCATTAAGGATCCTTGAAGTATTAAAACTGCCACTACTCAGACAAAAATGGGGTTCTGGTTAAGGTTATTGTAAAAATATACACTTACCAGAAACTTATAGCCATCAGCCGTGCCCTAAAATGGATGAGAGAGTTTACATTTAATCAAAGATGAAATTCAGAATACTTCTATTAGAAACATCAGTATGTTCTCCTTACATTATGGAAGCACAGCAGCCATTGTCATCATCCAAGAATGCTTCAAACTCTGAGTCTGAATCTGATTCTGTAAAAAAAAACAAAAATTATCTTTATCCAAAGAGTCTTAAAAAAAGTTAAATGCTTATCCTCTTCAGCTCTGTGGACCTGGTGGAGGGTCCAAAGGGATACGCTATGTAAAAACGTTTACACTTGTTCAAGTCTTCAGATACATAAATCAGGCATATTTGGTTTCATTTGGACGTTTAGAATCTAAACTTTTCATAGATAACCATTACTTTTGTGAATAAGGCCTGAAATCATCTGTGTCGCAAATCAGCGCCACCTAGAGGTAATGTGGTAGAAATATTCATATGAATATAAAAGTATTTCAGATAGCACTTAAATGGACAAATCATATATCAAATGAAAGCTCTCATTCTCAGGAATGAGAATGTACAATGTTTATTGTGTTGCCCTAATACCACAGTTCAAAAGATTTTCAAAAGTATCACAAAGTGAAATATGATTTCTGTAAGACATCAAATACAAACATCTCTTTTAGGAGCCGATCAATTCAGCTGCAAGCCGCAAGTAACCAAAAACTTTATATCTCCATTTACCTAGGCAGTTTTCCAAAAATGTGACATTTTTACTTATCTGTAAGCTTGCTTCTGTGAATAAGCCAATGTTAAATCTTAGATCTCCAGAACAAAATATGCATTCCAGCAGGAAAAGCATGCTAAACAAATCATCGGGAAAAAATTTTATCGACTATTGATGATACAATGTTATATATCCTCACAAAGGAGAGGATCTCAGCTTTTAGTTTACTCAGAGGCCGAGATATTTGAATAAACAATCAGGGTGGTGCATGAAAATTAGACTGAATGTCTATGGACGAGCACATCTGTGAGGGCTAAAATGCTTTAGAGCGCCACCTACATTTCAGATCGGCATTTTGTGATAGAAGGTGACAGAAGTAAAATTCTTTCTTGTAGTACTTGCTGCAATCTAGTGGAATAAAATAAGACTTTTCTGGAGGGAGATAGAGTGAACAGAACTAGAATTACATGCTTCCAAATTTAGGACAACAACAAACAAAAGAGTGTAAATCTGACTAAAATTGATCAATACCTCCATCTTCACTGTGTTTATACCAGCCATATTTCTTCATCATCTTTTTCTTGGCAACAACAGCACCTGCATTTAAAACAATTTAAAATAAAACATACAAACACAAATGCATGCAGTTGGCAACAAACATTTAGTTTATCCTTGATTGTTTGTACGTTTGTGTTAAAGTGTATATTACGTTTATTCCCATCCTCGTCCATGTCTTCTGCTTCAATAAGCCAGTCCATGTATCCGATCATATCCTCCTCCATCTGCTGTTTCTCCTGGGCCTTCTGCAGTTCACCACGACACACTGCTTTCTCTCTCTCTTTAGAGAACTCACTGTGATGTGCAGAACAAACATACACACACAAATACGTTTGCAGAATAATAATTTAGGGTTTATAAATCCAATTCTGAAACTCATATAATTTTTTTTCAAATCAACCCTCAAATTTACATGCTGCTAATATAATTTTAATGAAAATTGAGTATTTTAAAGAAATAGTCCACCCCAAAATGAAAATTAAAAAAGATGATTTAATGAATATCCTAGTCTGTCTTTTTAATACAATGACATGATAGCTGATAGTGACTCACTTCAAAGCTTGAAGGACCCACATGCATTATAAGTAGTCCATCCAACTTGTGCATCACATTTCAAGTCTTCTGAAGGCATACAATTGGTTTTGGTGTGAAATATATCTGCAAGCAGTGATAATGTCCAAGCACAACTGGTCTATTTCCACCCGGTGGCTTTTGGAAAAAAATGCAAGGTGGACACATGCATTTGGCATTTGATATTATTCTAAATAATTTTGAAGCAATTTGAGATAATATAAGAGGACTAGTTTAAAGTCTGTTGTAAGAGCCACACTTCCTGCTGCAGGGTGGTGGCACTATGACTGTGACCCAAAATAGTCAAATCCATGTGATTAGCCCCCAAGACTAAACATACATCTCAATTGTCATCTAAATCACACATTGCACACAGAAGATATGAGACACTTCCTGTTTCCCATTTATCTCCATTAATTTAATGCCTCGCCATGGAAACACCATTCGATATATCAAAATCTGTTAGCAATTTAGTATTTTCAATGTCTTGGTATAATTCAGAGACAGCAATATTCAAAAATCAAAAAAATTCCTGTTGGGCGGACCTAATGTCTATAATTATGAAAGTTGTTCAGTTTGACGAGAACTATATATGTACCAATTTTGGTGACTGTAGGTTAAAAAGGGTGTGCTACAGTGACTGTTTACACACCCATTTTAAAGGGGGTGCTACAGAGCCCCCCTAAACACTCATGCATGAACTTTTGCCCAGACCTAATGGCCAACGACCCTGATGTGTGTGCAATATTTAATGACATTTTAAGTATGCCAAGTGCCTAAAAAAACACCCAAATATAGGAAGAAAGGAATAATAACAATTAATGGATTGCCGTGGCAACAATATTACATCAGCAGTGTCTTGACATTATTCAAAATAAATTTGAAGAAATTAATGTAAAAACAAGGGGGCTATTTCAAAGTCTGTTAAAAGTGCCATACTTCCATTTGCCAGACAGTTGTGCTATGACAGTGACTCATAATAGCTGCATCAATGTGATCATCCCTCATTACCAAACATACAGCTGAATTTTCCTCAGAATCACACAATGCATAAGGCACACGCTGTTTTCCATTTTTTGCCATAAATGTATTGCTTTGCCATGGTGACACCGTTCAAAATAATGGCAGACGACTCTGATGTATGTGCAAAAGTTCAAGAGTTTCAACGCATGTTAAGTACCCCAAAAGTACCAAAAACCTTGAAAAAAGAAGAAGAAGAATCCTTAGTGTGATCCTTCAGTGAAGATCTTTATGTCCATTGCTCATCCATGAGTGCTATGAGAGAAGCTTGTTCACAGTGGTTCATGTGTTCATGCAAGAACTTGCATTGCTTGATGTTAAAAAGCCTTGGAATATGACGCATAAGTCATATGGACTATTTTTTTAATCATACTTTTGGGTCCTTTTAAAGCTGTTAAGTATGTCACTATCAACTGTCATTGTATCGAAAAGATGGACCGGAATATTCATTAAAATATCTCATTTTGTGTTCTGGAAAAGAAAGTCATACAGCTTTGGAACAACTCGAGGATAAGAAAATTATGAATTATCATTTTGGGTGAACTATATTACAGAGAGAAAAAAACTCCATAAAAAAATGCAAAAATAAGTATTTTCATTAGTGGTCACAGACTTTTGGACCCCACAGAATGTGTTCAAAAGGATTACTAGGGTTAGGGGATAGATCATTATGAGAATTGAGTAACTCACCCACTTAACACACCCAACACAAGATTGAGGACAAAGAAGGACCCAAAAATGACCAGAGACACGAAATAAATCCACGGCAGCTCAAATCCAATGGAATCATTCATCTGAGAGAAGCATGGCAGAAGAGAGAAAAAGGGTCAAGTCAGATATTGTCCCACCACCTGTGGCTGTGGCTCATAAATTGTAAATTTTACATATGCTGGGTTGCATAGATGTTCTGCATGAGAAAAAATTAAGGGAAAGTGTGATAGAGATGAGGGAGACCCAGTACCCAGTAGAGCACATCTGTCCAGCCCTCCATCGTAATGCACTGGAACACAGTGAGCATGGCAAAGAAGATGTTGTCAAAGTTGGTGATGCCTCCGTTGGGCCCCTCCCATCCTCCCCGGCACACTGTGTTATTCCCATCACAGAAACGCCCGTTAGCCGCAAAGGCACATGGTGTCGGGTCATCATCCACCATTAGTTCTTCACGTATGAAAACAAACACAATTCAGTAGAAATAATACTACAAAGAATTAGGCAAATCAACTATAACCAAAAAAAACTGAGGTAGTGAAGTGCTGGAATGACCGTACATAACACAATATCCTAACCAGATTTGTCTACAAACACTGATTTTGAAATGCAGAGCAACATGGCACAATAACAGTTAATCAAAACATATTGGATGTATAAAGCACAGCTACAGTATGTGGAAAGGGATTTTGGAATGGTACTATTGTATAAAAAAATGAAAAAGATTTTCGTTACCTGAAATAAAAATAAAAATACATTTTGAAAAAACTAAACTGAATTACAATTTCGGGACTAAAAACTAAATAAATATGACTTAATGATTTAAATTTTTTTGGATGCACAGTATATTATAAAATTTGAAACCTTTCATTAACATGAAAATGCCAGTAATAACAACAGAAGACTAAGAGAAGTATACTGTTATAAAAATTTTATTATATCAGTTAATGCACTAAATTTGGCATCCCCAAAATACTAAAATTAAACTGAAATAAAAATAAATGAACTAAGAAAATAAACTTGAAATAAACAAAAACTAAGCCAAAAACTAAAAACTTATGAAAACGAAACTAAATTGAATGTAAATTAAAATTTCTTTTAAAATAAAACTGAAATAAAAACTAAATTAAAACTTCAAAACTATAACTTTAACCAATTACATTTAACTGTGAGTGGAGCTACCGAGTGCAATGCTGAGAAAATAGAAACAAAGCAACCAACAAATTTTCTTGTAGCTTGTCGAGGCTGGTTAGGACAAAGTGGCAAACTGAGAGAAAAATAGCAGCCAGCTTTGTAAGTTGTTAATCATTGTTAATGTAAACATGTTTGTGTTTCTGACCTGTGCCAACATAAAAGCAGGTCTTGTGCATCTTTCCGATAAAGAGCTCCAGTCCAATAATAGCATAAATGATGATGACAAACATGACCAGCAGACCGATGTGAAGCAAAGGCACCATTGCCTTCATGATGGAGTTCAACACAATCTGCAGACCTGCATGCATTACAACCTCAATCATACTTTATTCACCTATGTAATAATATACTGAAATTGGATTAGGTCAGGAGTATAGACAGACCGATCATAAATTTGACTAATGAGAATGTGAGAGTGTTTTGGGCCAGTTGAAATACCGGTCACTTGCCCCATCAGGCAACTGCTTTTTATCAATAAAATACTTGTGAAATTGTATTTATATATATACAGTATGTATATATATATATATATATATACATACTGTATATACACGCACAAGTCACTTTATTAGGAACACCTGTACACCTACTTATTCATGCAATTATCTAATCAGCCAATCGTGTTGCAGCAGTGTAATCTATAAAATCATGCAGATACGGGTCAGGAGATTTAGATGATGTTCACGTCAACCATCAGAATGTTTTTTTTATTAACCATTTTTATTGATTCCATTCATAAAATAAATAAACATAACATATAAATTCATATACATTAAACCCCTCCCCCAGAACACCCCCTCCTCCCCACCAGACACAAACACACACTACAGTGGTCATAAATAATTAGAACATAAAAATAAAAAGAATTAAAACATTAGAAAAAAGTATACTTTCCAAAAACAATAAGAATGCACATACACATTTAAACTACAAATCCCTCTCCAAAAAAGCCAAATATCTACCCCACTTCCTGTTAAACAAATCCCATATTCCTAGCCTTCTATAAATAACCTCCTCAAATGCTGCCACCCTGCTCATCTCTTTGCACCACTCCTGAAATGAGGGTGCTCCAGCCGACATCCATCTCCTGACAATGATCAGTCTGCCAATCACAACTCCAGCTAGGACCCACATTTTTAAATGTCTATCTCCTATAATAATGACCGCCCCAAGATACAGAGTCTGGGGCAAAATGAAAATTGAGTGTCCAATACATCACAAATGAAGCTCTAAACCCTCAACCAAAAATTGAAATTGGACGGTAACACTTACACTGGATCTTTGTCCTTTTTAAGAATTAGACTGATCCGGGCTTGTGTCACGGTTGTGTAAGCTTTCCATTCTTTAATGATTCCATATAAACATCTAACAAAAGTGGAGCGAGTTCAAAAAAATTCAGCGGCAAAGCTGTCTAGCCCTGTAGCCTTGCGTGTAGGCATGGCCTTAATTACCTCATCAAGGTCCTCCAAGGTTATCTCAGAATAAAGATAATTTTTTTGCTCAGTCGTCAGTTTAGGGAGTTCTATTGGTTCCACAAAGTTTCTAATATCTTCATCAATAGACGAAGATGTGGAACTATAAAGATCAAAATAGAATTCTTTAAAAGCATTATTAATATCAATGGCCGAGGTAAATATTTCACCACCAGCAGATTTCACTGAGGGAATGGTAGAAAAAGACACTCTCTGCTTTATATATCTAGCCAAAAAAATTCCCTGCTTTGTCCCCCAACTCAAAGTCTGACTGTCTTGCCCTGAATAGCCAAAACTCCACCTTCTCCCTCTGCACTTTTAATATTCCCTTCCAAGTTCTAGTGCTTTGGATTTTTGGATGAATGAGGCATACTGTATGATCAGGCCCCTAAGAAAAGCCTCAAGTGCTTCCCAAGCCACAACCATAGAGGATACTTAGGACCAGTTGGTCTCCATATAAACATTTATTTCAGCCTTTTTTTCAGCCTGGAATTCAGGATTTTGCTAAAGGGATACATTAAAGCACCAACTATATGATTACCTTTTCTCTGTATGTGGCAACACCTCTAAACTCACCAGGGCTTGATCTGAGACTAAGATGATTCCAATTGAGCAATCAACAACAGATGAAATGATTTAGATGTAAAAAAAAAATCTATTCTAGAATTGATCTTATGGACTGATGAAAGAAATGTATAGTCCCTAACAGATGGGTTAAAAAGTCTCTACACATCGTGTGAAGTGTAAATTTTCCTCTAGGGGGCTGTGGCAGCGGGGGCGTGGTCAAGCTCTCGTCCGGGAGAGAAAGAGGTAAGGGTGCTTGCACCTGAGCTAAATTGTGTCTAACACCTGTCTCTAATTTCAGTGAGCATGGGGAGAGCGGTATAAAAGCAGCCACAGAATCTCCAGTTTCATACCCCGGAAGAGTTGGCGGTTTTCCTCCAGGCTCCGACCAACCCGTTGCAGGATGGCTCTCTTCAGGTCAGAATAGGCCAGGAGGTTCATTGCCGGTAGTTGCTGAGCCACGAGCTGAGCTTCCCCGGACAAAAGAGGGACAAGGCGAGCTGCCCATTGGACGTACGGCCAGCCCCAAATCTCGGTGGTGCGCTCGAAGAGGTCAAGGAAAGCTTCCGGATCGTCCGCCGCCCCCATCTTCTGTAACGCGGGCGGGGGCAAAGAGGCGTGGGGGTGGGGGTCCAGGGTCGAGGCTGTGGCTGGAGCGGCCTCCTGGCTGAGGAGACTCCGGATCGCGTGCCGGTCCTCTGCTTGAGCTCGCATGATCTCGAAGAACCGGCGATCTTGGTCCTGCCGGAGCTCAAGCAGGGACTGTTGGTGGCTCTGATGTATCGCAGCGAGGGACTGGAGGACCTCTGCCAGCTGGGAGGACTCTATGGGGCGTCTTCCTTCCATCACTTAGATAATTGTTCCCGGGTTTCGGCACCAGAGTAACACACCTCTCCACGGAGGGAAGGACGACACAGGAAACAGGGCTTCCACTTCAGCAGTAAGGCTTTTTAATTAATAAACTTTTAGTCGTTACAGCTTCACAATCACAGTCGATTTTCAACTTCACAGTCAATAAATAGCTCACAGTCAATAATCATCCAGTACAGGCTTTCTTTGTCCCTGACTCTCTCTCTCCACTGGAGATTCTGTGGATGCTTTTATACCACTCTCCCCATGCTCACTGAAATTAGAGACAGGTGTTAGACACAATTTAGCTCAGGTGCAAGCGTCCTTACCGCTTTCTCTCCCGGACGAGCGCTTGACCACGCCCCCGCTGCCACAGGGGCTTACACACTTTTGCTTCACTATGATCAAGGACTGAGTCCATCAACAGATTAAAGTCTCTTCCCAATATTATATCATAAGGGGTGGCAGCGGCTTGCAACATCCCTTCAAGATCTATAAAAAAGCCCACATCATCAGCGTTAGGTGCATAAATATTAGCTAAAATCAAAGTATTCCCCTGAATTTCTGGTAAAACAATAATGACTTTTCCTAATTTATCTTTAATCTGTTTGAAACATTTTAATTGTAGATGCTTTCCTATCAGTGTAATGACTCCGATGCTCTTACTTGAGCCAGAAATAAAGAAAACATGTCCACCCCATACCTTCCCAAAATGTTCAGCTTCTTGCGGGGAAAGATTCTTGAAGAAACACTACATCATAGTTCTTACGTAATAGAAGAATTAACCTTCCTTCTTTATATGGGGTGCCCCAACCCATTCACATTCCACATGGAGAGAGACAATCCATTCATATTAACATTTTACATATTAGAAAAAATAGATTGTGTGTCAAAAATAAAATTATAAAGACCACATTCCAACATTAGCGCAACAATCAAACGCTACAAACAAACAAACAGAAAAAAGAAAAACGTGCGCACAAAAAGGTTAATGCGCACGACAGCGCCAACTGGCATCCATCCCTCTAAACTCAAACAGTCCATGTACGCCTACGAGAGATCTATAAAACCAACTCCAGCCAATAGGCAGAATAAACACAAAGAACATGTAGATTCATCCACATAACTGTCTAGGTGTGTTACTCCACAAAACAAACTCCAGCTGCAAGTGGAACCAGTACAAAAAAAAAAGGCAGTTGAGTTTCCTTGGACAGTCAAACAAATGTTCAGTGAGCCGGCCCATTCGACTGCTACATGAGTGCAACAAATGACCCAATCACTCGAAGGTCCAGCAAGAAATACTCCACAAAACAAACTCCAACCAACAGGAGGAATAAGCATAAAGAACGTGCAGATTCATGATGCTGTTCCGAAGGAGTGCTACTACACAAAACAAACTCCAGCCACTAGGCGGAACCAGCTCAAAAAGAAACAAAAAGGCACTCAGTTTCCTCGGAAGGTCAAGTGAATGTTCAGTGGGTCAGACCTAGAGGTCGGCCGATTAATCGGTCGGCCGATTAATAGGCCGATTTTTTGCATTTTTTAACATAATCGACATCGGCCAATATCAAAGTATATCAAGACGATTATTAGGCAGGCGCATCTGTGGGCAGCCTAGTGTTGTTGTGGAACATGTGTTCGACGCACGCTGCCCCTAGAGTCATTTTCCAGCTGAGTGAGCAGACCTCATCCAGTGCCTAAGGAAGGAGCTAAGTTCCTTGGAGAAAACGGTAAGGATTAAATTTGTATAACTCCTTTATATTTAATTAAAAAGTTTTGATATGTTACTGCCAACTTCAAGAAAAAAACGCAACAAACGCGATAGGCGACATGACGTTCGGTTACTTTGGATATTGATAGCATAGCAGAAGGGTGGCTATCATGTCACAATAAGTAAGCAAGAATTTTGCAATTACAGACAGTGAATCTGAGACTTTTATTTGTTCTGTTCGTGTGTCTTATATTTGAGAGGGTTGTCACTCAATGCAGAGAAATAAGTAATAAAAAACATACCAACGCACTATAGGCTATTGATGGACTGGCTTTGGTAAACTCGGACGTTATCGGTTCTGCTGTCGGTACTGGAGAAATTAAGAAAAAAAAATTATTATTGCTATAAAGAGAAAGTTATTTTATCTCGCCAGCCATTTCTATGTATAATAATATGAAACCATTTGTCTGTGATGCAATTTAGCTATTCGCAGTCAGAGAGAGAGAGAGATCTCTCTCATGCGGTGCCACAGCAAGCACAACAGGAGCCCTGCTTAATGAGTGACGACGGAGGATAGAACTGGTTACACTTTAGATCTGTGATATTAGTCTGATTTTATTTTAGATTAGCGGTGCACTGACATTCCTCCCTAAAACTCAAACTTAACGTCAGAATCAGCACGATCGGTGATTGTTGTAAAATGCAGTCTAGCTACTGTTGCTAAATTTCGAGACGTGTTTAATAACAAAAAGAGCGCAAGAGATACTGTTCCCAAGGCGGCGCGCGCTCCCAAACAGACCGCAATGAGACAAGCAAAGTATAGACTACTTTGGGTTTCATGTGCACGTCTAAACGATCAACTATACACAAAAATATGTCAAAACGACTGGCTTGGAGATTCACTTAAACACAGTTTATGTCTTAAATGGACGTAGTTATGGAAATAGTTGGGAGAAAATATGGTGCATCAGGAGCCTATTAGATTTGAACTCGGTCTTAAGGGGGAAGCATCCTAATAAACATGCTGACGATTGAGCCATTACTGCGAATCAAACAACAAAAGGCAAAGAGAAAATCACTTACAGCTCTTGAATGAATAACTTCTGCATTAATAAGCATTAATCTATCTATGATAAACTATGCAGTGTTATTTTACAATTGATTACTTTATTAGATTTCTTTTTAGACCACACCTGAACAGTAATGTTAGTAGACCTTCCTGAAATTAAATCACTGTGCCTATAGAACGTTTATCTTTTGTTTAATATATATATATATATATATATATATATATATATATATATATATATATATATATATATATATATAACAAAAAGGACCATTAAGAATACCGTTAAAGTACCGGATCGATAAGCAGTATCGGTAAGATAGTAATACCATTAAAACCTTAACAATACCCATCCCTAGTTATGCCTATGCTTCTCTTGGATGCTCTGAATAAAAAGACCTTAATTAAAGCTGCATTTGGATCTCAACCTTCGTGTCTCGGAGCAGTTCGTAACACCTGCTTTGTTTATTTAATATATTTGTTATACATTATTTATACAATATGTTTTTACATTCCATCCATCGTCGTCAACCGCTTATCCTGTGTACAGGGTCGCGGGGGGCTGGAGCCTATCCCAGCTAACATTGGGCGAAAGGCGGGGGACACCCTGGACAGGTCGCCAGTCCATCGCAGTTTTTACATTATACATTTTAATTTAAGTGTACAAGTGCAGATTGGTCAAGTGTTCAATAAATGTATTTGTTGAGAAATTTTGTTATCTTAATTAAATCTTAATTATTTGTATTACATTTTATCTTTCAAATAAAAGGTTCAAATAAGAGGTTAAAAACAAGCACATATCGGCCAAATATCGGCAAAAATAAATCAGTAGCATTAATCGGCCATCGGCCGACCCGGATTTCAAAAGATCGGCATCGGCCTGAAAAAACCCATATCGGTCGACCTCTAGTCAGACCACTTGGCTGTAACGTGAGTAGTACCTCAAAATAACTTACTCGGTCCTTTGAATTTCTGAAGGACATTGCTTGCTAAGGACATGTAAATATGTTACAGCCATCCTTAGTATCTATTCTCAATTTGGCCAGGAACATCAGTTCAAAAGTGACCTTCCATTGATGTACAGTAAGAGCTTCTTGCATTCCTTATTATCAGATGATCTCAGAAATTTGGACGGAATTTATTGGGGCCTGTCTCCCTCAGCGGTTTGCCAAACCAGAAGCCTGTGAGCTTGCTCAATTTCCAGCTTATGGCCTGTTATGTTAAGCAGACTCTGAAAGAGCCCATCCAACAATTTCACCATATCCCGACCTTCCTCAACCTCAGGAATTCCAAAGAAACGGACATTATTCTGCCGACAACGGTTTTCCATATCCTCCAACTTCTCACAGACTTGCTCCAAATCCTCCTTGGTCGTTAGCGGATTAGCAGCTAATTCCCTTGATTATGACTCCAGATAAATGATCCATTGATCTCGACATCCCCCACTCTTGTAACCACCTCAGTGAATTTTGTCTCCATGGCAGTGATCGATCGACGTATTACAGCAAGATCCTCCAAGTCAGCAATGAGCTTCATCAGCATTGCCGACATATTTAACAATTCTCGCAGAATTTCCCTCACTTCCCTGGCCAAATCGGCTCCTGGGCTTGCAGGCTGCTCAAGGGCATCAGCTTGAGCACGTAAGTGACTTTTAATGTCTCCAGAGACCAAGGATTTTGAATTCTTTGAAATATTGTCTTCTTAGAACAATTAAGGATCAGGGTGTATCGAATCTCACCGGTTTATGACGTAAAAAGTATTAAAACTAGCAAAGTGCACAGAGCTCGCTGTTCACACATCTAAACCTTGCATGTCATCATGTGACTCCCGTGGCATGAATGTTGTAGCCAAACGGGCTGGTTTGAGTATTTCTGTAACTGCTGATCTCCTGGGATTTTCATGCACAACAGTCTCTAGAATTTACTCAGAATGGTGCCAAAAACTAAAAATCAGTGTGCGGCAGTTCTGCAGATGGAAACAAATTGTTGATGAGAGAGGTCAACAGAGAATGGCCAGACTGGTTCGAGCTGACAGAAAGGCTACAGTAACTCAGATAACTGCTCTGTACAATTGTAGTGAGCAGAATAGCATCTCAGAATGCACAACATGTTGAACCTTGAGGCGGATGGGCTACAACAGCAGAAGACCATGTTGGGTTCCACTTCTGTCAGCCAAGAACAGAAAGCTGAGGCTGCAGTGGGCCTACCATTTGTGTAGAAATCCAGATTTGTCAGACTAGGTGTAGTTTTTCCAATCGTATACAGTCCAGTTATGGTGAGCCTTTGCCCACTGCAGCCTCAGTTTCCTGTTCCAAGCTGACAGTAGTGGTAGTCAGAGGGGTCTTCTGCTGTTGTAGTCCTTCCACCTCAATGTTCAATGTGTTGTGTGTTCAGAAATGTTTTTCAGCATAACACTATAGTAATGTGTGGTTATTTGGGTTACTGTCACCTTCCTGTCAGCTTGGACCAGTCTGGAAATTCTCCTCTGACCTCTGTCATTAACAAGCCGTTTTCGCCCGCAGAACTGGCACTCACTGGATGTTTTTGTTTTTTGGCACCATTCTGAGTAATCGCTAAAGAGATCAAATCGTGAAAATCGCAGGAGATCAGCAGTTACAGAAATACTCAAACCAGCCCGTCTGACATCTACAATCATGCCACGGTTGAAATCACTGTGATCACATTTGTTCCCCATTCTGATGGTTGATGTGAACATCAACTGAAGCTCCTGACCCATATCTGCCTGATTTTATACATTACACTGCTGCCACACAATTGGCTGATTAGATAATTGCATGAATAAGTAGATGTACAAGTGTACCTAATAAAGAGGCGGTGAAAAGTTTGGAATAATGTACAGATTTTGCTGTTTCGAAAGGAAATTGGTATATTAATTCTCCAAAGAGGCATTCAACTGATCACAACATATAGTCAGGACATTACTGATGTAAAAAACAGCACCATCACTATTTGAAAGAAGTCATTTTTTATCAAATCTAGACAGGCCCCATTTCCATCAGCCATCACTCCAACACTTGAGTAATCATGCTAAATTGAAAATTTGGTACTAGATAATCACTTGCCATTATATCAAACACAGTTTAAAGCTATTTGGTTTGATAAATGAAGCTTAACATTGTCTTTGTGTTTGTTTTTGAGTTGCCACAGTATGCAATAGACTGGCATGTCTTAAGGTCAATATTACGTACAAAATGGCAAAAAAGAAACAGCTTTCTCTGGAAAATCGTCAGTCCATCATTGTTTTGAGGAATGAAGGCTATACAATGTTTGAAACTGCCAAAAACATCTCGGTTACTGTTGTAACCTCCGTTCCCTGATGGAGGGAATGAGACGTTGTGTCGATGTAGTGACACTAGGGTTGTGCTGAGGAGCCGAGACAAGGTCCTGGCCATTTCAGCAGCTAGTACAGCATTGTGGCAAGAGGGACACAACGTCTCGTTCCCTCCATCAGGGAACGGAGGTTACGAAAGTAACCGAGATGTTCCCCTTCTGTAACTCACTCGATGTTGTTTAGATGTAGTGACACAAGGGGTCCCTATAGAAAAATGCCACAACAGCTGAACCGTGTTACGTGAACTGCTGATGTTGGTGCAAGCAAACTGCTGCGTCATCTCGGTATTCTCACAATAAGAACATGAACCATCCACAAACGCTGCCTCAGTGTGATCGCTGCCCAGACACGTGAGGCAGCGCCCGTGGCCGTTGGAGGCAGAGAGATAACGACCACATCCAGGAATCACACAAAGACGGAAAGGCATCTATATAAAGATGCGTCTTTAAAAAGATGTTCAACGTCAATGTGTGCGTGCATATAGAGAAAATATACTCTTTAATTAACAGGAATATACACACCTTTTGCACTGTCGAAGTGCCCAGGGGTGAAATCTGAACTCGTCTTGCAGAAGGAGAGAAAGCCACTAGAAATGCGGCATATATCCAACAGCATATGCTTTTTAAGAGGTGAATGGAACAGCAGTAGTATTCAGCTCGCTGAATTAATATGAATGAGAAAGGCAATCCATCTCCTTTTATACCCGTATGTCCGGGAGAGTGACATGCAAATTCCACTCGCCAATTCTCAATGGCCTTTTCTCAAAAGAATAGAGGTGTTTAGGGGCTCTCAAAAGTGACCCATAGTGTCGCTACATCGACACAATATCGAGTGAGTGACAGAAGGGGAACTGAAGATTTCATACAAAGGTGTACACTACAGTCTTCAAAGACAAAGGACAACTGGCTCTAACAAGGACAGAAAGAGATGTGGAAGGGAAGATGTACAACTAAATAAGAGAATAAGTAGTCTCTTATTAGAGTCTCTAGTTTGAGAAATAGATGCTTCACATGTCCTCAGCTGACAGCTTCATTGAATTCTACCCGCTCAACACCAGTTTCATGTTAATGGAAGAATTGCAAAGAAAAACACTTTTGAAACAGAAAATCAAAAAGAAAAGGTTAGAGTGGGCAAAGAAACACAGACTTTGGACAATAGATAACT
This sequence comes from Xyrauchen texanus, assembly GCF_025860055.1. Taxonomy (NCBI): domain Eukaryota; kingdom Metazoa; phylum Chordata; class Actinopteri; order Cypriniformes; family Catostomidae; genus Xyrauchen; species Xyrauchen texanus. The sequence goes on along the minus strand of NC_068302.1, from coordinate 11,889,010 downwards.
GGAAAAGAGTGTTATGGATCTTAACCCCATTGAACTTTTGTGGGATCAACTAGAATGTAAGGTGCGTACAGATCAGTCAAGACAGCCACATCTATGGCAAGTGCTACAGGAAGTGTGGAATGAAATATCTGGACAAACTGACAGCTAGAATGTCAAGGATCTGCAAAGCTGTCATTGCTGCACATGGAGGATTTTGTGATGAGAACTCTTTGAAGTAGTTTAAGAAGTTCTGAACATTTTCTTTTTTTTTTTTCAAATTGTAATAGTAATTTTTCACGTTATTAATGTCCTGATTATACATTGTGATCAGTTGAATGCCACTTTGATGAATAAAAGTACCAATTTCTTTCCATAAGAGTAAAATCTGTACATTATTCCAAACTTTTGGCCTATATATATATATATATATATATATATATATAGCTATATATATATATATATATATAGTTTCTGACACATATACATGCAAAAAATGGGATCAGTTAAAATGTTGGCAAGGCAAGTTAAATTCTGACCATTGAGCCCTGCATACACATATTTAGGGGTACAACAACAACAACACACAAACTTACTTGGTACACCGGACACCAGGCGAAGGGGTCGCAGTACTCTGAAAGCTCTCAAGGCTTTGACATCTAAACCACCAGGTTTACCTGCTGCATGATGGGACTCTCCTGGTTTGTGTTCTCCCATTTCAGCTATCACACTGAAAAGACTGCAAACAACACACACATATATCAGTTTTACTTTTTGAAAAAAGAAATGAATATGATCAATGTTACAAATTTGCTTAGATATGACAAGTTAGAGCAGAATCTTCCTCTTCATTTAACATCAAAGATTTGTTTTTTGGACATTTTTTTTAATTCGAGAACTTATTTCCAGGTTTAAATAAAAAATAATCTAGAATTTCAATGTGGTCTCAGACTTTTGGACCCAACTGTATTGTGATTTTTATTTTTAAAAGCAAGGTACACTTTATCTACCTTAACATTTTGTCTTAATTAAACCATTTAAATACAAAGTGACATACAGCAAGGGTAATTAAAAGCAGATGTAGTTCCAGGATTCAACTTCTTACTAACCCGACAATGACAATGACGAAATCCAGCAAGTTCCAGCCACTTCGGATGTAGGCGCTGGGGTGCATGACCAGACCATACGCTAGAATCTTTGTGAATGTTTCAATGGTGAAAATTACCAGAAACACATACTCCACTTGTTCCTAGAAATAATTTAGGTAGTAATTAAAAGGGTGACAGAAGAGGGAAAAAGAGGGCAGGTTAGTAAACATACTTGAAGTCATTAAAAGGTTTGGAAAGGATTTGACAGGCCAAAACTAGATACTGTGAGAACACAACCCTGGTATTGGATCACATGAGGCCTTAAAGGGATAATTCACCCAAATTGGAAAATTCTCTCATCATTTACTCACTATCATGCCATCTAAGATATGTATGACTTTCTTTCTTCTGCAGAACACAAGTGAAGATTTTTTGATGAATATCTCAGCTCTGTAGGTCCATACAATGCATGTGAATGGTGACCAGAACTTTGATGAACTTTGAATACTTTAAAAATGAGATAATGTCAGCATAAACATGATCCACAAGACTCCAATAGTATAATCAATGTCTTCTGAAGCAATCTAATTGATTTTAAGTGAGAACAGACCAAAATATACAGTAACAACTTTTTAATTTAACTATAATTACATTACATCTTGTCATAGCTGTCTCTATAGGCACAATCATGATTTCAAGCTCAATTAAATTTCCTACTGCTTGATGCATGTGCAGAGCACTAGATGGCACCATAGGAGGTGTAATCGAGCTTGAAATCATGATTGCCATGGAGACTGTTGTCAAGACGTACAGTGAAAAAGAGTTATTTTTTGGTATGTTCTCACCCAGAACAACTGGATCGCTTAAGAAGGGATTGATTAAACCACAGGAATCTGATAGATTATGTTTATTCTGACTTTATCTGCTTTTTGGAGCTTTAAAGGTCTGGTCTCCATTCACTTGCATTATGTGGACCTTCAGAGCTGAAATAGTGTTCTAAAAATCTTAATTTGTGTTCTGCAGAAGTCATACTGTACACATCTGGTATGGCACGATGGTAAGTAAATGAAGAATTTTTATTTTGGGGTAAACAATCCCTTTATCCCTTTATATCCACCTTATTATAAACAGACTAACTCTAGACTAACACTAACCCTACCCCTTAAAGAAAAGTTTTTGCATTTTAGAATAAAGAAAAACATTATTTAAGTTAGACATTAGTGGTTTTTGCAAATGAGAATGTTCCCAAAGAGAGATTTTGTCAGATTAAGCTAACTTCTGGGGACAAATCTGTTCCTATGTACACATATATGCACATGCACTCTCTCTTTCACCTGCTTTCCCTTCTGACACACATGCTGAGCTCATTAGCTTCGTGCCCTCTTGACCCACTCAGTAAGAGGCTAAAGCTACAGCCTGAAGGTGCTCTGGGAAACCTGCACATTAATACAGACTAATGCTCCGTACACTAAACACTCAGCAGAAGCCAGTAAGAAGGCATGACTAACTTGAGCTAGGAATGACAGTATGTAGCAAGCAAAATGAAGCTGCAAGTATTTATATTGTGATAATACTGCAAGTCTAGTGAGAAAGAATTATACATTTTATTGCAAGTGTTGAAAGAGAAAGGCAGACAAAATAGACAGCAAGGCACAAAGGGGAGAATTTAACTCATAATTAAGCATTATTGGTGGTTTGTTGCAATTAATAATATCTACAGTGTAAAATATCTGATTAGGTAATTCACGTGTGCTGTGCAGGCAATGAGAGAGTTGCTATAGTGACAGAACAGATGGTAAATACTCTTATCCAGTTTGGCATTCACAGCTGTCAGTCAACCGCAAGCCTAATGCAATTACAGCACTGCACTGAACACTAAGAGCTCTGAAGAACTGTATAACCTTCCTTTTATTGGATAACCTCAGTTTCACAAACAGATCATATTTAAATAAAAAAAAAAATTGATATGTCAGTGATTTTCAGGACCGTCCCTAGCCTGGGCGGGCCCCCTCATTAGTGATCGCTGTTTCTAATGACAGACCTGGTGATTCCTATTGGTTAACATTCATACCTATTAAAAAATAAAAATTTAGTCCATAAAATGAACCAAAAAAAGAAAAAATGTAAACACTGTGGCACTGTAGTGCTGTCAAAACTTTGCTCTGTCTTTGCATCTCAACTAGCCTGACACACGAAACTCTAAGTTTCATGACACACCAAATATCCAAATATTGCCATTGATCTTTCAATCCTATTATTACTCATTACATTAATGCATGGCTATAGGCAAGCTTGTAGCTAAATCTTTTCTTGCTCTTTCAAGGGACTAGTGAATGGTGTGATCAGACAATCTGGTGCGTTCTGACAAAAAAAAAAAAGCTATACAGCGTTGCTCAAGTAAGCTACGGATGATTTTCATAATTTTGGCTTTGTACACCGCCACAATGGATTTGAAATGAAGCAACCAATATGTGAATGAAGTGCAGACTGTTGCTTTAATTTGAATGGATTTACACTCACTGAGCACTTTATTAGGAACACCTGTACACCTACGTATTCATGTGATTATCTAATTAGCCAATCATGTGGCAGCAGTGCAATGCACAAAATCATGCAGATTTGGGTCAGGAGCTTCGGTTAATGGTCACATCAACCATCAGAATGGGGGAAAATTTGATCTCAGTGATTTGGACCATGGCATGATTGTTGGTGCCAGACAGGCTGGTTTGAGTATTTCTGTAACTGCTGATCTCCTGGGATTTTAATGATCATCAGTCTCTAGAGTTTACTCAGAATAGTGACAAAAACCCCAAGAAATCCAGTGAGTGGCAGTTCTGTGAACAGAAACGCTTTGTTGATGAGAGAGGTCAACGGAGAATGGCCAGACTGCTTCAAGTTGACAGAAAGGCTATGGTAACTCAGATAACCACTCTGTAGAGTAAAGAATAGCATCTCAGAATGTACAACATGTCTAAGACTACAAAGGCTACAACAGCAGAAGACCACGTCGGGCACTTTATTAGGAACATTAGTTTTATTAAACTAATAAATTGCTAAGTGAGTGTATATCTAAATTAGGCAAACAGTTTAGGAATTACAGCATTTTTTTATACATACAGTAGGCCGCTCATTGTCAGGGGCTCAAAAGTTATTGGACAATCGACTGAGAAGCAGTTTTATAGCCAGAGGTGGGCTGCTCCCAAGTTATTTCATTAAAAACAAAGCAGATAAAAGCTGGAGCTGATTCTAAATGTGGAATTTGCATTCGGATACTGTTGCTGTAAACTCTCATTATGAGGTCCAAAGAGCTGTCAGTGCAAGTAAAGCTGGCCATCAGTAGACTGAACATTTTTTATAAAATCCATCAGAGAGATACCAGAAACCTTAATTATCAATTTGGTACATTATTATCAAAAGAGGGAACACACTGGTGAGCTCAGCAACACCTAAAGGCCAGGACAATCACAGAAGACAACGGTGGTGGAGGATCACAAAATCCTTTCCTTGGTGAAGATAAAACACTTCACAACATCAAGCCAAGTCAAGAACACTTTCCAGGAAGAAGGATAAAATCAAGAGAAGACTTCATGAAAGTAAATACAGAGGGTTTACCCCAAGGTGCAAATCACTAATAAGCCTAAAGAATAGGAGGCCAGATTAACCTGTACCAGAATCATAGGAAGACAAGTGTATGGAGAAGGGAAGGAACGGCTCATGATCAAAACATACCACATCACCTCTTTAACAAGGTAAAGGCAGTGTTATGTCATGGGAATCTAAGGCTGAAAATGGAACTACGTCACTAGTGTTTTTAATGCTGACAGAAGCAGCAAGATGAATTCTGAAATGTTTAAGGCTATACTATCTGCTCAGATTCACCCAAATGCTGCAAAACTAAGAGGATGGCGCTTCACAGCAATGATGGACAGTGACCCAAAACATACTGTTAAAGCAACCAAAAAGCTTTTCAAGCTTTTCAACTCACCTGCCCTCAATCCAAATTCACTTGCTGGAGACCAGAAAGAAGCAAATGAAAGGTGTACTATTTTGTCTTTGTGTCATCTTGTACTTACACTGACACCTAGAAGCTTGGATGAAGAATCACTTAAAATCAATAGTTTTGAGTTTCAGGTGCCATTGTAAAAATTTAGTATACACAGTCAGCCATGATCAATGAGTGAAAGTGTCAAATTACAGGGTGGTTACTGAAATTAAGCGAGCAGTATTCTGCTGGTCATGTGATAGTAACATGGCAGCCCACATGTGTGGACCCTCTCATTGTTGAATAAAACCGCTTTTATATGATTACTGATGACTGGAGTCTTCATTTTAATTTGAGTGGTCATGAATTACTACATTTTCTGCAAAATTACAATTCATGTCTTTAAGAGTTAAACTTTTTAATGAGTAAAAATTCATTCAAAAATTCATTCTAAAGGCAGTAAAGGCCTAACAAAGCATCACTAGGGATGGTTTCCAGACATCAGACATTCATTCACTGCAAAGGATTTTCAAACAAGTATTAATAATGATTACTTGTGAGCCCCTCAAAATGTTGGGGGGAGGGGGGGGGATACCTTCAAATAAAGCTGAAAGTCTGCACTTCAATCATATTGATTGGGCACTAAGATTCTAGCACCTTAATAAGACATACAACGACATTCTAGAGAATCATTTACATCACACTTTGTGGCAACAGTTTGGGGAGGGCTCTTCCAGCATGACCATGTAAACAAAGCAAGGTCCAGTAAGAAATTATTTACACAGTCTGGTGTATAAGAACTTAAACTTGCACAAAGCCCAGACCTGAACCTATTTCAAACCTTCAACATGAATTGGAATGGCAAGCCAATCCACATCACCCGACATCAGTACCTGAACTCACTCATGTTCTTGTGCCTGAATGGGTGCAACAATGTTCTAACATAGTGGAAAGTAGGGCTGCACGATTTGGGGATAATGTTATATTGCGATTATTGTGGTTAATATTGCGATATGCGATTGCGATATATAAACAAATGGCATCATGAGTCAACTTGCTTGGTTATAAAGGAAAATGCACAAATTGATTACCGATAATGCTGAAATGTGTATTTTTCAACTCAAACATACAAACTAGCAACAACAACAACAACAACTATAAATGCAATAAATGTGTTTCAAATTTAAATATTTTTACAAAATTAAATAATATCTTTGCATTACTGCAAACTTATTTTCTCAATATTACACCTAAATAAAATAGAACAATAAATAAGAACATACACATTTTCATGAAAATAAGATTGTCCAAACAAACAGGGACATTTAAGCAGGATGTAACATGTACTTTGCGCAAACTCTTTAGAAAAGGAACTGGATACAAAAGTGTGGTTCACTCAAACCACTAAAACTGTTGTTGTTGCGTGTGTGTGTGTGTGTGTGTGTGTGTGTGTGTATATATATATATATATATATACACACACACATTTTATTGTTGTTGTAATTTTAATGTTATTTTTCACATAAGATTGATCTTATGATGATCTCATCAATGATGCAACACGTTGCAAGCTGCAGACAGCGGGGGTGAGAAACGAGCGTCTCCGTGTTAGCGTGCGCATCAGCCGGACGAATTTTAAATCTCTCCCAGTCTCGACTCCCGCTCAGATTGGGTCTCTTCCGCGACTGGTTGAAGCAGCTCAGTTCGCACAGAGAATGACAGTTTTGGAGTTTGTGCTTATTTACATGTCATGCTCCCGTATTATACTAACTTTAATTATTGATGAAATAAAGACATATCTCCAAGCTGTGATCTGTGTTTCTGTGTTATTTTTTCTGGCCACCAGTTCAGTGTCGGTCTGCTCGGCATCCATCTTCACCTGATTTTCAACCTGCACACCGGAAACTCACATGACATGACCACACTTGCCACTCCCTAAACTGAGACTGACTGGTCATCTTTTTATTAGTGGTGTAGAAAATGGGCAAACAGCTCTCAGAGGGAATGACACATGCACACATGCACTTATTTATTTAATAAAATCGCAGCATTTGCCATCATATAGTCGCACAGGCTGACATCGCGATTGCGATATGATTAATCATGCAGCACTAGTGGAAAGCTGAACAAGAAGAGTGAAATCTATGAGAAAAGACTGGGAGTTCCCCAATTAATGCCTGTGAATTCTAATGTTCAACAACATACTTTTGTCCATGCAGTGTTCATTGTGTAGTTTGTGTGGTATTTAGTTAAGGTTAATTTTTTGCTTACTGGGACAGATTTAAAGAAGAGCATAGTCATGCTGACATAGTAAACCTACCAGATTGTGGTTGGTGGCATTGGAGTCATCTTCAGGAAATGGTTTGGACACACCAAGTGCAACACAATTTGCAAAGATGGCCAGCAAAATAAATATATCAAAGGGCTTGAAGGTCTAAGGTCAAGGATCAAACAGTTTAGAAAATATAAAAGAATGCACAAGGCACACACACACACACACACACACACAAACACATTGGGGAAAAGGATATTTCCACTCCACTAGCGCCAGTGCAGCCATTCGTATAGGGTTGCTGAGAGTGAGGCAGCAGAGAGCTCTGGGTGCACGCAGGGCCGACTTGTTTGCTTGTGTGTGCTTCTTGGCTCCTCCAGCTCTCTTTTGCCCTGCAGAACCTGTTGAGTTGAGAGTGTCTGTCTTGCTGGGATCAGACCCAGCCATGCCGGCCCCATCTGAAATAAAGGATTTTCTGTGACAAATGATCTGCATCTAATATAAAAACTTTAGACAAGCTTAAATTTCAAGACATAAGACGGTATGTCTTTGGTCAGGCCAAACTACATTAATATTACTGTTCTATCTACATCCACCCACAAACCCATCCATCATCTATCTATCCATCCATACATACATCCATCTATCTATCTAAACTCAAACTCTTTTATAATTATTAGTGTATCGATGCAGTTTATATGATCTAATTTACGAGACTACATGGAATAAATATCCCTTAAAATATTGTATCACATGTGTTCACTACGACAATGAAATGAATAAAAGCGTTAAAAAAAGATAAATAAATTATGCGGAATAACTGGCTGGTTTACAGGCTTTGACTCACCTTTCGGTGCCGCATCCATGTTCACGGCTACTCAACAGTTTCCGTTTTCTCCTTATTCTCAGGAATTTACATGAAATTATATTTTATCACTCCTTAGTGACGAGGCATCGCAAATTTAAATTAGCTCATATTTCTTGATATTAATCAGAAGCCTGACCTGACCGTGTCGCGAGTCGTTACCTGAGCAGATGTCGCGAGCAGGTGGAGCAGCTCACGCGCGCTGCGGTTTTAACTGAAAAGATCTACATTAAACGACAGCTTCATAGAACGACGCATTTCCTTAAAGTTCACTTCAGTGACAACATGCATAAATATTTAAATATGTAACAGTTAATAATGTAAATGTATAAATCTATCCTTGTGTGACCGTAAAATTTCAGTGTAGTAAGCCGTGAGTTCAGGATTAACTAATCTGAGCCGGTTAATGGGGATGACCGATGAAACCTTTTAAAGAGAGGTGGAGACAGGAAGAAAATTCTACATGCCTTGAGGAATGTTAACCAAATGCATTTGCCTCAGATGGAATTTTTAAACACGGTATGTTTATAATAAGAGTAAATAAACATTTAATTTGATGATCAAGAACATTCATGAGAATGAATATTGTTTCCTCAATCATCAAGTATTTTATTAATCCTTAATTAACAACAATTTAGAGATCTAATCATTCAATTCAGCATAAACACAATTTGTGAATACAACAAATGTAGGTTCTATAAATTATATGTTGTGATTTTTCCTCCCTGCCCAGTAGGTGGCGATATGCACAAATAATGCAAATCGCCAAAAACAAAAGAAGAAAAATGTGGAAGTGAAAGTGGAGATTTATAGTAAAAACTTAATATTGCATCTGTTTCTCACCCACACCTATCATATCGCTTCTGAAGATTTGTGCTGTGTCTGAATATCCATACTTCTCATACTAGGCTATATAATATGCCAAAAACAGTATGGCAATGTAGTAGTCTGGATCCTCAGTATTCACGTAACATTAAGTGAGAAATACCCGGATGTTTTACTATTTCTGGTGAGATTTTATGTGCAGATCGACTGGACACTTAACGATCCAGTAATCCCTCAGTAGCTGATGCGACGTCACATTATAAAACACTGGATTTAAAGGAACGGCGGTGAATCGCGAGGCGGATGCCTCTTATCAACTGTAAGTGCTACAGTATATATACCAAGAAAATTGTTCCTTGTGCTTGAATGGTGCTTGTTTAACAAAACCAAAGCAGATAGTTTCCGTGGTTGTTGTTATTAGGCCTATGTCATATATTCGGGTCACGAGACGATGCCAACTTCCCCATATGAAGTATGTCCGAATTCTATTCTTACTACTGGCATGCATACCTAAAAGTACATACTGTTTTACCATCAAATAAGTGCATCCTTCATCAAATACAGTACATAATGTGACAGTACGTGGTGCATTTATGTACTTTTTAGAGCTTCAAAGCTCTGCCCACAATTCACCTGCATTGTATGAACCTACAGAGCTGATATATTCTTAAAAATTTTGTTTGTGTTCAGCAGGAGAAAGTCATATGTATTCAGAATTTTTTTTGGGAGAACTATCCCTTTAAGTCAGGGATGGACATTTGATATTGCCTTATTTTAATTAACGAAATGCAATTGTTTAGATTTGCACATCAAACAAAGCCCCCTCTACTCCAAAAAAAAAAAAAAAAGCCAAATTTAGTTTTAGAAGTAGTAATGACGGCTTGGGATGTTTCTAACAAGTTATTGCAGTGATAAGGAAGTGTGTTATTATACATTTACATGCACTGTGTTTACAGTCTGAGAATATCGTCATAAAATAAGTATGTTAAAAACGCACGATTTCATTCATTTACATTAATTTTAAGGATGACAGCGCCCCTCTGTGGTAACACACGAAATGACGAAAGACTCCTGATATATGAAAGTGTTTTTATAAGCAATGAATGAGATATACAAGGCAGCTGATGTTGTAAACAATGAAATAAAAGCAAAAATGTATTTACATGAACAATATAATGCATAATTTTTGTGTTCTCATTGTCTTTAAAGTTAGATAGGAATAAAAAGTATCTGAAGTGTCCTTAAACACTTAAACGCTGTCAAAGGTTTAAACATGCTTAAGAGGAAAAAAGCAAATAAATAAAAATTAAACATCCATAGTGTTTCTTCAATCATCATATATTCATTCCTGTTCCTAATTTGCCTGTTTCCTATCCTAATGAGGACATAAGACATCAGTCTAACAATGGCAGTTTTTTGGGTGAAATGCAATTGATGAAGACAAATGGACCTTGGCACCTTTGTATGAGAGCAACCACTAATGCACAAGATGGCACAATTTTGCTGAAAACAAAACTAAATGTAAAAATATAATTAAATTTGGTCATTTAATGCACTGGCAAAAAAAAAAAAAAAACTTCTTTCTCTTAAACTTGTTGCACCCTTCTCTTTGCATATTCTTCACCAACTCAAGTGGTCCCCACACAACTTTATAAATGATTAAGTACAGAAAAAGTTCAATGCAGACTTAAATGGCACATCTATGGAATGACACAGTAACTGGTGTTACTCAAAAAATAAATATTAATTCAAAAACTCCACCCACACCATATTCAAAAGGCATTATTTTGCTATTTTTAGATCAGGACATCTAATATACAGTATAATTGGATGTAGTCCAAAAAATAACTATAATCAACTACTAGTCATTTTTTTCCCTTCTTAAACCACATTCCAAATTCACCTAGTGAATTTGCTTATTCGCCAGTCCACTAGATTCTTCTTCACATCTGAGAGACCTGGCAAATATATTTTTTATATCTATTTTTGAAGATATATAAGAAGAGCATGAAGAAGCAGGAGTGGGTGTTAATACAGCTAAGCAGTTGTTAGTACAGCTATGATCCAGCCTCTTGTTCCTGTCCCAGCGCTTCCAGTAGCAGGCCCATGGGCGTCCTCTTCAATCCTATACTCTCCAGCTTGTTTTCCAGTTTATTCTTAAGGCTTCGGAGTCTTACTGAGGCATGGATAAGGATCACTGCGGGAAGAGAGAATTGTTAAATAACACATAAGTCTTTGGATCACTCACAGGGTTATTTATTACAGAAAATTCACATTGTTCAAGAGGTTCATGAAGACTGTAATTTGTTGAATTGATTTTGTGGACATGACAAAAAGAAGGCAAAAGTATCATCAAGACCAGCAATAAAGAAAAATACTCAAATTCAACATGAAATCTTTCTACATGCACCTTTCTGGTCTTATTGTGCATGATTCATCCGCCATCCTACACCCTCAAACTACTTGTATATTTGCAAATATCAGATTTTGTATTTGTTTTTGCAGTAAAATGTAAATATATTGTTTAATACGTTTCCATTATTACTTTATTATGGCATTCACAATGCTTCATATTGGGGTGGGGTGGGGGGGGTAGTCAATTCCCTCATTAAAATGGATAAAACATGTCTTCAGAAGAGATATGCGAGTGGAAAAAAACCAGATCAACAATTAAGTTCTTTTTTACTATAAATCTCCACTTTGACCAGCCCTCCTATGTGGGTTCACAAGATGACCCTGTTCTTCTGTTTTTCAGGCAATTCTCATTCTTCATGTATATCGCCACCAACTGGGCAGGGAGGGGAAATAAAAAAAAAGGAAGGGATAAAAAAAAAAAAAGGACCATAATAAATAAATAATATTTGCACAACAGCCTAGTAGGTGGTTATATGCATGAAGATTGTAAATAAAAAATAAATAAATAAATAAAAACCCAGAATAGCTTTCATGCATGCACAGGAGATCTGTGTGAAGGTAAATATACACCTTAAATATTGATCTCTTAAATCACCCACACCTATCATATCACTTCAGAACACATGGATTAAACCACTGAAGTTTTATGGATTACTTTTATGCTGCACTTATATGCATTTTGGAGCTTTAAAGTGTCTGGACCTACAGAGCTGAAATATCATTCTAAAAATCTTCGATTGTGTTCAGCAGAAGAAAGTCATACACATCTGGGATGGCATGAGGGCGAGTAAATGAGAGAATTTTCATTTTTGTGTGAACTATCCCTTTAAATACATATTCTTATACTTTTTGCGTTCCATTCCTTTCTATTTCACTCGAAAATGAATCCGATTACGAAAGTCAAATGGGGTCCTAACAGCATTTTACAATAAGGATCTAGTGTGATAAAAGTATTACTAATATACGTTGTAAAACATGGGTTTGCATTTATACTGACATTAAACACTTATGAGTCAGACAAAACCGATACTAACTTAAAATGGGGAAGGTAATGCCAAAGAGGAAAGCAGCTACTCCTCCTAAAACGGACAGAAGGAGGTAACTGGAGCCCAAGATTGCAGCTAGACAGAGGGATGGATGATTCCTCCGGAACCGCCGAACTACAGCCTTATTTTCAGCAGCCCAGACAAACCCCAAGAACAGAAGAATCACAACTGTTGCCCCAAGAATCAGCTGGAATGGCTGGAAATACCTATGGCACCAATGTACAGAGATTGGGGAAAACAACAGTTGACAAAGGAGAAACCTTTTACCATAACAACTTTTGTTTGCTTTACTCTAAAATGAAACTGTCAGACTGAGAGAGAGAATGAGCTTATCGTTTTGCAAGTGTATTCAATGCAGAACACATTATTGAGTGCTGCTATCCGTATAATACGTGTTTAGGTCTAAATGAACGAACACGTCACTGGTGTTTCCTTACCCGACTATGAGCAGCAATGACACGGCGGATGCAAAATAGTTTGACTGGAAATACAGCAAGTTGTTTATTATCCGGTTATTCCACCGGTCTAAGTTCCGAACATCAGGCACGGCGAATCTGGCCGAACCCAGAAGATAATCGTCTAATGTTCTGAAAGGCGGAGGCTGGAAGTCCACCATTTTTGACGCTGTCGGTGACTACATTTACCAGTATGCACTGCAAATACGTTTCCGCTAAAACTACCGGGAGAAGCTTGTAACATTTTTATTTCTAGTCAAAACATTTTGAATTAAATAAATAAATAAATGTGTGAATGCTGAATTTGTTAAAAAAGAAGAAAAAAAAAAAAAAGGGAGCTAAAAAACTGGGATACTTTCCTAAAAATCTTAAATCCTGTTCTGAAGAAAGTAAGTCATACTTGAGGGTGATTAAATTATCAGCAATTTTCTCATTTTGGGGTGAACTAATCCTTTAAGGTCCTGCCACAGCATCTCAATCAGGTACAAGTCAAGACTTTGACAACGCCACTTCTTTGCTTCTTTTGAGCCATTCAGAGGTGGACTTACTCCTATGCTTTGTTTCATTGTCTTGCTGCATAGTTCAGTTGCGCTTAAGCTTCAACTAACAGACTGATGACTGATGTTCTCCTTTAGGATTTTCTGGTAGAGAGTAGAATTAATGTTTCCTTCAATTATTGCAATTCGCACTGACCCTGAAGCAGCAAAGCATCCCCACACCATCACACTACCACCACCATGCTTGACCGTAGGCATGATGTTCTTTTTGTGGAATTCTGTGTTTGATTTACACCAGATGTAATCCACTTTCAACTCATCAGTCCATAGAACATTCTCCCAAAAGGTTTGAGGATCAAGGTGCATTTTGTAAAAATTCAGATGAGCCTTAATGTTCTTCTGGGTCAGCAGTGATTTTCACCTTACCACTCTTCCATGGGTGCCATTTTTGGGCAGTACCTTTCTGATAGTAGAGTCATGAACAGTGACCTTTATTGATGTGAGAGAGGCCTGCAGTTCCTTGGCTTGACTTCCTGGATGAGTCATCACTGTGCTCTTGGATGAATTTTGGAAGGTCAGCCACATCTGGGATGGTTCACTTTTGTGCAGAGTTTTCTCCATTTGGAGATAATGGCTCTCACTGTGGTTCTTTGGAGTCCCAGAGACTTTGAAACAGTTTTGTAACCCTTCCCAGGCTGATGTATTTCAATCACCTTTTTCCTCATAATTTCTGGTATTTCTTTCAACCTTTGCATAGTGTGCTACTGGGTGAGACCTTTTAGCGAAACTTCATGCAGCTGAAAATGTTTTATTTAGGTGTTGATTTGATTGAACAGGTCTGCAGTGGCAGTAATCAGACCTGGTTTTGTCTAGTCCAGCTGAACCCCATTATGAATCCAGTTTTATAGACTTGGGGATTTAGTAACTAAGGGGGGCAAATACTTTTTCCCACACAGGCCCAGTTGGTTTTTGATAAGTTTTTTGCTTCAATAAATAACATCATCATTAAAGATCTGTATTTTGTTTTAACTCAGATTGACTTTTTTATGTTAGATTTTGTTTGAACTTTTGAAACAATTTAGTATGAGCTATACACAAAAACAGAAGAAATCAGGATATACTTTTCAGCAAATACTTCTTTACAGCACTGTAAAAGCACTTACATTAATTCTACTGATCAAACATGTATTATTTTAGCTATAAAGTTGTCATTTAAGGGTTTGTTGGCATTATGTTGTCATGGCAAATAAATTGGATTCAACTTAAAATCACTTATAAACATTTTCTGTGTTATCACACTAATATCATCAATAATCATGTTAACACATATTGTTTATGTCTTGTGGCTATACTTTTGAAACAGCGAGTTTCTTAATATTTACGAATTGGCCCCCATTCACTTCCATTGTAAGTGCCTCAATGTAACCTCTATTATTTGCTTTTTTTAAAGAAATGGAGGCACAAGTCAAAATTAGTTTTTGTGGTAATCAATATTATGCCACAAATGCTGTCGATTGAGCTCAACATGTACTGAACCCTGAATATTACTTTAACACCAAATTACACTTCAAGACAAAATGTATCAACCATAAAATACTTTGAGACAATTTACTCATACATATTCTCTTTCTTGATGTGCACAAAAAATAATTATAATAATCCATCCAAAAAGTGATAAAGTGATAGAGAAAGCATAGGAAGCGATTGAAAACATTGAAAGGATCATTGACAAATCAAAATAATTTGATAGAGGAACATTCAAGTGCTAAAGCTGAATATTACTTTAACAAAAGTGTCTCTCCTGACTGCACATTATCAAATGGAGCATATAAACAAATATTACATTTGTCAGCACAAGAAAGAAGGCTAGGTGGCTGGCATATTGAAAAGGTGCAATAGATAAAAATATAATCTAAAAGAGGATTTTTCTTGCTGGTAAAGCAGTAGTCCAAATTCAAGTCATGATTGCATTCATTTAAAACAGGTAAAGATAAATAGAAAAATTTGTGCAGCCATACATTGCTCATTTGTATAATGCTGTATCAGTGATGTTAAAATATGAGCCAAAACTGGCTTTTGTATAGGAATAATTTTTCACTAACTAAATATTGCTCAAAATGCAATGTCTTTT